>NW_012105653.1:745748-747078 GCF_000951045.1 Mandrillus leucophaeus | reverse complement strand
CACAGATGCACACACCACACACTCACACTCAGTCTCAGACACAGACACACACCACACACAGATGCACACACCACACACACTCAGTCTCAGACACACACACTCACACTCAGCCTCAGATGCAGACACACATCACACACTCACACTCAGTCTAGGACAAGGACACACACTACATACTCACACCACCCACTCACACCCACTCAGTTGCAGACACACACCACTCACATTCACAGAGGACACACAGTCACTTGCACACTCACACCACCTCTCCTTTATCACCCTGGCTCCAGGCACCACCACGCACTCAAGGGCCCGCGGGAGGTGGCAGAGGACAGAAGTGGCTGACGCTGCTATGGAGGAGTTGGCCGTACAAGGAGGGGCAGGCACAGCTGGCACGAGCTGTGAGGTGGTCCAGCCAGAGTCCAGAAACCAGGACAGACGGGAGGCCATTGGCTCCCAGGCTGAGGCCAGGGTGGACCTTGCAGGCCCTGTGGACAGCAGGCAGGGGCATTTGGGGACAAGTTCCCAGGCATCCCAGTGGACAGCTGCCATGGCGGCTTTCCCTTCCTTACACTAGGAAGTTCCACCACCTGGGCACACTGGGAACACAAGACACCGCCACAGACCCCTGCCCTGGCCACCCTACCATCCACCAGGAGAGGGGGTGAAGATGCAGAGAGAGGGCCTGGCCTCAGGGGGCGGAGAGAGAAGGCCCTGAAGACCGAAGGATGCCCACACAGGGGGCGGCCTCCTGGGGCAAGGGCCACCAGGCAGCTCAGGGACCCTCTCCTCCGGGGAAGGGGCTAAAGCAGCCATCTGCAAACCTGCTCATCCGAAGACGGGACTTGCCCCCAGCTGCTCCACCCCCTTCCAGGACAGCTCTGAAGAGGGCCCTGTCCTGGATCCCAGGGACCTCTCCCCAACCCCGCCTGCGTGTCACCTCAAGGAGGAACCCCGGCCCTGGCTGGGGGGCTGTGACTAGGGTGGGGAGTGGGGACCCCTGTCACTCTGTCCCAGGCTGGGCTCAGGTAGGGACCTCACGGTGGTCCCAGGGCCCAGCACCAAGCCCACCTGTGGTTTCCAACGGTAAAGGGGTGGCAGGGGTGGCTCGCCGCATGCCCAGGCTCTGCTGTACCTGCCATCCCGGCTCCCCACCCTCAGGCCCCAGGAGCAGCAGTTTCTCCAGGAGCTCCTGACCCGGGGCCTCTCCTCTCGCAGGAGGCCAGAGTAAGCGGGACACGTGACACCGGGTACAGGAGGGTTGGGGGACTGATGGGGGGAACCCTGCACCCCCCAGGGCGGCTCCTACCGAAGGGCGAGTCCCAGGGCCCCC
>NW_012105653.1:743953-745173 GCF_000951045.1 Mandrillus leucophaeus | reverse complement strand
CTGCAAGCTCTGAGGGGACGGGGGTCTTCAGGGCCACGCCCTCCGGGCTTCCACCTGGATGTCCAGCCCATGTTTCAGGGTCCCAGGTTTTCCCAGCCAGGGTTCCGACCTTCACATAGACCAGCATCATAGGCTGGTCTTCACATAGGCCAGGCATCAAAACATGCCTAGAGCCAGGTGCTCCCCACAGTCACTGTCGGCTCCTCAGCCACACCAGTTCTACCTCTGCCGGACATGGGACTCCTTTTCAGCCACCAGAGAGGTCCTCTGTTCTCACACCAAGCCTGATGGGCAACCGTGGGTAACATCGCAATCTCCGTTCATACCTCTGTGGAGCATCCAACCCCACCGTCCCCCATGCATTGAAAGGAGGAAACTGCCACACCCACAAGGCCTTCCCTTCCACCAGGAAAACTTCCCAGGTCACTCTTGGTGAAATCTTTAACAACTGGGGCCCTAACTTTGTGCCAAAGACTACCCATGTCCCACATCAACCAGAATGGCGTCCTAGGTGTTGGCCAGGGAACGGCCACCGCACCAGCTGAGTCTCAGGCCCCTCCTGCACCACTTGTGTTAATTAGGGTCTTCCAAGAGGCAGGTGCCACGGAAGTTCTGACGTGACTGGAGATTTATCAGTGCATTGTCTGTGAAGGATGCTGGGGAGGTGGCCAAAGAGGATGGAAGCCTCAGACCACAGGTGAGACCACTGTGAAAGAGACACAGGGAGCCTCGGCCAGCACGTGCCCCTAGACAGTGCTGGCCAGAGTGAGGGGAACATCGGAGCCAAGGTAACCCCTAAAGGATTCTGGTCTTGTGAGGAGGGGCCTGGCTTCTCCCGGGAAGCTGCTGGCTTGGAAGCAGGAGGAGTTGCCCAGGTGAGAGCTCAGCGTGGACCCAGGGGAGTGGCACACGGTGCCCACAGTCAGCTGAGCTCAGGTGCAGCAGGCAAGAGGCCTGAACTCACGGCCACCATGTGGCTGCCACAGTCAGGCACACTTAGAGACACACACTCACACTCAGGCACACTTAGACACACACACACTCAGCCTCAGCTGCAGACACACACTACACACAGATGCACACACCACACACAGTCTCAGACACACACACTCACACTCACAGTCTCAGACACACACCACACACAGATGCACACACCACACACACTCAGTCTCAGACACAGACACACACCACACACAGATGCACACACCACACACTCACAC
>NW_012105653.1:713553-738418 GCF_000951045.1 Mandrillus leucophaeus | reverse complement strand
AATGAGTTAAATACTGTTCCCTTCTCTTCAAGTTTTTTGAACATTTTGAGAGGGTTTGGTGTTAGTTCTTTATGTGTTTGGTAGAATTCACCAGTAGGAACCGCTGGGCCCGGGTCTCCACTGCTGGCAACCGCACGGATCGGCCGCCCGTGGAGCCGCAGGTGTGCGGGCGAGCCGTGCCCGTTCGGGCGGTGCTGGCAGGACCCCGGCGCCCGCGCCTCGGGCATCCCGGGAGAAGGGACCTTCCCTTTGGGGTCGGTACCCGGAAAGGAGGGGCCTGCGATCCACGGAGCTCCTTGTTCTTGCGATAACACAGCTCTGGCCTGGAGGGCCCCTTGCACGTCGACTCAGGTGATTATTTTAAGAAAGGCCAGGCCGCGCACGATGGCTCACGCCTGTAATCCCAGCACTTGGGGAGGCCGAGGCGGGCAGATCACCTGAGGTCGGGAGTTCGAGACCAGCCTGCCCAACAGGGTGAAACTCCGTCTCTATTAAAAATAAAAAATAAAATAAAATAAAAAAATTAGCCGCTTGTAGTGGCAGGCACCTGTAATCCCAGCTACTCGGGAGACTGAGGCAAGAGAATCACTTGACCCCGGGAGGCGGAGGTTGCAGTGATCTGAGATCACGCCCCTGCACTCCAGTCTGGGCGATGGAGCGAGACTGTCTAAAAAAAAAGAAAGAAAGAAAGAAAGGCCCAGTGAGATGCTTTCTCTTAAACACGGCCCTGCACGTTGAGTTGCTGCCTCCTGTGGCCTATCTCACATTTATGCAAAGTCGGGTACCTGGTGCGGGGCCCACCTGCCACAAGCAGGGGTCCTGGCGCTGCTCATGGAAGGGGCCCTGCCCAGCTCGCGGGGCACTCGCTGGGACGGGGCTGCCCAGGTTCACCCAGGATCCAAACACCCAGCCCCGCCCAGAGGCCCATCCTGGCCTGCCGTGGTAGCTGTAATGGGCAGGGGCGGTGGGAATTCCCAGCTCACAGGGCGCCTGCTCTTAGAAGGGCGGCGTCTGGGTCCAGAGGTCAGAAGGTCAGAAACGTCAGATGCCCATCCCAGAAGTGGCGAGGAACCTGTCTCCACAATGGATAGGGGCACTGCCTTTGTTTTGTTTGTTTGTTTGTTTTGTTTTTTGCTCCTTTCATAGATGAGGAATGATGCCTTGTTGGGGGTTTGTTCTGCATATCTTTGGTTTTTGTGCAGTACAAGGTTATTTGGGCTATTTGATCACTGACCGTGTGTAGTGATGTGCATTGCCTGCTTGTGATGTCCCCGTGTTCCCAATGGATGTTCGTTTTTTGTTTTTTTGTTTTGGTTTTTTTTTTTTTTTGAGATAGGGTCTCACTCTGTCACCCAGGCTGCAGTGTGGTGGTGCAATCACGGCTCGCTGTAACCTGCACATCCCTGGCTCAAGTGAGCCTCCCACCTCAGCCTCCAAGTAGCTGGGACTACAGGTATGCACCACTGTGCCCAGCTAATTTTCTTTTAAGAGATGGGGTCTCACTGTGTTGCCCAGGCCATGGATGTGTGTGTGTGTTTGTTTGTTTGGGGTGTTTTTGGGGTTTTTTCTTTTTTTCTTTTTTTTTATTGATTTGAAAAAGCTTTATTTTCCCCAATTTTTTATTGTGGTATACAATATAAAATGTATCGTCTTAACCATTTTTAAGTGTGCAGCTAGTTCAGTGACAGTAAGTATGATCATAGTATCGTGTAGCCATCACCGAGGTCCATCTCCAGAACTCTTTTCCTCTTGTCAAACTGAAGCCCGAGGAGCGCCAACTCCCGTCACCCCTTCCCTCATCCCCTGGCAGCCACCATTCTACTTTATGTTTCCAGGAATTTGGCCACTTAGGTGACTCATATGAGTGAAATTGTATGAAATGTCTCTTTTTGTGACTGGCTTATGTCACGTGGCTTAATATCCTCCAGATTCATCCATACTGTAACATAGGTCAGCATTTCCTTCCCTCGTAAGGCTGAGTAATATTCCACTGCATGCATGTCCCCCATTTTGTTTACCCATTCGTGTGTTGCTGGACACTTGGATTGCTTCCACGTTTGAGCTACTGTGAATGATGTGGCCATGAACATACCACACAGATACCTCTCTGAGATCCCACTTGCACTTCTTTTGAGTATGTTCCCAGAAGTGGGATTGTAGATCATCTGATTTTTTCATTTTTTTGAGGAATTGCCTCACTGTTTCCCAAAGCGGCTGCACCATTTTGCTTTCCCGCCAGCAGTGCACAAGGGTCCAGTTTCTCCACGTCTGCACCAACAGGTGTCATTTTCTGGGTTTATTTGTTTTAAATGTTAACCATCCTAATGGGTGTGAGGTGGTATCTCATTGTGGCTTTGACTTGCATTTTCCTCATGATTAGTGATGTTGAGCATCTTTTCATGTGCTTTTTGGCCATTTATGTATCTCTTGGGAGAAATATCTGTTTAAGTCCTTGACCCGTTTTTGAATCAGGTTGATTGTTTTCTGTTGTTGAATTTTAGGAGTTCTCTATATATTCTGGATATTAATCTCTTATTAGATACACAGTTTACAAATATTTTCTTTCATTCTCTGGGTTCTTTTTACTCTGTTGATGGTGTCCTTTCACTAAATAGATGCAAAAAATGTTTTTAAATTTTGGTGTAATCTTGTTTATCTATTTTTTCTTTTGTTGCCTATGCCCTTATTGTCATACCCAAGAAATCATCTCTCAGTCCAGTGTCATCAAGGTGTTGCCTCGTGTTTTCTTCTAAGGGTTTTAAAGTTTTAGGTCTTAAAACCTAAAGATCTGGGGACATGGATCCATTTAGAGTTAACTTTTGTACATGGTGTTAGGTAAGGGTCTAACTGCATTCTTTTGCATGTGGATATCTATTTGTCTCAGGACCGTTTGCTGAAAAGACTGTCTTTATCAAATGGTCTTGGCAGCCTGGTTGAAAGACATATATGCAAGGGTTTATTTCTGGACTCTCTATTTTATTCCGTTCATCTGTATGTCTGTCTTTATGCCAATACCACACTGTTTGGATTACTGTAGCTTTGTAGTAAGTTTTGAAATTCGGATATGTGAGTCCTCCAGCCTTTTTTTTTTTTTTTTTTTTTTTTTTTTATTCATGGTCCCTTGAGATTCCATCTAAATTTTAGGATTTATTCACTATTTCTGAAAAAAATCGCTGGGATTTTTATAGGTATTACATTAAATCTCTAGATCAACTTGGGTGGTATTGACATCTTAATAATAGTAAGGCTTCCAATCTATGAACATGAATGTCTTTTTTTTTAATGTCTTCTTCAATTTCTTTCAGAAATGTTTTGTAGTTTTCATTGTACAGGTCTTTCACCTCCTAAGTCAATTTTTAAATATTTTATTATTTTTGATACTATAGTAAATAGAATTGTTTTAATTTCCTTTGGGTTGTTCATTGTTAGTGAATAGAAATACAACTGATTTTTATGTGTTGCCTATGTATCCTGCCGTTTTGCTGAATTTGTTTATTAGTTATAACAGTTTTTGTGAAATTTTTAGAGTTTTCTACATATAAGATCATACCATCAGTGATCAGAGATAATTTACTTGTTTCTTTCCAATTTGAATGCCTTTTATTTCTTTTTCTTCCCCAGTTGCTCTGGCTAGAACTTCCAGTACAGTGTTAAATAGAAGTAGTGAAAGCAGGCATCCTTCCTTTATTTCTGACCTTAGAGGAAAAGCTTTCAGTCTTTCACCACTGAGTATGATGTTCACTGTGGCTTTTTCATATAATATGGCTTTAATTATGTTAAGGTAGTTTTCTTCTATTCCTAATTTGTTAAGTGTTTTTATCATGAAAGGGTATTGAATTTTGTCACATGCTTTCTCTGCATCAACTGCAATGATCATGTGAGAGTTTTTTTTTCCTCCTTCATTCTGTTAATGTGTATTACATTGATGGATATTTTTTGTGTGTTGAACTATCCTTGCATTCCAGAAATAAATCCTACTTGGTCAATTCATTAAATTCCATTTAATTGCATCAAATTATACCAAATTTAGTTTACTCTTAATAGTATTTTGTTTAGGATTTTTGCATCAATGTTCATAAGGACGACTGGATTGTAGTTTTCTTCTCTTGTAATATCTTTGTCTGGTATTGGTATCAGAGTAGTGCTGGCCTCACAAGAATGAGTTAAATACTGTTCCCTTCTCTTCAAGTTTTTTGAACATTTTGAGAGGGTTTGGTGTTAGTTCTTTATGTGTTTGGTAGAATTCACCAGTGCAGCCATCAGGTCCAGAGGTTCTTTGTCAGCAGATTTTTGAGTATTGATTCAATCTCCTTACTAGTTATGTCTATTCAGATTTTCTATTTCTTCATGATTTGATTTTGTCTTGATAGGTTTTGTCTGTCTGGAAATTTTTCCATTCCATCTGTGTTATTCAAATTGTTGACATATAGTTGCTTATAGTACACTCTTATAGTCATTTTTATTTCTGTAGAATTGGTAGCAATGTTGCCACTTTCACTTATAATTTTAGTAATTTGAGTTTCTTCTTTTTTTCTTAGTCTAGAATCTAGCTTAAGGCTGGTCAATTCTGTTGATCTTTTCAACGAACCAACTTTTATTGTCATTGATTTTCTCTGTCATATGTCTGTTCTCCATTTTGTTTATCTTTGCTCTGATCTTTATCGTTTCCCTCTTTCTGCTAGCTTGGAGTCTCATTTGTTCTTTTTCTAGTTCCTTACACTGTAAGGTTAAGTTCCTGTTTGAGAGCTTTCTTTTTTAATGTAAGTATGTATAGCCCTGAGTTTCCCCCTTAGCACTACTTTCACTGTCCAACAAGTTTTTAAATTTGTGTTTTCATGTTCACTCATCTCTAAGTATTTTATAATTTCCCTTGTGATTTCTTCTCTGATCCTTGGTTATTTGACAGGGTGTTGTTTAATTTTGTGATTTTTTAAACGTCCTTGTTGCTGATTTTTAACTTTACTCCTTTGTGGTCTGAAAAGATATCCTGTATGATGTAGATCTTTCAAAATCTATTGACACAGACATTGTTGTTGCAACTACCCCCATCATTGCAAGCCCTTCTCCCTCTGGTTGAAGTGACTTCCATGAGATTTAAAGGACTAGCACCCTTTTCTCCCTTCGTTTTTCTCTTTTTACTCTTTTGAGAGGTAGACATTGAAGACTAGCACACTCAAAAGCAACCATATATGTGGAGAAAATTAAAGAGTCATTGCACATGCTCAGGGGAAGTCACAGGCTCAGAAAAGACCTAAAGAGACCTTAAGGTTATACTTTATGCTGATCCTTAGCACAGAGACAGCAACAATCAAAATTATGAAAACAAGAAAAACTGGCAAACTCTGGGGAAGAAAGAGATTCTGATCTCACAAGGCATACAAAGAAACTTTCTTATTTCAAAGGAAAAAAAAATAAACCAACAGAAACGGTCACTGAAAATGACTTGGTGGTAATCTACTAGACAAAGGCTTTGAAAGAACTATCTTAAAGATACTCAAATAACTAAGGGAAAATGTGGAGAAAGTCAAAAAACAATGTAGGAACAAATGAAAATATCAGTAAAAAGCTAGAAAATTTAAAAAGAAACCAAAAAAATTCTGGAGCTGAAAAGTACAATAACTGAAATTTAAAATTCACTAGAGAAATGCAAAGGCAGAGTTCAGCAGGCAGAATAAAGAATCAGGGAACTTGAAGATATGACGGTGGAAATTATTGAGTCTGAGGAGCAGAAATAAAAAGACTGAAGAAAGGTGAACAGAGCCCAAGGGGCCTGTGGGATACCATCAAGCAAACCAACATAAACATTGTAGGAGCCCCAGAAGAAGAGAGAGCAAAGGGAGCAGAGAGACTATTTGAAGAAATAATGGCTGAAAACTTCCAAAATACGATGAATGACATGAACATAACCATCCAGGAAGCCCAAAAAACTCCAAGCAGGATGAACTCAAAGAGACCCACACTGAAACATTCTAATCAAATTGTCAAAACCCAGAGACAAAGATTTTGAAAACAGAAGAGAGAATGATTCATCACATGTAAGGAATCCTCAATAAAACTATTAGCAGATTTCTGATCAGAAATTTTGAAGGCCACAAGGCAGTCGGCCAATATATCCAAAGTGCTAAAAGAATAAAAACTGTCCTCCAAGAAGCCCACATCCAGCAAAACTGTCCTTTAAAAGTAAGGGAGAAATTAAGACATTATTAGATCAACAAAAGCTGAGAGTGTTCATTACCACTAGACCTGCCCTATAGGAAATGCCAAAGGGAGTCCTGCAGGTTGAAATAAAAGGATGATAGACAGTAGCTCAAAGTTGTATGAAGAAATAAAGATCTCAGCCAGGCATAGTGGCTCATACCTGTAATCCCATCACTTTGGGAGGCCAAGGCAGGAGGATAACTTGAGCCTAGGAGTTCAAGGCCAGCCTGAGCAGTATAGGGAGACCCTATCTCTATATAATAAAAATAATTGGCCGGGCACGGTGGCTCAAGCCTGTAATCCCAGCACTTTGGGAGGCCGAGACGGGCGGATCACGAGGTCAGGAGATCGAGACCATCCTGGCTAGCACGGTGAAACCCCGTCTCTACTAAAAAATACAAAAAACTAGCCGGGCGAGGTGGCGGGCGCCTGTAGTCCCAGCTACTCGGGAGGCTGAGGCAGGAGAATGGCGTGAACCCGGGAGGCGGAGCTTGCAGTGAGCTGAGATCCGGCCACTGCACTCCCGTCTCAAAAAAAAATAAAATAAAATAAAATAAATAAAATAAAAATAATTTTAAAAATTGACCAAGCATGGTGGTACATACCTGTGGTCCCAACTGCTTGGGAGGCTGAGGTGGGGGAATCGCTTGGGCCTGGGAGGTTGAAGCTGTAGTGAGCTATCACCACACCACTGCACTCCAGCCTGGGCAACAGAGCAAGACCTTATCTCAAAATAAATAAATAAATAAATTACCAAATATCTCAGTAAAGGTAAATATATGGACAATTATAAAAGCTAGTATTGCTGTAACAATGGTGTGTAATGCTACTTTTTGTTTTCTACATAATTTAAGAGACTAATGATTTAAAAATAACATTATGCTTTTGGACACGTAATATATAAAGGTGTAATTTTGTGACATCCAATAACTAAAAGGGTTGGGGCCAGAACCACTCAAGGAGCAGAGTTTTGTTTGTACCATTGAAGCTAAACTGGTATAAATTCAATTTAGACTGTTATAATTTTAGGATGTTAAATGCAATCCCCATGGTAACGACAAAGAAAATAACTAAAGAATAAATACAGAAGGGAATGAGAAAGGGATTTAAATGTTTCACCACCAAAAAATTAATTAAACACAAAAGAGGACAGTAATACTGGAAATTAAGGACAAAAAATCCATAAGGTATGCAGAAAACAAATGCAAAATGAAAGAAGTCCCTATTTACCAGGAATTACTTTAGATGTAAATGGATTAAACTCTCCAAACTCTCTCTGTTAAAAGACAGAGATTGGCAGAATGGATTTAGAAAGCCAAATCCAACCATGTGCTGTCTATAAGAGATGCACTTGAGATCCAAAAACGTAAATAGATTGACAGTGAAAGGATGGGCAATGACATGCCCTACAAATAGTAACCCAAAGAGAGCGAGAGTGGCTGTGCTAATACCAGACAAGACAGACTTTAAATCAGAAAAGGTTACAAGAGGGAAAGAAGGACATCATATATTAATAAAAGGCTCAATACAGCAAGATATAATAATTATAAATATTTATGCACCTAATAACAGTCCATCAAAATATTTATATCTTACATTGGGAAGATTGTTGCTGGCTCTGAGTCTGCCTCCAGTCTGCTCATGTTGCTTTTGTTGTAATGGTGGTCGTATCTGGGAGCTCAGTATCAAGAGGGCAGACTTGAGCCCACACTGCCAGGCTTCAGACCTCAGCTATTAGCTCAGTGCCCCCCTGGGCAAGTTACCTACACTAGGCCTTGGTTTCCTCATCTATTGGAGTGGGGATGGTAATAGTACTTATGTCCAAGGGCATAGGTCCAATCGTGAATGTTAAATGAAGGGATATAGGACAGTATCTGGTACAGAATAATTATAGATTTTTCATTGACATTTTATACATTCTGTTTTCTTCAGAGACTTTCTGGTTCATGTTTTGCACTCAGATGCTTACTTTTCCTGGAATTTATTTGGGAGCACCATGTGAGGTAGTACCTTTATTTCTAGGCACAGGGTTGGCCCTCATCCCAGCCTCCTTCCACCACTCTGAAAGGCCACCATATCATAGCCTAAGTTCTCTTATGTTGTTATACCCATTGTTGTGTGGACTGTTGGCCTGTTCCAGCACCGAAACCAAAACTGTAATTTTATTGTTTCATTTGATAGCACAAGTTTTCTCATCACTCTATTTTTTATTTTGCTCAACTACTCTTGCTTTTTCTACCAAGTGAAACTTGGATTCATTTTGCAAACTCCTATCTACAAAAATGCAAAAATTTTATTTGGAAATTTTAATTAAAATTACATTCTATTATAGATTCAATTACCTATAGCCTGGAAGCCATCCCTCCTCACTTTGAATTTTCCTGCCTTTCTGGCTTAAACCAATGTATTTCTTAAATGTATTTGATGTCTCGTGCCTCCCTAAAATGAATAAAACCAAGCTACACCCCAGCCAGCTTGGGCACATGTTCTCAGGACCTCCTGAGGGCTGTGTCATGGGTCATGGCCACTCATATTTGGCTCAGAATAAATCTCTTAAAACCTTTTACAGAGTTTGACTCTTTTCATCGATGATATATTTTTCTAAGGGCTCACTAAATTCTCTCTCCCTAATCTCCCATGCTTTCTCTCTTTCTATAGATAGATAGATAGATGTTTTTATTTTTTTATATATATATGTATATATATTTTTTCTCTTTTTTAAAAAAACTTTGTTCAGTTGCTTTTCTGAGTAGACCATCCTATCTTTAATAAGGACAGTTTTGTCTCTTCTTTTCCAACATTTATACTTTGTTTATTTTCACTGTCTTATTGCATCAGCTTCCAACACAACACTGAATAGTAGCATAAGGTCAGCACTGTTTGCCCCCACCCCATTTTTTTTGTACTCTAGTAAGCATTCTTCTAATGCAGGAGTTTTTAACCCAGGGTTAGATCTGTGAATGGAATCCCTGAATTCCTGGATGTAATTTCTGTATATGAGTATCTATGCGTTTGTGTAAGGTGAAATTGTCTAGACTCTTAAAAGGGTCCATGACCACAAAGATAAGAACCACTGTTTTAGCTTTTTGTGTAAAATATGATGTGAGCTCTTGATTTGAAATGTATATCCTTTATAATGTTAATCCTACTCCTAAATTTCTTACTAGGTTTTACCTTGTCTGGCTGTTGTTGTTTCTCAATTAGAAATTGATGTTTCAGGGATCTGTTGAAGCAATTGCATATTTTTCTCTTTTTATGTTAATGTGACTTATATTAACATATTCCCTAGTGTTTGTGGCATCACTGTACTTTAACTTTATATTATAGTTCTGGTATAGTGGTCCTTAATATGCTATTGGATTTTAGTTTTCAATATTGGCTAGAATTTCTGTGATAATTTTATGGGATTTTTAGAGTGTCACTTTTCTGGCCTGAAACCTCTGTGGCCAGTGGCGCCTTTGCCCAAGTTCTTGTCCTGTGTCCAGGAACAATGAGGTACGCAGACAAGTGGAGGGCGAGCAAGACAGAGCTTTATTGAGTGTTAGATCTCACAGGAGACCCGCAGGGGGCAGCCCCTCTCTGTAGGCAGGTTGTCTTGTTGAGTGTTCAGCTCTCGGCAGAGAGAAGGCCCTGGAGTGGGTGCTCCTGTCTGCAGGAAGGTTGTCCCATTGTCTCTGCAGCTCTTAGCAGACAGGAGGCCCTCGAGAGGGTGTCATCTCTCTGCAGACAGGGCATCTCAACTGGTGTTCAGCTTTCAACAGAGAGGAAGCCCTGGAGTGGGCAGCTCCTCTCTGCAGCTGGTCGTGCTGATGTCCCTTCATGCCCTGAAGCTCTCAGCAGAGGGCAGCTCTTCTCTGCAGCCAGTCGTGCCATGTTGTGCCCTGCTCTGATGGAGCCTGGGGCTTTTATGGGCCCAGAGGGGAAAGTGCATGCTGACTGGTCCATGGGCAGCCATGTGCGGGCCCAGAAAAATCACCTTGAGTTCCCCTCTGGTTCATAGGACAGGCAGCCTGGCCCCCAGGCTTCAGGCCTGTCCCAGCCTGAAGGTGGGGCTTAACTGGGGACCCACCCCCATCTGCCCAGGGGCCTATCTGCCTCCTGCAGCCATCCATGGTGCCCAGGCTTCTGGTACTAAGGCGCATGTGTGCCCAGCCACCCTCAGCACCCCCAAGCTTCCCCTCCTGCACCTCTCAGTGCCCACAGTCTGGAGGGGGCCAAGGCAGCAAGGGGCTGGCATGTCAGCACTGCCACAAGCAGGCACACACCCGGCCAGGCTGTGACAGTGCCCAGGCTCAGCCCCAACTCTGCTTTGAGATTGGAGTGGGTGCTGGGAGCGGGAAGAGGCTGGGCAGCGGGAACAGGCACCTCCAAGCCTACAAGGGCAAGAGGGGCCTTCCCTGGCTCCCCAAGAGTGCAGGGATGCCTGGGTCAGCAGCCCCAGTTTGGGCAGCTGCACCTGCACCAGGAGTGGGGGCGGGCTCTTGCCTGCTCCGTGGAGCAGGAGGCCCAGATCCATAGCCACGAGTTGGGCAGCTGCAGTTGTACCTGGAGAACTCCCACCTCGCCCACCTGCAAGGGGCAGGGATCCCACTTATCCCCAGCTCCTGCTGGCTCCATGGAGCATGGCACCTGGCCACGTCCTCTCGCCACCTGGGGTGGGGTCTCCAGGTCCTTGCCAGACCTGAGCCAGCATCCCGGTCGTGGCAACACCGCCGTGAGCTCCCCTTCACCCAGCCCAGCCCGTGGCAGCGACCCTCAGGGAGGCAGTCTGCAGGGTTGGGGGCCTGTCTGCCTCTGCCTTGGGCCCTCCCTGAGCAGCCGGTGTGACGGCAGCAGCTACATCAGGTGGCCTGCCACTGCCATCCGTAATATTTATAGTGATATTTATCTGTAGGTACTTTTAGGGATTTTTTTTTTTTTTATCAAGCTTTGGTCACAGTTTATGCCACATTTAAAAATGAATTGGGAAAAAGTTTATCCTTTTATGTTCTAAAACAAGTTAAATAGCATAGAAGTGTTTGTCCTTGAAGGTGTGAAACTCACCCACAGACTGCCTGAGCTGGCGCCTTTGGGAAGGGACTTCATTCCTCCCTGGGCCCCAGGCTGAGCGGGTCTGGCCTGGGTCACCTCCTCCACTCCAGATGCCGCAGAATCACAGCAACCCTTCAGGGCCCTCTCCTGGCAGCGCCTCCCCTGGTTCTGGTGCTAGGACTCGCCTCCCGTCTGCACCGAGGGGAGGGCGGCAGTCCCATCCCTGCATTACCCTGAAACTGCATGCTCTGAACCAGACCCAGTGCCCTTTCCACCCGGCTGCCCAGCTGCTGCCAGCCCCACTCTGCGGAACCAGTGGCACAGTGAGGCCCGTCCTGATGGCCTCCTGGAGCTGGAGCTCAGGCCAAGCCACAGGGCATCAGGGAGGACAGACGTTCAAGGGCTGGGTCCATTTGCTCCAGGATCCTGGCACCCAACAGAAAGGAAAGCCAGGCTAATGACAGCTGTGTCCTCACACTTGACAGAGTCCTCCCTCCGTCCTTATCAAAGTTTAAAAGGAATGGAGCCAGGCTGGAGAGAGTGCCTAGCTCTGCAGGGGAGCCCGTCTGGGGAAGCTGGGATCTTTCTCCCGCCCTCCCCTCTGCGCTGCTTCCAGGGCAGACAGTGGTGCTCCATTCCCTTCCATGCCAACCCGCCTAGCTGCCCACTCCATCCAGCCCTGGAGGGCAGGGAACGGCCTCAAACATCCAAATCCCACCCAAAACTGAGCCCAGAGGCACCCACTAAACATCTGTTTACCCCACCCAGGGTAGGGCAAGAGGGCACAAGCCCCCCCAGTTCAGATGCTGCTGACGGTGTGTGCTGGGTGCAGACCCCACTTCCTTGAAGACTGAGGGCAGTGCCCCCAATCCCGCTGACCTGCTGTGTGTGCACCTGCCATGGGGGAGGGTGCCAGGGGAGAGGCACTGGAGGTGTCTGAGCTACCCCCACCCCCTGTTGCAGGACTTCAGGGCCACAGGTGCTGCCAAGATGCTCCAGGGCCCCTGCTCCGTGCTCCTGCTCTGGGGAATCCTGGGGGCCACCCAGGCCCAGCAGCAGGAGGTCATCTCGCCAGATACTACGGAGAGAAACAACAACTGCCCAGGTGCCAGGGTTCGGGGGCCGGGGGCTCTGGGCATTCAGGGGGCAGGTGGGACCAGTGCCCAGGTGCCAGGGGTCAGGAGGCCGGGGGCTCTGGGCATTTGGGGGGCAGTCAGGACCAGTGCCCAGATGCCAAGGGTCACCAGGTGCCAGGGTTCGGGGGCCAGGCCTCTGGGCATTTGGGGGGCAGTTGGGACCAGTGCCCAGATGCCAAGGGTCACCAGGTGCCAGGGTTTGGGGGCCAGGCCTCTGGGCATTTGGGGGGCAGTTGGGACCAGTGCCCAGGTGCCAGGGGCTGGGGGCCGGGGGCTCTGGACATTCAGGGGGCAGTCGGGACCAGTGCCCAGATGCCAGGGGCTGGGGGCCGGGGGCTCTGGACATTCAGGGGGCAGTCGAGACCAGTGCCCAGGTGCCAGGGGTTGGGGAGTGGAGACTCTGAGCATTCAGGGGGCAGTGAGGTCAAACCACAGGCAGGGGGCCGGGAAACGGGGCTGGACCAGCAGTCCCTCCTGAGGCTGGCTCATGACAGTCCCGTGTCCCACAGAGAAGACGGACTGCCCCATCCATGTGTACTTCGTGCTGGACACCTCGGAGAGCGTCACCATGCAGTCCCCCACCGACATCCTGCTTTTCCACATGAAGCAGTTCGTGCCGCAGTTCATCAGCCAGCTGCAGAACGAGTTCTACCTGGACCAGGTGGCGCTGAGCTGGCGCTACGGCGGCCTGCACTTCTCCGACCAGGTGGAGGTGTTCAGCCCACCGGGCAGCGACCGGGCCTCCTTCATCAAGAGCCTGCAGGGCATCAGCTCCTTCCGCCGCGGCACCTTCACCGACTGCGCGCTGGCCAACATGACGGAGCAGATCCGGCAGCACGGCACCAAGGGCACCGTCCACTTCGCCGTGGTCATCACCGACGGCCACGTCACCGGCAGCCCCTGCGGGGGCATCAAGCTGCAGGCCGAGCGGGCCCGCGAGGAGGGCATCCGGCTCTTCGCCGTGGCCCCCAACCGGAACCTGAAGGAGCAGGGCCTGCGGGACATCGCCAGCACGCCGCACGAGCTCTACCGCAACGACTACGCCACCATGCTGCCCGACTCCACCGAGATCGACCAGGACACCATCAACCGCATCATCAAGGTCATGGTGAGCCGCGGGCGGGAGCACCGTCCACCCACTCCGGGCCTCACTTTACCCCTCCGTGAGTGCCGAGGCCGAGGGAGGAAGCTCCGGGCAGGGCCTGGGCCACTCAGGTGTCCCTCGATCCCCACCCAGACTCGAGGTGCAGCCGCCCCAGGTCTCCAGGCGCACAGCTAACCAGCGCGTCTGTCTTTTCTGCAGAAACACGAAGCCTACGGAGAGGTGAGTGGCGCTTCCCTTCCTGCCAGTGCTGGCGGGCAGCTGACCCAGCAGAGATGACGGCACCAAGCTGCCGACTCCTGGCGCCTCCAGGCTGGAACAGATGAGAGGAGAGGGAACCACCTGCTCCATGTTGGACCTGAGGCCTTGGAGTCTGGACAAAGCCCAAAGCCAGGCTGTTTAGATCCCGGGGGGTCAGCATTAGGACACCCACAGAGCACCTGTTGCAAGGAGAGGTCAGGGTCTGGCCTCCGGGCAGAGGGGATCCATCCACCCTGGACTCCAGGCCCGAGCCCAGCCCAGTAGGTCGGGGGGAGAAGGAACTGGCATCATCGGGGTCCATGACAGTGCGTCCCAGCTGCAGCTCTCAGGAAGGGGAGCAGGCGCCTGCGGTCTCCCCTGTGAGGTTCCTGCAAAAACGTGCCCTGCCTCAGAATCGCTGCTCACTGTGGTTTCATGGCTCTGTACAAATGGTGCCTCCCTCACCGATGCCCCTTGCTCTTCCATCCTTTTGTAAAATTTATGTATTTATATTTGTTTTTTTTAGAGACAGGGTCTTTCTCTGTCACCCAGGCTGGAGTGCAGTGGTACGATCACGGCTCACTACAGCCTTGAACTCTGAGGCTCAAGCTATCCTCCCACCTCAGCTGCCCGAGTAGCTTGGACTACAGGCACCTGCCACCATACCTGGCGTGAGCATGTAGTTCCAGCTACTTGGGAGGCTGAGGTGGGAGGATTGCTTTCATATTTTTTCATAGAGATAGGATCTCGCTATGTTGCCCAGCCTGGTCTCTAAGTCCTGGCCTCAAGCAGTCCTCCCGCCTCGGCCTACCTAAATATTGGTATTCCAGGCATGAGCTGCACCCGGCCTTTCTTCCCTTCTATTTTCTGTCATGGCTTAAACCAGCCTTGGTTTTTCAAAACTTACCTAGAGCACTTGACAGAACCAAACTCTTTGGCTTGTCCCTGGTGGGGGCAGAGCCTCACAGTACCCCATGTCTGCTCCCTCACCCCGCCCGGGTTCTCAGGGCGTTTCAGCGTCTCCTTGGCCCCAGCTGAGGGTCGTGGGCTACACGTTCTGAGCCCCTGCTCTGCCACCTGGGGAATGTCCCACCCATGCAACCTTCTGTCTCTGCTTGCTCGTTTCAGTGCTACAGGGTGAGCTGCCTGGAAATCCCTGGGCCCCCCGGCCCCAAGGGCTACCGTGGACAGAAGGTAAGAAGCCTGGATTGCCTGCAGGGTCTGAACTACTGGGAGGCCCCTGATTTGTTCTGAAATCACATTTGGCCAGGCGCAGTGTCTCACGCCTGTAATCCCAGCACTTTGGGAGGCCGAAGCGGGCAGATCACAAGGTCAGGAGATCGAGACTATCCTAGTTAACATGGTGAAACCCTGTCTCTACTAAAAATACAAAAATTAGCCGGGCGTGATGGCATGCAACTGTCGTCCCAGCTACTCGGGAGGCTGAGGCAGGAGAATCGCTTGAACCCGGGAGGCGGAGCTTGCAGTGAGCCGAGATTATGCCACTGCACTCCAGCCTGGGCAACAGAGCGAGACTCCATCTCAAAAAGAAAGAAAAAAAAATCCACATTTAAGGCCAGCTGTGCCTCAGATGGTCTCAACACTTCTGACCCTGGAGAAACTAAAATTCTATATTTGTCTAATTCCTTTTAAATAGTATATTGAGAAAAGCAGAAACTTTAAAAAAATTATTAAGATATGCCATTAAACTACTTTTGTAAGCAAGCATTTTCAAGTAAGTAAATAAAATGTGAGATGCGTTACAGTTAATAATATGATTGCTCATTAACATGAAGGAACCTCTTTTGTGGCTTATTAGATAAGTGGTTTTAGGGAGCCTGGTTTGAACGTCTGCATTTTCCTAACAGAGGTGCATAAAATAAAATCCTTCCAAAACTCACTAACGGAATATGTGAAACTCCAATAATTCATGTCTGTCAAAAATTATAAAGAAAGGCATAGGAGGAGAAAGCAGCTTTTAAGGAGGTGAAATAAGGAATTGACTATCATAGAGGATGGTATTGCTAAGTAGCTTCGTGTTTTTCTAGATTTGGATGACAGCTGTCTAGACCAGTAGGTAACTGGATGTACTTTCTGCAGGATGAGACATCTCCAGGCTGCAGGTCAAATCCTGCCATCTCCTTCCTTGGCTTCTCCAGTCCTGGTGGCAGTGCCTACCCCACCACAGCTGGGAATGAATTTGCCACTTGGGGCAGCCTTGGCTGCACACAGCAGTGCAGTGACCTGTTCTGTTGGGGCCACTGGAAGCTGCCACAGGGGCCACTGTGGTTAGAGTTTGAGGGGGTGGCAAGGTGCCAAGCAGAGCCCAGGACAGGGCACAGCTGCAGTGTTCCAGGAGCCTCTGCCCACCTCATTCCCTGCCCTGAGTTTCCTCCCTTTTCTTCCCTTTGACCTCTTAATTCCTCCCCTTTCCTCTGCTCCTCTTTGCACTTAAATTGGGAGCATATCAATAAATTTATTTATTTAATAAAATTCTGTCATAGATTAAAATTTTAATTCCAAGGGAGTGTAACCTTTATGTGGTTTTCTGAAGTCCTGATCTTTCTAAAGCTACTTAGATAAATTAATCTTTGTAGTGACAGTGACCTGGGCATCGCTGGAGAAATCAGAGCCCAGTGTTGGCCATGGTCACGGCCACTGGGTACAGAAGGGACCCCCACGGGCCAGGCACCCCCACCCCGAGGCAGCTGTTCTGGCTCCATTTTGCAGGTGGCTTTGTGGGAAGCTTCCCTCAGAGCTGGGAGAAATGGGTCAAAGCAAACCCTGGTCTGACAGAGCCTGGCCCCTTGGGAAGCAGCCGACACCAAGACCTCTCCACCTGGGCAGGGGAATCAGTAACCTCTGCTATGTCACCTCTCAGAGGAGCTGTGGCAGGGTCCCCAGCTGCCTGCCGCCCACCCTACCCTGCCTCAATTTACTCCTTTCTCTGTTGCCTGCTTTTAGGGTGCCAAGGGCAACATGGGTGAGCCGGGAGAGCCTGGCCAGAAGGGAAGACAGGTGAGTGTCCCTGCCCCACGCCCGCCCCGCCTGCAGCCTGGTGCCCCAGGGCTGGGCTCACACTGCTGCTTTGTGCCTCACAGGGAGACCCAGGCATCGAAGGCCCCATTGGATTCCCAGGACCCAAGGTGAGTGACCTCGGCCAGGGGCCTGGCTCCACCCTGCGGCCCCAGCACTGCCAGGCAGGCTCCCCCAAGCCCAGCCTCGGCCTCAGCCTCTACCACCCTCCCCCAGTTACCAAGGAACAGAAGCACCTCGATAACTTGACGGCCGTCCCAAAACCCAGCCTCCGGCCCGACCCTGGGCTCAGCCTCCTCCACAGACTCTTTGTCGAGAACACCAGATGCCAGCGGCCCACCAAGCACTCCCCTCAGCCTGCAGGGCCGGCCCTTCCCTGCCTGCGTCTCTGCAGAACTCCTCACTAATCCCCTCTCTCCTCCTGCCCCCAGGGCGTTCCTGGCTTCAAAGGAGAGAAGGTGAGGCGCTCACCCTGACAGACCTCAGACCTGCTCCAGCCTTGGCCCAGACCCACCTGGCAGCGTCTGCCGCAGCCTGTCACTGCTCCTGGGGCACCGGCCTGGGCTTTCCTCAGTGGTGGCTTCGGGGGTTCCTGGGGGGTCCTGTGGCCTCGAGTTTGGCCTAAGGGCTTTGGCCCCCCAGAGACAGCAGTACCCATGATGCTTTGAGGCACCGAGCTCACTGCCCCGGCTTTCCTCCTACACAGGGTGAATTTGGAGCCGACGGTCGCAAGGTAGGCTGGTTGGGTGAGCAGAGCCCCTCCTTTCTGCTGCTTAGGGCAGAAGGACCGGGGCTAATGGAGTCCCCTCTTCCTTCTCTCTCCAGGGGGCCCCTGGCCTGGCTGGCAAGAATGGGACCGATGGACAGAAGGTAGAGGGAGCCTCGGGCTCACAGCTGGACTGGTCTCACGGAGGCATCCGAGCCTCTACAGAGCCCCCAGATCCAGCCTGACCTGTCAGCTTACACGTGTGCATACATGCATACACATGCATACACAGATACACACGCACACACATGCGCACACATGCACACAGAAACACGTGTGCACATATACACGTGCACACATGTACACACATATACACACGCACATGTACATGCACACATGGACACATATGCACATGCACACGTACACACACATGCACACACACGCCCATGCACATGCACATACACGCACTCCAGGTCCCGCCACATCCTGCTGCCCCACCCAGGGCTTCACCAGCCTGCATCTAATTCAGGGCTGCACATCCTGGCTTGGGGCAGCTCCACAGCTGCCCACAGAGGCCAGCAACAAGCCCACCTCCTCCCAGGCTGAGCCACAGGAGAGCACCACCCACTCCTTCCATGGCTCCCCGTGGGAATGTCCTCTGTGCCCAGGGAGCTCTGCCCTCGGGGCCGCTGGGAGGCAGCCTAGGCTGAGGAGCAGCCAGGGATGGCCTGTTCCCGCACACCGGCCACTCTGCCTCCCTGGAGACAGCTGCACAGCAGCCATGGCCTCATGTGTGCGCCCGTGTGCTGGGAAGAGAACGCTGCAGCTCAGGGGCAGAACCGGGCGGGCTGTGCCTTGGTCATTGGCACACACGGACCCCAGAACCCTGCCCTGAGACTCCTCCTGCCCCCTTCTCCTTCAGGGCAAGCTGGGGCGCATCGGACCTCCTGGTTGCAAAGGAGACCCCGGAAACCGGGTAAGGGCCGTTTGCACCCCTCCTTCAGCCTCGGCTCAGGGGGTATGGGTGCCTGACTGGGCGGGAGAGTGGTTGCTGCTGCAACGGGAGCTTGGGTTCTCCCAGCAGCCCAGCACCCCCAGCCCAGCGTTCTGCTGGGCCTGAGTTATATAAGGAATTCCCCCTGGGAGCTCCTGGTGGATCCCCGTGGCCTGGAGACCTGATGCGTCTTAAGCTTCAGTGTCACTGGACAGCTCCATTTCCCTGAGCAGCAGATCTGGGCCTGGCCTCTCCGTCACTGAGCCTGGGGCCTCACAGCGAGGGTGGGAGGTGCCTCCCAGGCTGGGACAATGGGGCACTTGGGCCCTGGCTCATGGGGAGAACCTCACCCGCCGTGTGCTGAGCTCCACCTCTCACTCCTCTCTCAGGGCCCCGATGGTTACCCAGGGGAAGCCGGGAGTCCGGGGGAGCGAGGAGACCAAGGCGGCAAGGTAAGTGACCTTGTCAAGATGCAGGCCGGCCAGGGCAAGTGGGGTCACCAGCTTCCAGGGGTTTCCCTGCCCCCCACCGAGAGGGGCCTCCTGGAGGCAGCCCCAGCTGAGAAGCTGAGCAGAGAGGGCCTTTCTGTAACACTGGTCAGTGAGGACTCAATGGCCATGGGACGCAATGAGGGGTACCCTGCCCACTGCTTCATCAGCTTGCGTCTAACCCAGGGCTGCACATCCGGCTTGGGGCGGCTCCACCACTGCCCACCTAAGCCTCAGCAACCAACCCACCTCCTCCCAGGTGCAGCCCCAGGGAGCCCCACCCACACCTCCTGGAGCTTCCCCATGGGAACGTTCGTGCCACGGGGGCTCTGCCCTCCTGGGCTGCCTGCGGTATCGCCCCATCCCTGGCGGCCCCAGGATCCCCAAGGGCTTTTCTCTGGGAGCCTGGCACTTGGACCCAGGGCTTCCCACTTCCGGTCCACCTCCCCTCAGCCCGAGCCCGTCTGGCTGAGCCCCCTGTGCAGATGTGTGGGCGTCCTGCCTGTGACACACACTCTGCCCTCGGCTGGCACGGACGTTCCGGCAGCCCCCAGCCAGCATCTGGCATCCGAGGTGCCCTGTGGACATCAGGGAGGTGCAGCCCCAAGCCCAACTGTGGGTCCTGCCCCACCGCTGGGCATCCTGCACCCCCTTCCCCTGCCAAAAGACGTGAGGCTGATTCTGCAAACCCTTCCAGGGGGACCCTGGCCGCCCAGGACGCAGAGGGCCCCCGGGAGACATCGGGGCGAAGGGAAGCAAGGTGAGCCCCTCTGCCTCTTCACCTGCAGCTGAGCTGGCCACACTCACGCCCATGGCCCGAGTGGACGCTCACACTGGCCACTGTCTCTGCTGTCGCCGTGGTTCCCCATTGGGCTCTGGGGACATGGGGAGGGACAGGAAGGACAGGGCATGTGCCCTGAGCCACCAACCGCTCTGACCTGTGTCCTCCTCACGAGGCTGGACAAGCTCCAGGGGACCCTGCAGGGCCCCACGTGCTTGGCAAGTGGATTCCGCTGGAAGACAGTAGGGGCTCCACACCACACACGGACAGGCGTGACAGTGCCTGAGGGCCCAGGGTCAGGCCCTGCTGTGGCCCCTGCCTCTGGGTGACTGTGCTGTCTCTTCCTTCCTCAGGGGTATCAAGGCAACAATGGAGCCCCAGGAAGTCCTGGTGTGAAGGGAGCCAAGGGTGGGCCTGGGCCCCGTGGACCCAAAGGCGAGCCGGTGAGTCCCTCGCACCCCCGCCTCAGGGCCCCGCTCTGAGCATCCTCCTTGCAGCTTGAGGAGGACCATGGGGGAAGGGCACCTGGGCTGTAGGCAGGAACCCCTGCTGGCAAGGCACAGCCAGGCCGCCATCTTCCTGAGAAGTGGACCCAGACCACCCCACGGGTACCCCCAGGGCTGAACTTAGAGGGGAGGCCGAGGCAGGTCCTTCATGGTGTTCCCTAAACCCAGCCCCAGCTGCCCAGGCCGTCCTGCGAAGCGTGGGTGGGGCCCGTCCCAGTGCTGACCACTCCAAGGGGATTCTGTCTGAGCACGGAGCCTGCCTGGGAGTGACCACAGTGGCTGGACGGCACCAGATCTCCGCTGGACCCCAGCTTATCACCTAAAACACCACTCACCGGACATGCACCTCCACCTGGAGCCTCCCCAGATCATTCCCGACTCCTCAGCAGGGGCGGGACCAACCCAACATAGGGATGATGGCTGGTAGCAGAGCCACCGGCGCAGGCTGAGGCCGTGGGGAAGCAGAGCCCTCCTGGAGAGAAGCAGCATCGGCCCCAGCACAGCTCCCACCCTCCCGGGCCTCTGGGCTTGTGCTCAGCTGCCTCCCTCACCCACACGCCTGTTCTCTGCAGGGGCGCAGGGGAGACCCCGGCACCAAGGGCAGCCCAGGCAGTGACGGCCCCAAGGGAGAGAAGGTGAGTCCTTGTGTGGTGGTGCCACAGGGTCTCACTGTGGTGCCCATGGGCCCTTCTGATGAGGGCCCCAACCCCGTTCCTCCCAGAGAACGACAGAACTCCAGGGCCTCACCCTCCAGGGGACACTCCTGTAGAGTCTGGGAACGCAGCCCGGAGGTCCCCACACCCCATTCCCTGCTGAGGGAGCTCCAGTACCCGCCCAGGCACACCCCACACGGCTGTGCAGGCACCGCTCACACCCCCGGCCCACTGAGGCACAGGCCCGTGACCTCAGGGGTGATGCTGAAGGGCTGTGTGGCAAAACCCCGGCCACCAGCTCCCCTCGACATCAGGTGAAGGGGCTTCCTCCCGGGCGGTGGACAAGGTCTTACCCACGTGTGGGTGGCCTCAGGGGGACCGAGAGACCCCATGCTCAGAGCAGCAGCTACAGGCACCGGGAAGGGCTGTGGGTGAAACAGGCGACTGGTCCATGTCCCCCTGGACAGACGGGTCTTCCTCTCAGGCCCCTTCCCCAACCCCGGCCACACCCGCCTCTCACGTGGGACCCAGGCTGGAGGCCTCAGCTGAGACCCATGGGGCCTCCCTTCCCTTCCCACAGGGGGACCCTGGCCCTGAGGGGCCCCGCGGCCTGGCTGGAGAGGTTGGCAACAAAGGAGCCAAGGTAGGGGGGCAGGGGAGGTGTACCCCAAGGTAGGGGGGTGAGGGGGGCTGCACCTCAATGTAAGGAGGCCCAGGGAGGCTGTACTCCAAGGTGTGGGGGAGGGGGCTGCACCTCAAGGTAATGGAGGAGGGGTGCTGTACCCCAAGGTAGTGGGAGATGGGGCTGAACCCCAAGGTAGGGAGGCCCAGGGGGACTGCACCCCAACGTAAGGTGGCCCAGGACTGCACCCCAAGGTTGGGAACCCAGGTGGGTGCTGCACCCCAAGGTAGGGGTGCTTAGGCGGGGACGGCACCCAGAACCTGGCCTACTCCACGCGGTGTGGTCAGGGCTGAAGGTCAAGTGGAGCCACAACCTCCGGGAGGGTCACAGGGGCCGGGGCCAGACCCACCTTACCCCCGAAGCCCTGTAGTGTCCACAGGATTGATATCGGGGTCTCCAGGGTGCTGTTGTCAGTCAAGAGGACCCCAAACTCCTCCCCTTTCTTCCAGGGAGACCGAGGCTTGCCTGGACCCAGAGGCCCCCAGGGGGCTCTTGGGGAGCCCGGAAACCAGGTCAGTGTGGGACACCTGTAGCCCCACGGCTAGAGGTGGGACCCCTGTGCCCTCTGACCCCACGGCTAGGGGTGGGACCCCTGTGCCCTCTGACCCCGCGGCTAGGGGTGGGACCCCTGTGCCCTCTGACCCCACGGCTAGAGGTGGGACCCCTGTGCCCTCTGACCCCCCGGCTAGGGGTGGGACCCCTGTGCCCTCTGACCCCACGGCTAGAGGTGGGACCCCGGCGCCCTCTGACCCCACGTCCATACCCTCTTTGTGGCACCACTCCGGTTTCTCTGGCCGTGTGAGGACAGGCTGGAGCCAGCCACTGTCCCCATAGGAAACCCAGGCAGCAGGGCTTGGCCTCAGAAGCCAGGACCTGCTTCCCTAGACCCCGAGCACCTCATACCCAATCTCAGCCCCAGCCCCTCATTCTGCCCTGAAGGACCCAGGTGGGGGAGTCAGGGGCAAAGCGGTGGGCCTGAGGGCCTGGATGGGCCACGGTGAGAGGAGGAACTGGGACCCTCAAGACAGGGGTCCATGGCCCCCACAGGCAGCAGGAGGAGCTGGGGCCATGTGCCCTGATGCTCAGGGCTGGACGGAGCATGTCAGGTGACCCCTGGGCATGGCCAGTCCCTGCCTGTGGTGACTTCTGAATTTCTCTCCTGCCCTCAGGGATCTCGGGGAGACCCCGGTGATGCAGGACCCCGTGGAGACTCAGGACAGCCAGGCCCCAAGGTACGTGCTTCTCCTCCTGCAGCAGGATGTGTTGGGGGTTCAGGGCAGCTGCCTGAGGAGCAGGACAGGGGGCCGGCCTGGGGCCCCTCTTGCCAGCAGACATGCCTCAGGCCGGGCCTCTGCCTCCTGTTCTCAGCTCTGGAGGGAGGGGATGCCTCCAGGGTCCAGGAAGCCCCCCGGCTCGCCTCTTCATCGGTGACCCTTGGGTGTGGCTGGCGCATCCTTCCTGAGCCAGGGCCTGAGGGCAGCCATGTGGCCTGAGCAGGGTCCTCCCCATGTGTGGGCAGGCGGCAGCTCCTGGGTCTCTAGGCACATCCAGCCCCAACTGGAGATGGACAAGGCGAGGTTGGCTCTGCCAGGCCCCTGCTCACAGCCAGCCCTGGACAGCACCCCCAGCCCACTTCTACCCAGTGTGCACCTTGGGCCCTGTTGAGCACAGCCCCCCAGCCCCACCCCATCCTATGACCATGCTGACCGACTCAACGTCCTCCTCCAGGGAGACCCCGGCAGGCCTGGATTCAGCTACCCAGGACCCCGAGGAGCACCTGTGAGTCACAGCCTGGGATGGCAGCTCCCAGAAGGGGGTGGACATTGTCCCAAGGGCCCTGAAGGTTCCTAGTAGTTCCCTCAAGGCCTCCTCTGTGCAGAAGAAAGTGTGAGGTCCCTCCTACGGGACGGAGTGGTGAGAAGGCTCTGGGTGACTCAGCGAAGGACAGGTCCAGCGCAGCATCAGGAGAAGAGTGTGGCTCAGAACGCAGCACAGTGGCCTCACCCAGAGTGTGCATAAGCCAAGGAGGGAAACGGCTGCAGAAAGCTGCACAGAGGGAGGAAGGAGCACCGGACCTGAGGCTGAGTCACCCTGACTTCTGTTTGCTTCACAGGGAGACAAAGGCGAGCCCGGCCCACGCGGCCCCGAGGTACATGTGGGTCCTGTGGCCACCTGTGCCCACCCGGGGTGGGGGTCTGCATGCCCACCCACTACTGCTGGGAACACAGCGCCCACCGTCACTGATAGGACCATCCCTGTCTTGGGATGGTCCTGGCTCCCCAAGGTCCAGCCATGACACTTCTGCTGAGCTCTGAGGGAGCCACCGGCCACTGGCTGGTCCCTTTCCAACCAAAGTTCAGGCTTTGCCAAAAAACCACATAGATATTCCCATTTAAATGATCCCAAAATGCCAGATTGATTTTTCCACGTAAAAATCTCACTGGTGTCCCTGGTAGAGATAAATCATCTGTCCTAGGCTAACGTGTGTCCCCTGTCACAGGGCGGCCGAGGCGACTTTGGCTTGAAAGGAGAACCTGGGAGGAAAGGAGAGAAAGGAGAGCCTGTGAGTATCACCGTCCCGAAGCCCGCAGCAGCTGGGCAGAGGCAGGGAGGGGCCCTGAGGCTGAGCGTGTGCATCTGAGAGTACGGGAGGATGCCAGGCAACTTGGCCCCAGCCATGAGCACCACCCCCACCTTCCTGAAGGGGACGGCTGGCTCAGGGTCCTCCTCCTTCCACCCACCCTCACTTCCAGCATCCCCCAGAGTCCCCTCCCCAGCGACCCCCCAGTGACCCCCTGTCTCTTATACACATCTAGATGTGTATAAGAGACAGGGGTCAGGGTGTGCGTTCAGGCGTTCCATGGGGAACTCCCGGGGGGTGCGCTGGGCCACATTCACGGGTCCTGAGGCTGCCCCAGGGAGGAGCAGGGCCATGGACTCGGGGCCAGGGATCCCCACACGTGCTCCGACAGAGAACCTGGAGGTTGCACCTGCGTCTGGCTGCCCTTCAGCAGGTAGGCAGCCTCTGGTCCCACAACACAGTGGGCTGTGCCTCTGCTGCTGAGGTGTGGGCGTCCCCTCTCAGGGTCTGCCAGGGCCTGCACCAGCACCAGGGGCAGCTGGACCCTGAGGGCAGGAACCAGACCTTGGCCCCTCCACCCAGCCCTTCGTCCCTGATGGGGCAGGGAAGTCTCAGGACCCCATGATGGGCGACACGGCAATGTTCACTGTGGGCGCTTTGCTCTCTACCAGATGGAGGTCTTCCCCTCCCCTCCACCCCGGGGGCCAGCGTGAGTGGGCGCTGCGGCCTCC
>NW_012105653.1:709643-713133 GCF_000951045.1 Mandrillus leucophaeus | reverse complement strand
GGGTGGGGTAGTGGGTGGGTGGGTGGCTGGATGGATGGGTGATTGGGTGGACGTGGAATTGGTGGGTACCTGATAATGGGGTGGAATAGCCATGGATTGGAATGAGCTGTTTTAGCTGCCATTTCTGGGACACTCAGCTCTGCCAGGCCCCTACCCCTCTGATGGGCCAGGCTCTGACGGTGGCCACTCACGGCCTTCCCAGCTCTGGTGCCAGCACAGGGAAGGTGGGGGCACAGCCTCATCTTCCTCCTTGCACCTGTCAGGCCCCCCCAAGGCAGGACCCGTGGTTGGGGACAGCACAGGGCCCTGCTGGGTGCAGAGACTGTCCCTGTGGCCACTGAAGCCTACCTGTCCTTGTTCCTTCTCAGGCGGATCCTGGTCCCCCTGGTGAGCCAGGCCCTCGGGGGCCAAGAGGAGTCCCAGGACCCGAGGTAGGTGGCTGGCCAGTCCCCGTGCCCTCCAGACCTCAGCCCCTGGCCTGCCTTGCCAACATGCACCCAAGCCTCATGGTTCCACCCATGGTGGACCCACGCTTCAGTGGACAGTGGCCTGGGAGTGATTTGGCCGCTCAGCCTTGGCCCCGGCGTCTCAGCCTCATCCTTCCCTCCCCAGGGTGAGCCTGGACCCCCTGGAGACCCCGGCCTGACGGTAGGTGTCACATGGGGCAGAACCAGTGTCCTTCTCCTGCCAAAACTAGAAACCAAGAGCAGCGGGGCGGGGGGAGGTCAGAGGGCAAGGTCAGTGGAGGAGGTCAGAGGGCAAGCTTGGTTGGGGGAGGTCACAGGGCAAGGTTGGTGGGAGGAAGAGGGCGGCAGCGAGGTTGGCAGGGACAGGACGCGACCAGCCTCGCCACGCGGGCCAGGACCTTGCTGTGGAAGCTCCTCTGGGGCGGGGGGGACTGCCCTGCCCTGCCCTGCCTGACGCGTGCATTGCAGGAGTGTGACGTCATGACCTACGTGAGGGAGACCTGCGGGTGCTGCGGTGAGTACTGCCCACGGTGGGGTCGGGGCCCACGTGCCGGGTGGAGGGCGGGCAGGGCTGGGTCATCGCTGGGTCCCGCATGTGCGTCTGGCCCTGGGGTCTGAGGTCTCCCCGGTGCCCCCCGCTGACCCTGCCACCCCCCAGACTGCGAGAAGCGCTGTGGCGCCCTGGACGTGGTCTTCGTCATCGACAGCTCCGAGAGCATTGGGTACACCAACTTCACGCTGGAGAAGAACTTCGTCATCAACGTGGTCAACAGGCTGGGCGCCATCGCTAAGGACCCCAAGTCTGAGACAGGTCAGCGCGGCAGGGGCGGGCGCAAGCACGGCAGAGGGGCCGGGCGGGGCGTGGGAGGCGACGGGACAGGAGAAGTCCAGACATGTCCCTCCAACGAGGGCTCTGCACGGCCGGGGACGCCCCAGCCCCCGAGGCCTCCGGCGACGCCCTCGCGTGCGGCTCACAGGGACGCGCGTGGGCGTGGTGCAGTACAGCCACGAGGGCACCTTCGAGGCCATCCAGCTGGACGACGAACGCATCGACTCCCTGTCGAGCTTCAAGGAGGCCGTCAAGAACCTCGAGTGGATCGCGGGCGGCACCTGGACACCCTCAGCCCTCAAGTTTGCCTATGACCGCCTCATCAAGGAGAGCCGGCGCCAGAAAACACGTGTGTTTGCGGTGGTCATCACGGACGGGCGCCACGACCCTCGGGATGATGACCTCAACCTGCGGGCGCTGTGTGACCGCGACGTCACAGTGACGGCCATCGGCATTGGGGACATGTTCCACGAGAAGCACGAGAGCGAGAACCTGTACTCCATAGCCTGCGACAAGCCACAGCAGGTGCGCAACATGACGCTGTTCTCCGACCTGGTGGCTGAGAAGTTCATTGACGACATGGAGGACGTCCTCTGCCCGGGTGAGCGTGCAGGCGTGGGGCAGTCGGCCGAGGAGCAGCAGGCCCCAGCCGCTGTCTAGCGCCGGCCCCAGGGACACCCCTCACCCGAGGGACAAATGTGCAGCCCAGGACACTGGGCTTGGATGGGAAGGAGTCGGTTCCTCTCAGGGCTGCATGGCAGAGGCCAGCTGCACCCTGAGCCTGTCTGGGCAGATCAGTGGGCGGCCACTGAGGGCTCGCTAGGGATTGACCCTGGCCCGGCCTCTCTCTTCTCTTCCAGACCCTCAGATCGTGTGCCCAGACCTTCCCTGCCAAACAGGTAATGCAGGGCACCCCGAGCCCCCAACCCCAGACTAGGAGAGCAGCCCTGGTGTCCTTTCTCCTCGAGGGCCGGGCTAGGGGAGGGGCCGTGCAGGGACCCAGCGGGCAGCGAAGCCACAGAGGCTGCTCCTTAGTGAGATGTCCCCGGGACAGCAGGACGGCAGCGTAGGAGAGGAGGGGCTCGGGGAGGGCAGGCTCCCGGGAATGCAGGAACCGCATCGTCAGGCCATGGGGCGGGTGCTGCTGGCCTGGCTCTGTGCTTAGTGTGTGGCCACTTATCTTGAAGGTCCATGAGACCTTGCAGTCTCCCTCATTGCTGCCCAACTCCCATGGGTTGGCCATGCCTGTGCCACTCGGAGGAAGCCCTGGATTCAGTGAGTGAAACCAACCCAGGGCAGAGGCACTGACACCCACCAGCGCCAGCAGGTCTTGCTCCGACCCTGGCCTGCCTCGGAGCTGCGGCCGTGGCTCTCATCTCTGGGAGTGGGGGAGCCTGTGTCCTGGATGTGGCCCACATGGATGTGAAGCTGGAGCTGGGGGTGCCCAAGGCAGAGGTTCTGCCAGTGCCCAGGGCTGGGGGTGCCGTGCAGGCTCTGCTGGACATGGTGCTGCCCCCACAGTGACTGCTGCACCATAACTGGGCCCACAGGAGGTCCCCGGGGGCGTTAGGAGCTGAGTTCCCCTCCGTGAGCCGTCCCCTCCAGGAGTGTCAAGGTGGGGACGCCATGGAGACGGGTGGGAGGGTCCGACCTGGAGGACCACAGGGACGAAAGCTCGGGGTCTGCGGTGCGAAGTCAGCACTTCCTCAGCACTCGGGTCAGGGTGTGCGTTCAGGCGTTCCATGGGGAACTCCCGGGGGGTGCGCTGGGCCACATTCACGGGTCCTGAGGCTGCCCCAGGGAGGAGCAGGGCCATGGACTCGGGGCCAGGGATCCCCACACGTGCTCCGACAGAGAACCTGGAGGTTGCACCTGCGTCTGGCTGCCCTTCAGCAGGTAGGCAGCCTCTGGTCCCACAACACAGTGGGCTGTGCCTCTGCTGCTGAGGTGTGGGCGTCCCCTCTCAGGGTCTGCCAGGGCCTGCACCAGCACCAGGGGCAGCTGGACCCTGAGGGCAGGAACCAGACCTTGGCCCCTCCACCCAGCCCTTCGTCCCTGATGGGGCAGGGAAGTCTCAGGACCCCATGATGGGCGACACGGCAATGTTCACTGTGGGCGCTTTGCTCTCTACCAGATGGAGGTCTTCCCCTCCCCTCCACCCCGGGGGCCAGCGTGAGTGGGCGCTGCGGCCTCC
>NW_012105653.1:701566-707323 GCF_000951045.1 Mandrillus leucophaeus | reverse complement strand
GTCCCAAGGGCCCTGAAGGTTCCTAGTAGTTCCCTCAAGGCCTCCTCTGTGCAGAAGAAAGTGTGAGGTCCCTCCTACGGGACGGAGTGGTGAGAAGGCTCTGGGTGACTCAGCGAAGGACAGGTCCAGCGCAGCATCAGGAGAAGAGTGTGGCTCAGAACGCAGCACAGTGGCCTCACCCAGAGTGTGCATAAGCCAAGGAGGGAAACGGCTGCAGAAAGCTGCCCAGAGGGAGGAAGGAGCACCGGACCTGAGGCTGAGTCACCCTGACTTCTGTTTGCTTCACAGGGAGACAAAGGCGAGCCCGGCCCACGCGGCCCCGAGGTACATGTGGGTCCTGTGGCCACCTGTGCCCACCCGGGGTGGGGGTCTGCATGCCCACCCACTACTGCTGGGAACACAGCGCCCACCGTCACTGATAGGACCATCCCTGTCTTGGGATGGTCCTGGCTCCCCAAGGTCCAGCCATGACACTTCTGCTGAGCTCTGAGGGAGCCACCGGCCACTGGCTGGTCCCTTTCCAACCAAAGTTCAGGCTTTGCCAAAAAACCACATAGATATTCCCATTTAAATGATCCCAAAATGCCAGATTGATTTTTCCACGTAAAAATCTCACTGGTGTCCCTGGTAGAGATAAATCATCTGTCCTAGGCTAACGTGTGTCCCCTGTCACAGGGCGGCCGAGGCGACTTTGGCTTGAAAGGAGAACCTGGGAGGAAAGGAGAGAAAGGAGAGCCTGTGAGTATCACCGTCCCGAAGCCCGCAGCAGCTGGGCAGAGGCAGGGAGGGGCCCTGAGGCTGAGCGTGTGCATCTGAGAGTACGGGAGGATGCCAGGCAACTTGGCCCCAGCCATGAGCACCACCCCCACCTTCCTGAAGGGGACGGCTGGCTCAGGGTCCTCCTCCTTCCACCCACCCTCACTTCCAGCATCCCCCAGAGTCCCCTCCCCAGCGACCCCCCAGTGACCCCCTGTCTCTTATACACATCTAGATGTGTATAAGAGACAGGGGTCAGGGTGTGCGTTCAGGCGTTCCATGGGGAACTCCCGGGGGGTGCGCTGGGCCACATTCACGGGTCCTGAGGCTGCCCCAGGGAGGAGCAGGGCCATGGACTCGGGGCCAGGGATCCCCACACGTGCTCCGACAGAGAACCTGGAGGTTGCACCTGCGTCTGGCTGCCCTTCAGCAGGTAGGCAGCCTCTGGTCCCACAACACAGTGGGCTGTGCCTCTGCTGCTGAGGTGTGGGCGTCCCCTCTCAGGGTCTGCCAGGGCCTGCACCAGCACCAGGGGCAGCTGGACCCTGAGGGCAGGAACCAGACCTTGGCCCCTCCACCCAGCCCTTCGTCCCTGATGGGGCAGGGAAGTCTCAGGACCCCATGATGGGCGACACGGCAATGTTCACTGTGGGCGCTTTGCTCTCTACCAGATGGAGGTCTTCCCCTCCCCTCCACCCCGGGGGCCAGCGTGAGTGGGCGCTGCGGCCTCCTCTCCACTCCGGGTTCTCTCGTGAGTGGGCGCTGCGGCCTCCCCTCCACCCCGGGTTCTATCGTGAGTGGGCGCTGCGTCTTGTCAGGGCCTTTCTCTGCGTCTGTGGATGTCACATGACCTTTCGTCTTTAGCTTGCCATTGTGATTGAGAGTGAACCCGTTGAGCCTCATTGAATTTCCGATGCTGAGCCAGCCTTGCACGCCTGGGATGAACCCACCTGGCCGTGGTGTGTGGCCCTGTTCATGCGTGTGGGCCCTGATTTGCTGATGCCTGCCTGAGGGTTTGTGCTCATCAGGGATATTGGCCTGCACTTTTCCTTCCTTATGATGTCTCTGGTTCTGGCCTCAGGGTGATGTGGGCCTCGTAGGGCCAAGATGGTGACGTGGGGTGAGCCAGTTCTCCCTCCTGGGAGTGGGTCACTCAGGCCACCAGAGCACCACAGGGAAGGCAGCCAGGGAGGACACGTGGGCCCTTGAAGCTCTGGCCTCCTCTGAGGCCTCCAGGACCTGACAGTGACTGGGAGCAGCCCCCCAGAACCCTCCCCTCCTCTCGGCTCCCTGACACCCCGTCCATGACACTCAGAGCTCATCCTCCTTTCAAGCTGTTTGCAATTTCAAAGTGAACTCGACCTTGTGGCTCCAGGAGATACAGCAGGGACAGTGTTAAATCAGCCTTCACCAGCCCGCACGGCCAGGCATCCTCCTCGGCTCTCCTGAGCACTGGGTGGACGCCACTGGCTGTGGCCTGGCCCTGGCCTTCTCCACACAGCCCTGTCCACCCTCAAGCCCAGCCACCCTGGGCCTGCACCAGGCCTGTGGAGGTCTCAGTTGCGTGGGGACCAGAGGGTGCCGGTGAAACAAACCGGAGGCAGCAGAAGGCAGCCAGGGCAGAGCCCACTCAGCGATAAGAGCTGCATGGGGGCCGCAGCGTGACCTGAGCTCCACTCGGTGGAAGGAAAAGGCAGAGGCCAGGTCTGCTCAGGGGAAGACCGTTCTGGGTGTAGAGGACACATCCCAGAGAGGCTGAGGAAGGGGTTGCCACCGCAAGCTTTCCTAGGCAGGCTCTTGAAGGGTGGCTGGGGTCTCCCTGGCAGCGGGGCCGGCGGCACTGGAAGCCCTGCTGGCGTTTGGCACGTCTCTTGACGCAGGTTTGGACGGAGCTGTTTTGTGCTGAAAGGTTTTCTCGGGGTCCGTGGTGTCCCCCAAAGGTGCTGCCGTGTGGGTCTCCTCTCCTAGCTCCCTGCCAGCTCCCCGTCCCCGTGCTCACCGCCCCCACGCCTCCTGCCAAGGCCGAGCCACACACCACTCCACTTGCATCTCCACCGACTTGCCGGCCCAAGTGCCTCTCTTCACTCTGGCCTCGCCGAGCGGCCGCCCGAGGAGGAGCTTTAGGCCCACGCCCGCCACAGGCCTTAAAGTCTTCTCTGGACGCTCCCTTGCAGATGCACCGTGGCCTGGCGGCGAGTCCCCGGTCACCTTCCTCCGCACGGAAGAGGGGCCGGACGCCACCTTCCCCAGGACCATCCCCCTGATCCAACAGTTGCTAAACGCCACGGAGCTCACGCAGGACCCGGCCGCCTACTCCCAGCTGGTGGCCGTGCTGGTCTACACCGCCGAGCGGGCCAAGTTCGCCACCGGGGTAGAGCGGCAGGACTGGATGGAGCTGTTCATTGACACCTTTAAGCTGGTTCACAGGGACATCGTGGGCGACCCCGAGACCGCGTTGGCCCTCTGCTGAAACCGGGGCGCCCGCCCAGCTGGGCCAGCCCCTCCCTGCCACGCTCACTTCCCAGGGCTGCCCCTGCAGGCTGGCTCTCAGTGGAGGCCAGAGGTCTGGGATCGGGGTCAGCGGGGCCACAGTCCCTCCAGGGGCTCCAGGGCAGCTTCCGGCCTCTTCCCACCCTGGTGGCTGCCATGTCCCTTGCTGTGGCTGCATCTTCCGCTCTCTCCTCCGTCTTCCTGTAGCCGCTCTATTTATAGGGACACCAGTCATTGAACTTAAGGCCCACCCCAAGTCCAGAATGACCTCCTCACAAGACCCTTAACTCAGTCCCGTCTGCAGAGTCCTTCTTTGCCACTTCAGGTCACCCTCGCAGGCTCCCGTGCTGGGGCGTGGAAGTCTTTGGAGGCCCTTACTTAGTGGCCCAGCTGGGCTGCTGTGCATCTGGGATGTGGCTGAGGGAGGGTACAGCCCACGCGCTGGAGAACGTCTCCCCTACCAGGTTCCAGTGGAGCCTCAGAAACAGGCCCCAAGGCTGCTAAGCCTTGCTGGGTGTGGGCGCTCATGGCCCACCTTGTGGTGGGTGAAGGCTTTGGGTTGGGCAGCAGATTGTCCTGGGGGAACCTGGCAGTCCTGGCACCATGACCTATCTGGGCCAGTGTCATGCCCGTTGGGGCAAATGGACACAGCTGCCTGCCAGCAGCTCCGGTCCCGGGGTGTCTGCACCCTTCCAGCCCATCCTCTGGGTCCCCAGAAGCAGTCGGGGGAGCATCCACCAGGCATGACCTCTGCTGTCCTCAGAGGACTGAGCAGAGAACCCCGGGGGCCACGACGTTGGGGAGCAGCAGGGGTCACCATCCATAGGGCACAGCCCCCACAGCGAGCTCAGACCCCGACGTTCTGAGGCTTCATCCAGGCTGGGCTCCTGCTGGGCAAGGCTGTGACCATTTCTCATGGGGCCAGGTTCTCGTCCCCACACCCGCTGCACAGGGCAGGCCAGGCTGGGCTTCCCACTGTGGGGATGAAGGATCCCCCACAGAAGGAGGAGAGCAGAGTCCACAAACATCCTGACAGCCTCAGCCTCCCTGTGCCTGGCCGGCCCCCACGGCTTCCCCGTCTCCTCCAGGCCCCACAGACACTGATACATGGAGAGAGACCCCCAACACCAGCTTCCCCCGCATGTCTGTCTCCGTGTGCGTGCTGACAGCAGTGACGATACTAGTTTGGAGGGGGTTTGGGAAGCCCAGTGGTACCCGAGAATTTTCTGGACATTTAAGCCGGTTCCTGGGTGTGGCCTTAATGTGGAGGCTGCCCTTCCTTTCACTGAATAAGCTGCGTCACTCATAAGCTCACTGAGGGAACCCCCGTCTGCCAGCTCGTGTGTGCTCAGACGAGGTCCGTGTCTCAAGCGTTCTATAACGGCTGCAGTGCAGTATGAGGTCACACTGCTGTGTTCAGGGCTTGGCTCACTGCCTGCGGGGCTGGACCTTTGCACCTCCAGGGCCCCCAGCAGCTGAGTTTCGGGTCAGTGTCCTCCGTGTGCATTCCTGGGGTCAGGACCCTGCTCCTGAGGGATTCCTGGGGGTTCATGTACCAGCTGTGACAACATCCAGGGGTTGGGCCGAGGAGCAGACACCCTTGGGGAAACTGGCTGTGTCCCTCCCCTCCCCCGTCCCAGGAGCTGAGGTCCTGGCGAGGCCGCAGGGCCAGGTCCAAGCATGTGGACTGTCCGTGTCCCGTCCTGTGGTCCCTGACCCCACGTGACACCCACGTGTGGTGGATGGCCTGGGCTGTGGCTAGGCCCCCAAGCTGTCCAGGATGCCCAGGGCTGGTGACCACCCAGGCAGGTGGGGGCCCCTCTTGGTAACAGGAGTCAGGGCAGAGCCCACCTGGGTGGCCGCAGAAGGTCTGGCTGCCCCTGTATCCACTGCCCCCCACCATGGCCAATCAGAAGGGTCAGGGGCTCCTGGTCTTCCTGGGAGGGACATGGCCTGGCCAGCTCTAGGGGTTCTGAGCAGCTCTAGGACCTAGCCAGCGAGGGCTCAGGCTGGGGGTGTCAGGGCCGGGGTCCTCCTGAAGTCCCTCCCACACCACACAGATAGTGGCCTTTTTGTGGACAGCAAATTCTTGAGCCACAAAAAGATGCAGATACAGGCCGCCACCAGGAGGGCAGCCCGGGTGGGGATGGCACTCAGCAGGCAGACAGGACCTGGGGCCTGCGTCAGGGTCTCAGGCTTGGGAGCACCAGAAGAGACAGTGGCTCCCGCCAGTACCCATTCAAAGGGGCTTGGGCTGAGGACCCACACCCAGGGCTGCCCTGCAGAAATGCCCCCGCAGAGCCCAGCGGTCTGTGGGGTCAGCAGGTGGGGTGCGAGTGGAGGGGCGCAGGTGCAGGCCTGGCTCCTGCCCGGTCCTGCCAGCCTCCCCTCCGCCCAGCCCGCACCCGCGTCTCCCCGCAGAGCTCTCCGTGGCACAGTGCACGCAGCGGCCCGTGGACATCGTCTTCCTACTGGACTGGAAGTCTTTGGAGGCCCTTACTTAGTGGCCCA
>NW_012105653.1:699542-700595 GCF_000951045.1 Mandrillus leucophaeus | reverse complement strand
CTCGCTCACCATGAGTGAAAAACAAAAGAAGCTCTGCGTGAGTTGGACAAGGGTCTACCCAGCAAGGAGGCCCCATCCCCAGGCCCCAGGCCCCAGGCCCGGCAGGCTGCCTGGCCTCCCTCGCCCTGCAGCCCTTCCAGGCTCCTGACCTGCCTGGCCCCTGAGCTCAGGAGCAAGCCCTGACCCAATAAAGGCTTTGAACCCACTGCGTGCCCGCTTGCCAGCATCTGTGCTCAGGAGAGACCCCAAAGCTGTCTTGTGGTCAGGAGGAAAACACTGCAGCTGTCACTTGCCCACCAGGATCAATGGCTCCCCCTGGCCCAGCCCTGCCCTCCTAGGACATCACCTGCAGGCACTGGCTGACCCCACCTGTGCAGACCCCACGGGCTTGATCAGCAAACTCTTCCTCCAGCCCCAGCCAGGTCCAAAGTGCTCTAAGAAGTGTCACGATGGCTGTGAGGGTCTTCTGTGGGTGGACGCATGATTGACACTTGATGGGGAGAGACAGCAGGTTCTGAGCTTGTTTTGTTCATTGGGGCAGTCTCGGTGAGTTTTTGCTGTTCAGACCCCCAGGGTCCTTCAGGCTTAGCTTGGGAGCCCCATGGTGAACCACAGGCTCCATGGGCAGGTGCTGGCCTGGCAGGAGTGGGCTTGGCGGCCATCACGGGGCACCACAGACACAGCTTGAACAACTACCATTATCAGCCACAGCTCTGGAGGTGTCAGCCAGGCCAAGCTCCCTCTGGAGGCCTAGAGAAGGGTCTGCCCCAGTCTCTCCCCAGCATCCCGGGGTTCCTGAGCTCCTAGATAAGGGCACAAGTCACCACACTGGACTAGGGCTCAGCCTGCTCTAGAGTGACCTCACCCAAGTCACACTGCACCAGGGCTCAGCCTGCTGTAAGGTGAGCTCACCTGAGTCCCACTGGACTAGGGCTCAGCCTACTCTGAGTTCACCTGAGTCACACTGGAGCAGGCTCAGCCTATTCTAAGATGAGCTCACCCGAGTCACACTGGACCAGGGCTCAGCCTGCTCTAAGATGACCTCACTTGAGT
>NW_012105653.1:695169-699391 GCF_000951045.1 Mandrillus leucophaeus | reverse complement strand
CTATTCTAGGATAAGCTCACCTGAGTCACACTGGACCAGGGCTCAGCCTATTCTAGGATAAGCTCACCTGAGTCACACTGGACCAGGCTCAGCCTGCTCTGGGATGATCTCACCTGAGCTCACTGAATCTGCAAGGACCCCATTTCCAAACAAGGTCACATCCAGAGGTCTGGGGTTGGGGTTAGGGTTAGGGTTAGGGTTAGGGTTAGGGTTAGGAGTCAACATGTGAAACTGGGGAAATGCAGTTCACTCCAGATAGCCCAAAACTTTGTTGTTCTTTGAGAAGACTCACTCTTTTCTTCATACTCCACCTCTCCATCATCTGACCACACAGCCTATAGCTCCAGGACAGGACATCAGTTATTTTCTCTTCCTCTCCTCTTCCCATCCCACAAAAATCTATTCAAATGCCTGCAACAGACGCAGAAGAGGCCTGCCTGTTTCGCTAAGCCCCTGTGCCCTGAGTGTCCTCAGATCTCTGTGCTCCGGGTGAACACTGCAGGTCCCTCAGGCGGAGGGAGGCAGAGGCCCCTGCAGGTGCACAAGCTCTGCCCACAGGAGCCACCCAGGGCCTCTGCAGGGAGAGGATGTTCCCCTCCTTGGTGCCAGCTCCTGTGTATGCAGCCTTGGACCCTGCAGGGCAGGAACATCAGTCCCACTAGAAAGGACTTCCAGCTACCCACAGGCTCCACCCACAGCTCCACCCAGCAACTGCCCCTCACCACTGGCCCTTCACGAATTATACCATACCAGCATCCCCCACCAGCGTCCCTCACAAATGTCCCCTCACCAATGCCCCCACACAAATGTCCCCTCACCAATGCCCCCTCACCAATGCCCCCTCACCAATGCCCCCTCACCAATGCCCCCTCACATCCCAACACCAATGTCCCCTCACCAATGTCCCCTCACCAGCCCAACACCAATATCCCCTCACAAATGTCTCCCAGTCCAACACCAATATCCCCTCACAAATGTCTCCTCACCAATGTCCCCACACCAATGTCCCCTCACCAATGTCCCCTCACCAGCCCAACACCAATATCCCCTCACAAATGTCTCCTCACCAATGTCCCCTCACAAATGTCCCCTCACCAATGTCCCCTCACCAATGTCCCCTCAGCCCAACACCAATATCCCCTCACCACTGTCCTCACCAATGTCCCCTCACCAATGTCCCCTCCCAGTGTCCCCTCCCTGGCGCCCCCTGCCTGCCGGACGTGTAGGAACTCTTCATGCTGCGTGATGGTGACCCTGTGCCCACACACACCTGGGCTGTTTTTCTCTCTGTAGGGTTCTTGTCGTTTGTCTTGGGTGACATCTTTTTCCAGGAACAGCTGTGTTCTACTTTCAGAGTGGGAAATCTCTCCAATAAGGCATTTGAGCTTTCTGCCTCACTCAAGGACGTAGTCATCTTTTTAATATCCTGCACTGCTGTCTAACAAATACATTCATACTTTGTCTATCACATGGAATAGTCCATCTGGAAGTAATTTGAGGGTATAGTGGTTTTTAAAATTATTTTTTAACGAATAACTTCTCTGGAGGCAGGAGGCTGGCCCGGCAGGCAGCTGAGGCAGGGAGGAAAAGTCCCCCAGGGAGCTGCCGGTTGAAGGGTGGACGGGAACTGAGGACGGGGCCAGTACCGTGCTCCGTGGGACTGTCCGGACCCGCTGGCAGCTGCACCTGGGAAGCGAGGCCCTCCTTCCAGCGTCGAAAGTCCTGCCGTCCCCAGGGTTTCTGTCCCATGCACAACCAGGGCCCCTTTCCCTCAGATGAGGGGCCTCGCGGCCCAGGGACCTGCACTGAACCCCAGGTGCTCCAAATACCTGTGACCCTGCCCACTGTGGGCTGCACTGGGCTTCTGGGGACCCTGGTGCTGAGGTCTGTCTCCTCACACTGCGGCCCCATCCCCTCCAACCCCAGCTCCCGTGGCCCACTGACCACGTGTCCTGCTCCTGCCCAAGACCCGCAGCTCCGCTCTCAGCCCTGCCCCCAAAACCGCACACACAACACAGGTTTGGCGCTAAGACTTTACTAGAGGGCACATGGGACTAAGGGGTCTCCTGTTCCTACCAGCACCTCCATTCCCGGGAGATGCCCCCCTGCCCACCCACCTATCCTCCGGGCCCCACACGAACAAACTGTGTCCCGACCCAGGTCACAGCTCTGCCCTCTGGGGATGGGCGAGGGGGGGGCCACAGAGCCCGGAGAGGCCTCCGGCACCATCACTCCTGCCGGGTCTCCAGGCAGTCCAGCACCAGTGCAGCCTGGGTCTTGGCTTCCTGCAGGAGGCTGGAGATGCGATGGTGGATCTGACAGACACACGGGGGAAGAGGGCCCAGGAGTTCCAGCCTCAGCCTGGCTTGCTAGGCAGCAGGCTCCCACCCCCGCTGCCCATGGACAGTCGCAATCACCCTGAGGCTGCGAATCCAGGCCCCACGTGGGGTCCGGGCACCACACCTGCCTCCTGCTCACCTGGTCCTTAAATGCCTCGTCTGTGATATCCTTCAGGTTGATGAGCACGTTGAAATACGCGCCAAACACACCCGTCTCCAGGGCTTTGGCCGCCACCTGCAAGGACCCCAGGGAGCCCCTCCGTGGATCAAGTCTGAGTAAACTGCTCAGACTGTCTCTGCCTCAGGGGCTCCTCCTCACTACAAGGAGCCCAGTGCAGCCCCCACTCTCACCCCACAGAGGGAGCCGCCTCCGGGGCGACAAGCTCAGCTCCTGGTTTCTTCCACCACTGAGCTTAGAAAACGAAACTTCCTCTTATCCAAGCAGGGCTCAGCCCGCAGGAGGCCCGGGAGCAGCCGTGCTGGAGGCTGTCCGCCACCCTAGGAGCAGGGACCACAGTTCTAGAGGCAAAGTCATCCCCTGGAGGGCCCCCGGAGGCAGCTTCAGGCTAACTGCCCTGGGCCACTTCCCAGGGATTGAGGGGACACTTCTCTGGGACCAGACGCTGGAAACTGGTGTCTTTCCTGTAAAGACCCGGAAGACCATGAGGTCTTAGGGCAGCTGCAGAAAGTGCCGAGCCCATGAGATAGATGTTCCTTGTCCGGGAGCCTCTGCCCGGCTGTGGCCCGTCAGTGTGTTGCGTCTACTTCCAGGAGCTGCCTTGTGTGCTTTCTTGTGTTTTGTTTGTTGTTGTTGACACAGGGTCTTGCTCTGTCACCGAGGCTGGAGTGCAGTGGTGTGATCACAGCTCACTGCAGCCTCGACCTCCTGTGCTCAAGCAATTCTCCTGCCTCAGCCTTCCAAGTAACTGCGACCACAGGCACCACCACGCCCGGCTCATACTTGTCTATTGTACACACATACCCCACTATGCTGCCCAGGCTGGTCTCAACCTCCTCTATTCAAGTGATCCTCCCGCCTCAGCCTCCCAAAGTGCTGGGACCACAGGCGTGAGCCGTTGTGCCTGGCCTGACGTAGGTGTTTTCTAGAACAAGAGGGTGGGTGGTACAGCGGCCCCTGCGGGAGGTGGAGAAGTGTATACAGTGGTCAGGATGGGCTCTGCAGACACATATGGGTCTCTGCCTGTCTGTGGTGCGACCGTGGGCGAGATCTTAGAAGGCAGTGGATACCCCGGCCCTGCTGGAGGAGGCCAAAGCCCCAGGAACTGCCCATGAAGTGAGATCTCACCGCCTGGCTCAGCCAGCAAACCACCGTGCTCTCCAGCCACTGAGCCCCAACAGCTGCTTCCTGCTCTGCAGCAGCCCTGGGGTCCCCCAGGCACCCCCCTACCTGGAGGTCTGACCGGCAGGCCAGGTTCCCACACTGGGCCAGTTCCTGCAGCGCCGGCCATAACGAGGCCACCGTCTCCGCCAGCGTCAGCGGTACAGAGACTGCCCGCCTCAGCCCCTCCTGCAGGGCTGCCGTGCGCCTGGAAGGAGCAAGAGGAGAGCCTGGGCACAGGGGCACACACGGGCAGGCAGTAGTCACACTGCACCCCAACAGGGCTGAGCAGGCGCAGAAGCGGGGAACGGGAAGTCACTCCCAAACACCCAGCACGCCCAGGCTGACCTCACCCCATCACGGCGCCCAGGTACCCATCATGCCCAGGCCGACCACACCCCATCACAGCGCCCAGGTACCCAGCACGCCCAGGCCGACCACGCCCCATCACAGTGCCCAGGTACCCAGCACACCCAGGCTGACCTCGCCCCATCACAGCGCCCAGGTACCCAGGTACCCAGCACGCCCAGGCCGACCACGCCCC
>NW_012105653.1:692661-694749 GCF_000951045.1 Mandrillus leucophaeus | reverse complement strand
CACGGCGCCCAGGTACCCAGGTACCCAGCATGCCCAGGTCACAGCGCCCAGGTACCCAGGTACCCAGCACGCCCAGGCCGACCACGCCCCGTCACAGCACCCAGGTACCCAGCACGCCCAGGCCGACCACGCCCCATCACAGCACCCAGGTACCCAGGATCCTGGCTGCCAGCTCCCCCGACACAGAGGCCCCCGGTGCGGCCAGCCCTCCAGGCTCACCTGTCCTTTTCCTCAGGTGTGTTCTTGGGCAGCCTCATTGCTTCCTGCCAGAGAGAGACAGAACCACTGGGTGACGGACCATTGGGGGAGCAGCCATGCCCTCTGAGCTCCCACCAGGGGCCGTAGCAAGGACCGTGTCCCAGGTAGGGACGAGTTCTCTGGGAACCAAGCTTCTGCTAGGTCAGTGGTTTACAGCCCTTGGCATCAGGCCTGGTGGAGTGGGGTGGGGCGTGGTCAGGGGTACACAGCAGATGGTCAGAGCCCGGGGATGTGAGGAGGGGCAGGTAGTTCCCTCAGGGCCCTTATTCTCAGATAAGGAGCCTGAGGGCCCAGGAGGTCCCCTGAGCCCTTAGAACCTATAAGGCAGGAGTGGCTCTGGCCTGTGTCTCCAACACAAGCAGCTGCACCACCCTCAAGCCTGGGCATAAGAGGCCCAGACTTTGCAGGACTAAGAGCAAACCACAAAGCCCCTCGCGTCCCTGCCTTGACCACAGGCACTGGCCTTTCCTAGGTGCTCACACGTGTGGCATCACCCAAAGGCACTCGGCTCCTCAGACCCACCCCGTGTGGGCGAGCATGGCTGGGGCCACACACCAACTGCCTAGGGTGAGACGGAGCACGGGGACCCACCAAGCCCTGCTCACATCCACTGGGCCAGAGCCCCAGCCGAGGGGTGATCAGTGGGGAATGTGCTCCCTTCATCTTGGAAGATTCAGCCAAATCTCCACCAGAAAGTCATCATCAATGGCCCCTACCCTCGGCCACGGCTGGGAGAAAATGCTCCCTGGGCCCTGGCCAGAGCTGGATCCTATGACCTTTCCAACAGCGGCCATCGAGGAACAGAAATGCCCAGGGTCTCCCTGACTGGCTGGCGCGTTATCCGGACCAGGCCTCCTGGCTGCAGCCCCTCTCCCGGGCTGTCCTCTGCACGAGGGTCTGCGGCCCCTCTCCCGGGCTGTCCTCTGCACGAGGGTCTGCGGCCCCTCTCCCGGGCTGTCCTCTGCACGAGGGTCTGCAACAGTTGCAGGCGGAGCAGGGACAGCCATCCCCACGCTGTGACTCGTACTACGAACACCCTCTCACAGCCAGACCTTGCAGTGTGCACGGTCTCCCTGGGCAGATCTCAGCCAAGCGTGTGCTTCACGTGGCCACATCTGTGTCCGGCCGAGGCCTGCCCACCTGGTCAGTTTTGTTTTCTGTGATTTCTCGTGAGGCTTTGTTGTGTTGGTGATGGGGAAACACAGCTTTCTATTCCATCTGGAAATTACTTATGTATTTAGTGCAAAGTAAGGATATCTCCTTATATTTTTCAAAAGTCTACCTTCGCATTGCTCACAAGGAGCATAAACCAATCCGGCGCTCCCCACATGCTGGAGTGACCACTGGTGCCTAGTGCGGTCTCACCGTCCCCACTCGTGTTTCTCTAAACCACACGTCTTATATGTACGTTTCTTTCCTGCCTCTTGATTACATTTTCATTTATGTATTTTCCTCTCTACTTGGTTTTTATTCAATTATTCATCTTATTTTAAATTTCTAAATTTAAAGTTGTTCCTGCGTTTTGTATATATTTACTTTAGAGACAGGGTCTCATTCTGTTGCCCAGGCTAGAGTGCGGTGCTGCAATCACGGCTCACTGCAGCCCCAACTCCTGGCCTCAAGTCACCCCCCATCTAAGCCTCCAGAGTAGCTGGGACCACAGGCACCAGCTACCACGCCTGGCTTTTTCCGGGGAGGTGGGGGGTAGATACAAACCCTCAAACCCTGCTGGGACCATGCACTTGCCCGGTGGAGGCGGTGCTGGGGGTCAAGGCCCAGACAGCGGCCAGTGGTGACCCCCTGAGGCCACTCCTGGTCCCCAGCCGGAGG
>NW_012105653.1:680203-691898 GCF_000951045.1 Mandrillus leucophaeus | reverse complement strand
GCGCAGGCCGAGCAGGTGCCCAAAGGGAGGCGCTGGGAGGATGAGCCGGGTCTCCACGCAGGGACCCCAGCGCCCCGCAAGGCCAGGGAGGCAGAGCCCGGGACGGGTGAGAAGAGGTCGGGAGGGCAGAGGCTCACTCGATGATCCGCTCCTTAGGGCTGAAGGGACACAGGGAGTCCAGGCCCAGCCGACTCACCACCTAGAAAAGCGGCTTGGAGTGGAAACGGCCTCGGCGCGTCTCCACCACCAGGAAAGCCTCGGAACCCGCGGGTCCCACCCTTGCGGCAGCCGCCCCCTGCCCCGAGCACATGGGCGCTTTTGCGGGGAGCAGGGCAGGGGCGTGGCTGGCACCCCTCACCCCCCACCTCTGCTCCACCAGGAGCCCTGTGGGCCCCGCCCCAGCACGCCCTCTGTACAGGATTCTGGAAACAGCCACTCACCCTGAGTTGCCCTTGAGGAAACCGAGGCCCAGAGAAAGGAGTTGCCTCCTGGAGACCCCACAGCAAACTGCTGCTCATCCCTCGCCGCCCCCCCACCACTCGCCCCACTCCTCACCACTCGACCCCTCCCACCGCACCACTTGCCCATCGCTGACAGGGGCGGGCAAGATTTTAATTCACCAAGTCTTCACATCTAACAAGTCCTTAAAAGCTGAGAACAGCCCTAAGTCACCCACACATAAACTTGTATGCCAGAAAAGTGAATTTTACCTAAATTCAAAATAAAGTTGTGACAGTCCCATTTAAGATTAGAATTCACTCTGCGAAACCCATTCAGAACACGTTGGCTATGCGACCCCCACCCCACAGAGAGGAACAGCAGCCGGGTGGGGTGGAGAGCACCTCCCTGTGGCCATAGAACCAGCAAGCGGCAAGGCAAAGCCTCCTTTGGCAGAAAACCCCAGGGAGATGTGGGGCGTTTTAAAGGCCTGGCTAAGCTAGCAGACAGGACATCATTGGAGACCAGACACGACCAGAAAGGTGAGTCTGGAACAGCCTGTCAGCCTGGAGCTGGGTCCGCCCTGGGGGCAACTGCCCCGCTCTGGCAGCCCCTCATGAGTGGGGGAGGTCTCGGGCCTTCAGAGTGGGGTCGGACTGGAGACCCCTGGAAAGTGACATCCCCAAGGATGAATTAGAAACAGCCACCTGCCAGAGTGAACAGTTGAGGTACTTCCCAGTTCCTGCATTCCCTTTGGGTGAAGCAGGAAAAGAAAAAAAAAATCTCTTGTGAATTCCTAACCACAAGCCACCCTCACAGGGCTACAGGCCTCACCCGACACCGAATTCACTCTTCTGCGGTTCCAGAGCTCCAAGCCAAAAACTTGGCTTCAGGGGTCCTTTGAGGCAGTGTCCACAAGCGCCAGCACAAAGCCTCCTTGGAGACGAAAACTTTGAACCCCGGTGACCAAGAACTACCATAGATACAATTCCAAAGAGCATGCACTCGCAATCAAAAATCACACAACACAAAGCAAAGCAGCCTCACCACCAGGAGGCAGCACACAGCCACCGGCACAGCCAGACCTGTGCAGGTCGCAGGCATGGGGTCCTTCGGGTAAAGAAGACAAAACTCCAGCTGGTCACGGCAGCTCACGCCTGTAATCCCAGCACTTTGGGAGGTCAAGGTGGGTGATCACGAGGTCAGGAGTTGAAGACCAGCCTGGCCAAGATGGTGAAACCCCATCTCTACTAAAAGAAAACACAAAAATTAGCTGGGCACAGTGGCACATGCCTGTAATCCCAGCTACTCCCTCCCAGAGGCTGAGGCAGAGAATTGCTTCAACCTGGTAGGTGGAGGTTGCCATGAGCCGAGATCGCACCACTGCACTCCAGCCTGGGTGACAGCAAGACTCAGAAGAAGACTCAGAAGAAGACTCAGAAGAAGACTCAGAAGAAGAAGAAGACTCAGAAGAAGAAGAAGTAGAAGAAGAAAAAGACGACTCAGAAGAAGAAGAAGAAGACAAAGAAGAAGAAGAAGAAGGGAAAAAAGGAAGAAGAAGGAGGAAGATGAAGGAGGAAGAAGAAGGAAGAAGAAAGATGGAAGAAGAAAGAAGGAAGAAGGAAGAAGAAAGAAGGAGGAAGAAGGAAGAAGAAGGAAGAAGGAAGAAAGAAGAAGAAGAAAGAAGGAAGAAGAAGGAAGAAGAAGAAGGAAGAAGAAAGAAGAAGAAGAAAGAAGGAAGAAGAAGAAAGGAAGAAGAAGGAAGAAGAAAGAAAAAGAAGAAGGAAGAAGAAAGAAGAAGAAGGAAGAAGAAAGAAGAAGAAAGAAGAAGAAAGAAGGAAGAAAGAAGGAAGAAGAAGGAAGAAGAAAGAAGGAAGGAAGAAGAAAGAAGAAGGAAGAAGAAAGAAGAAGGAAGAAGAAGAAGAAAGAAGAAGGAAGAAGAAAAAGAAGAAAGAAGGAAGAAGGAAGAAGAAAGAAGGAAGAAGAAAGAAGAAAGCAGGAAGAAGGAAGAAGAAGAAGGAAGAAGAAGAAAGAAGGAAGAAGAAGAAAGAAGGAAGAAGAAGAAAGAAGGAAGGAAAAAGAAAGAAGAAAGAAGGAAGGGGAAAGAAGAAGGAAGAAGAAGAAGAAAGGAAGAAGAAGAGGAAGAAGGAGAGGAAGAAGGAGAAGGAAGAAGGAGAGGAAGAGAGGAAGAAGGAAGGAGAAGAGGAAGAGGAGAAGGAAGAAGGGAGGAGGAGAAGGAAGGAGAAGGAAGAAGGAAGGAGGAGGAGGAGAAGGGAGGAGGAAAAGGGAGGAGGAGGAGGAGGAGAAGGAGGAGGAGGAGAAGGAGGAGGAGGAGGAGGAGAAGGAGAAGAAGAAGGAGAAGAAGAAGGAGAAGGAGGAGAAGAAGAAGGACGAAAGAAGAAAGTAGAAAGAAGACGATGACGATGACAAAACCCCATGCTGGAAAGCAGAGGGCCTCACACATAAAACGACAAGGAAATGTGGAGAAGCGATAGCTGCTGCTTAGAGACAGGATGACGTTAGAACACTGTCACTGGCTCCTAAAACGCTGGAATTTCAGTAGATAACAGGTATTTCTCTACCTACTCAATACTTTAAACACCTTCAAGTACTCCCCACAATGTATTAATTGCAAAAGGGAAAAACAGTAACATTGCAGCGAAGGGCCCAGGAGGAAGGGGCCGCCTTGGCCAAGTGACTGGACCACGTCAGCACCCTGAGAAAATGTGCATTGTGGGGAGGAAACAACACCATCTATGCTTTTCCTGCCAAAAATAAGTAACTGGCTTGGCGTGGTGGTGCACACTTGTCGTCCCAACACTTTTGGGAGGCTGACGTGAGTGGATTGCTTGAGTCCAGGAGTTTGAGACCAGCCTGGGCAATAGAGCAAAACCCCATCTGTGCGAAATTAGCCAGGTCTACCTAGTGGTACGGCCTGTAATCCCAGCACTTTGGGAGGCTGAGGTGGGAAGATCAACTGAGCCCTGGAGTTTGAGGCTGCAGTGAGCTGTGATTGTGCCACTGTACTCCAGCCGGGCGACAGAGGAAGACCCTGTCTCAAAAAAGTTAAGAAATTAAAATAAAAATGCACAACTACATCTGGCCACAAGCAACATCAGACTAGTCCCCACGGAGGCGGTTTTAAAAGTCTGTCCTTTTAAACTATGTCAAGGTCAGTGAAGGGCAAGGAAGACAGGAACAGTTCGGGATGAAAGGAGAAAAGGTGAGCTCAATGCTCTGTGTTACATGAGCTGGATCGTGGATTGGAGGAGAAATTGCTATGACGGGAATCACTGGGACACTGAAGCAATTTGGTTATGGTCTGAGGATTATTAGGTACTAGGATTGTATCAGTGTTGAATTTCTCGATTTTGATAATTACACTGTGGTTATGTAAGAGAATGTCCCTGTTCTTAAGAAACACAACCTTAATAAATTAGGAGTAAAAGAGCACAATGTCTTCAACCCAACTTTTAAATAGTCCAGAAAAAAATATTATTCTACACAAATGGGGCAAGATGCAAGCACTTGGAAAATATGGGCAGAAGGCAGGAGTGGAGGGCCACCCATATCTTCTCTGTAAGAAAATTATACAAAATTTAAAGTCACAAAAAAAATTGTTAACAGCCGGGAATACAATAGACTAGGCCACAAATGTACCAGTGATTGGGTTTCGGAAAACCACTGTGAATCCAGAGGAAAGGCGTGACGGAGGCAGAGAAGACATCACAGCTGCTGCAGCATCACAGTGTCGCTACAGCTAGAGAACTACATAACTGGGTCAGCGATCTAACAGAAGAAAATATGCCTGAGACTAAACAAGGACGGAATCCACAAGTCACAAGAGCTAAATCAGTAAAAACACAAACGGTAAAAACCCAACACCAAAAGACAAAACCTCTCCAAAAAATCCAGTCAAGTGCGTTGTGCTTATTTCGAAAAACACACCTAAAACAAAGTGACCTCTAGTGAAAGGACAGACCAAGGTGGAGAGCGGCTCTGCAGACACTGCCACACCCCAGCAGGACCTGGGGCCCCACCGGAACCCAGACTCCAGGAGCCTTGAGGTCCAGGTGTCCACAGGACCAAGCGAGTCACTTTCTGAAGGAACCGCCCCGTGGACAGGGATCTGAGTCCCATAGCTGGAGGCACACACACCTGTAAGCCGCCAGTTCCAGGGGTGCAGGGAGCCCCGATGGAGGTGGTGAGAGGAGGCACAGGCCCCTCCACGGGAGCACAGCTGGCCCAGGAGGCAGGACCCAGCAGAAAGGGGGCTGTCCTCTCCATGGAATTTGCACAAGTGAGTATATCATAGGTCACAAAAAAACCTCAATAAGGTTTCCAAAATGAAAAGTGAATCTCATCTTCTGAACACAAGTCAATAAAATGAAGGGGGAGGAGGGGGAGGGACGCTGCGCCCCAGGGGTGTGAGCTCTGCCGCCTCCCCACCCTCCCCGCATGCCCCTGTCCGACCCTTCCTCAGCAGCCCGGCCCACCAGCCTGATCCGCTGCTCCTCCTCCAGGATGAAGAGGTTCTCCTTCTCGCAGTAGAAGGCGGCCGCATCCAGCAGAGCCTTCAGGGGCACCAGGCCCACCAGCTGTGAGCCCACCACCGGGAGGCTCAGCTCCTGCCGAGGCACAGGTAGCATCACCACCTGGGGGCTGGCTGGAGAACGGCCCTGACTGGAGGATGCGGGGCCCCTGCCCTGCCCACGGGACGGATCTGCGCACCCCTCACCGCAGCAGTGGCTGCTCCCGGGCTCACCTGTGCTTCTCGGCAGGTCTCCTCGTAGACCGTGTGCAGCGCCGTGACCTCAAAGTCCAGGAGATTGGTGGACACCTGAGCCAGGTTCTTCTCGTCCAGGTACCAGCCGATGCCCTGAACCTTCTTCAGACGTCCTGGCTGCAAAGGAGAAGCATTTCCCAGCCTGGGCTAGGAAGCTCATCCTGCCTGGCCCTGCCACCTCTCCTGGCGCTTGCGTCCCCCAGCTGGACAGGGAGGAACCTGTGCCTGGGTGGGTGCTGTGGTTCTCCTCCGACCCCACTGAGCTGACCGGGGAGGGCCAGAGTGACTTTGCTTGCCACAGGGAAACGGAGGCCCCCAAGGGTCAGACACCGGACGCCCACCCTGGCTGGCCCTCGCTCAGCCCAAGCCCTGCCTCCCAGCCACGCTGCGTCCTAGATGTTGGGGGAATGCTGAGGGATGGGGCCCCAGGCACCCCCATGCCATTCTCCCATCCCATCTGCTCCCCCATCCCCTCAGCCCCGCACTCCTCGGGGTGACTAAGTCCACATGGGGGAACTTTGGCCTCTGCCCTTGGCTGGGGCCTAAAGCAGGACTTGGAGGCCCCTGTGCTTTTGTGCTGAGTCTGCAGGTCGGGAAGCTGGGCCCCAGCACCTCTGCTGCCTGTGGGACTGGGGTCTCTGAGTGAGGAACAGATGGGCAGGGGGTCCCTCCACCTCTTTCTCCAGGTATCTATACCATCGGTGCAGGGGTGACGCTCAGACTGGGTGACCACTGCTATGTAGACTTGGAGGGAAAGGCCCGGGGGCACCTGAAGATTTGTAGGGGTGTCGGGGCTCCCAAGGCATCTGGAGGGATGTGGGGGGCCCCTGAGGGCACCTGGGATTCCGGAAGTCACTGTTTCCCAGCAGTATGGAAATCCTGCCACGTTAACAGAGGGAAGCCCTGCCTTCTTCCATGAAAACCCCCATGAGGCCGGAGCTCCCCAGCTCCACTCCACCCTGACCTGCCGACCTGCGCTGTCCCCACATGCTGTGGACGCGGAGGCTGGGCCAGTCTGCAGGTGGGAGACCAAACCCTGTCTGGCCGGTGCCCCGTCCACCACCGACCGCCCCAGCTGAGGCTCTTGGCCTCTGACCCTTTCCCGAGGGGCTGGGTGGGGCTCCACGAGGTTGGTGAACGGGGTCACCTGGTCCTTCCCGCGGCCCTGCTCCCGCAGGTTGAGCGCGATGCGGTGGGCTTGCTCCTTCGTGCTGAGTAGGTTGATGTTGAAAGCGATGAGGAACTTCCTCGCCCCCGTGGCCGTGGCCCCCCAGCTGGGGACAAAGGAGCTGGGGCCAAAGTCAGGTGCCCACTCGGCCTGCTGGAGCTGTGGGCAAGTTTGCCCTGGGGTGAGACATCCCCTACGGGAGGGAGGGGCCCGGCCCAGCAGCCCCAGCCAGGACAAAGGGGCAGGTCCACCTCCTTCCCAGGCCCGACCACCCAGGGTGGGGGCACCTTCTTAGGGAGGGCCTCGTACTCCCCGGCCCGGATGGCCGGCAGGGTCCGGCGACTGTCCGTCCTGGCAGCCTCACCATACAGGTACACTGCAGGAGAGCCCGGCGGTCAGGCCTTGACCGGCAGGGGGTCCAGGACTCAGTTCCTGGAGGACCCAGGTGGAGGGGCTCCCTCAAGCCTAAACCTGGGAATGGGCCCCCACTGCACCCTCTCACAGGGAGTGCCCGTTCTCTGCCTCAGATGGATGATTTCGGTATTGAGGGAGGCTGCGTTGATTTTGTATTGTTGATTTCGGTATTGAGGGAGGCTGCGTTGATTTCGGTATTGAGGGAGGCTGTGTTGTTTCGGTATTGAGGGAGGCTGCGTTGATTTTGGTATTGAGGGAGCTGTGCTTCTGCATGTTGGCTGTTTGTAACACTCTGCCCTTGCAGGAGCAGCCAAGGGCAGGGAACTGCGGGATACAGAAGGAGCCAGTAACCCGCACCAATGAGACAGGAGTGGAGCAAGGAGGGTGGGGCACACTCACCTGGCACGTCCAGCTCCTCTGCCAGCCGCTGGCCAAAGGCCTGGGCACAGAGCACACACTCGTCCATGCTGACGCCCCTCACGGGAATGAAGGGGCAGACGTCCAGGGCCCCCATGCGGGGGTGCTCCCCTGCAGAGAGATGGCGAGGCTGGGCAGGAGGCCAGGCATGGAAGTGGGTGGGAGCTCCACGGGGTTCTCGGACCCTCTGTCCCCTCCGGCCTGGGCAGCCCCCCAGTCCACACACCCAGCGAGCTGCTCACACTGACCACAGGGAGGAGGCCGGCCCTGGGCGCTCCCAGCCCCGCCCCAGCAGCAGCACCAGTCCCTCCCGGGACACCGGATGTCCCTGCACCGTCCTCCCAGGCCGTGTGGGGGAGGCCGCTCAGCCCAGGACCAGCAGCAGCCTGAGTGGGTGGTCTGGCATCTCTGAGATAAACCTCTCCCTCTCCTAACGCACATAAATAACTTTCTAAGGCCTGCAAAGCTCAGCTCTCATGAAGCCCTAACCAGGCCAAGAGTGGGCGCTCGAGGCTGGGTTCTGGCCACCCCAGCCCCCTCCCCTGAAGCCCAGAATCCACACGGCATTTCCAGAACATTCTTCTCACTAGCTGAGTCTCTCGCTGTGGCTACACCAAGCCGTGGGTCAGTGCCCACCCCAGGGGATGCCAGCCTCCCCCGCCTTTGCTGCCACCGCCCAGGGCTGGTCACTTTGAGATAAGCTTCTCATCCATCCACCCCTCGGGATCACTGTGAATCCCTGGCCTCTCATGAGTGACCCACGGCCCAGCCCCTAGCCAGCGCCCCTGTGTCCACACACCTTTGGCCCTGCCCGCCCACTGAGGTGTTTGGCTTGTGGGCTGTTGACATGTCAGCTTCCGGGCAGCCCTTCCCCGACCAGTGCCTGATCCAAGACCGGCTCTCAGCCCCCCTGACGTGTGGGCAGGTCCCCGGCGTGGCCCCCTCCCCCCACCCAGCCATGAAGGTGGCCCGGTGCTGCAGAAGCGTGGCAACCTGGGGGTCCCCCAGAGCACAGCCCTGCAGGCAGGTTGGGGGCCATGACCCCCACACTCCAGGGTCCTCCTAGGAGAGCCAGAGTCAGCCCCGCTGGATCCCACGTTCCAAGCCTGGGCCCCGGGTCTACCCCCTCTCCCAGGACACCAGGACGGGCCTCAGCCCCGACAGTCCAACACACAGCGGCCGCAGGAGAGCCTGGAGCCCTCACCTTGGTGCCTGCTCATGTCGATCAGCTGGGAGGCTGCCCGGGCGGCGTTGAGGGCCCCCTCCACCACGCAGTCCGGCGGCCCCACGAAGGTGTACACGGTGCGGTTGGTGGAGGGGCCTGCGTCCACATCCAGCAGCACGCAGCCGGGGGTCTGTGTAATGGCTCCAGAGATGGCCTCGATCACCTGGGACACAGGCCCAGCCCCCACACCTCAGTCTCCCCGTTTGAAAGAAGGAAAAGGAGCTTGGAGGTGGCTGTGCCCAGACACCCAAATGGGGGCCTTTGGGGGCTCTCTGACAAGCTGAGCTCCCACCAAAAGTGCCTGCACACAGTGGCCGCCCAGAAACCCTCACAGAGGCCACAGTTGCTCAGGCCCAAGCATGGTCCCCACGAGGGGCTGCAGGTGGTGCCTCCAGTAGAGACTCACGGGCTCTGCCCTGACAGATGCCGGAGGTATGACTGGGGAACCAAGAAGGTGACCACAGGCACAGGTCACAGAGGGGCCAGGACCCGCAACTCCCGAGCAGGGGAGGGGCCTGGAACCTTCTGCGTGACAGGACGGCTGGGAGCAGGGGCTCAGCCCCAAATCTTGCCCTGTCCCAGGGCCTTGGTGCTTGGTGGCTGGAATCCTGGCGTGACGAGGCCTCCCTGCACCCCTGCAGGTGACCCCTGTGGCCCAGTGTTGCCCTCTGGGGGCTTCCAGGTGGCCCTTGGGGCCTGCGCTTGTCCTGGAAGAGCCTGGACCTCAGGGCTGTGGGGGGCGAGAGGCCGGACCTGGGGGCCTGCTGCCCCCTCTGTGCCTACTTCATTTTAGGTCCAGTGGGGATGGTGGCTGCAGGGTGGGGGCTCAGCAAGCTAACTCCGGTGGAGATGGAGTGGCGGTGGTGGGGACCACACTGGGCAACCCCGTGTGACCTCAGGCAGCCCTTTCGGTCGGTGGCAGGAGCCCCATTCCCGGGGGGGGAGCACCAAGGCCCTTTGAGGCCCAGAGATTGGCCCAACCCCCCACCAGAAGCACCCAAAAGGCCGCTGGAGCCACCGCCGGGCCTCAGCCCCTACAAGCACCAGTCGTGTTCCACCCACCCCTGGCTCAGGCACTCCCGAGGCGCCCCCAGTCACGGGGTGTCCTTGGGGCCCACGGGCAGCGGCTTCGCCCATCCTGGGAAGATGTCCCCCCCACCAAGCCCGCCGCCTCCTCCACGGCCTGGGCCTCAGCCACTGAAGCTGCCCCGTGGGCCCTGGATGCTTGACCAGCTCCTCGGGGCCTCACCTCCTGGTTCCTCCCCTCCGAAAAGTTGGGGACGCATTCCACCAGCTGGGACATGGCCAGCAGCTTGGTCCTGATGCTCCTGTCTGGGCAGACGAAAGGACAGGGCCTTTATTCGCTCACCGGCAGCACCTCCCCACCGGCTTCTCATTAACCAGCGAGTCACAAAGGGCATTGGGGCCACCGTCCCTGTGCAGGCGCGTAGTGGGGCGCTGTAGAGCCACCCCGGGTGCTGTTGACCTGGAGGGGACGGCTCCGCTCAGCTGGAGTGTGGGTTTCCCGGAAAGAAGCACATGCTGGGGCGAAGGGGCGTGTGCTGAGGACCCCCAGGAGCATCAGGCCAGCCTGGCTGGAATCCGGTCATGACGAGGCCTCCCTGCGCCCCTGCGGGTGACCCCCGTGACCCTCTGCTGCCTTCCGGGAGGTTCCAGGGAGCCCGGGGGCCTGCGCTTGTTCCTGCAGGAGCCTGGACCCCAGGGCTGTGGAGGGCGAGAGGCCGGTGTGAGGCCCTGGCTTGCAGCACCCCACTGAGGTCAGCTCAGTTCAACAGGAGAATGCAGGGGAGCATGCATGTGAGAGTGAGCGAGGATACATGTAAGCGTGGAGCAGGGGAGCACACGTGTGAGAGTGAGCGAGGTTACATGTGAGCGTGGGGCAGGGGAGCACGCGTGTGAGAGTGAGGATACATGTGAGCGTGGGGCAGGGGAGCACGCGTGTGAGAGTGAGCCAGGATACATGTGAGCGTGGGGCAGGGGAGCACGCGTGTGAGAGTGAGCGAGGATACATGTGAGCGTGGGGCAGGGGAGCACGCGTGTGAGAGTGAGCGAGGATACATGTGAGCGTGGGGCAGGGGAGCACGCGTGTGAGAATACAGACACACATGAGCATGGGGCAGGGGAACACGTGTGTGAGTGTGGACACACACAAGAGGGGGCATGTGTGATGTGGGGGAAGGCAGGTGAGAGAGGCCCCAGCTCTCCCCAGCTGCTGCTCCCCTGACTGGAGGCTCCCCATGAAATCAGCAGCACCAGGGCCGCGCTCACAAGGGACAACTCCTGTCTCCACATTCAGCCGCCGCCCACTTGCTTTTATTTTCTCTCTTTTTTTTGAGACCAAGTCTCACTGTCACCCAGGCTGGATGTACAGTGGCACAATCATGGCTTCCTGCAGCCTTGGTCCCCGGGCCCGAGAGATCCTTTCACCTCAGCCTTCTGAGCAGCTGGGGCCACAGGCACACACCACTACACCGGCTCATTTTTCAATTTTTGGTAGACATGGTGATATGGCTTGGCTGTGTCCCCACCCAAATCTCATCTTGAATTGTAGCTCCCATAATCCCCACGTCATGGGAGGGACCCGGTGGGAGGTCACTGAATCATGGGGGCGACTTTTCCCGGTGCTGTTCTTGTGATAGTGAAGAGTCTCACGAGACCTGACGGTTTTATAAAGGGCAGTTCCCTGTCCACGCCCTCTTGTAAGACACGACCTCGCTCCTTTTTCACCTTCCACCACGATTGTGAGGCCTCCCCAGCCACGCGGAACTGTTGAGTCCATTGAACCTCTTTTTCTTTAAAAAGTACCCAGTCTTGGGTATGTCTTTATTAACAGCATGAGAGCAGACGAATACACATGAGGTCTCACCATGTTGCCCAGGCTAGTCTCAAACTCCTGGGCTCAAGTGATCCTCTTGCCTTGGCCTCCCAAAGTGCTGGAATTACAGGTGTGAGCCCCTGAGCCCAGCCCCACTTGAAGTTCTTAATGGAACCTCAGCCATGTGGGCCTTAGGGACCCCACCTCCGTGGCTACTCAAGGGGACTGGGATGAGAGAGGAGCCAGGTAAGCCCAGACACCTTCAGAGGCTGGGAGCACACATAGTTCCCCGGCCAGGGCTCCATGTCTGGAGGCTGGGAGGGGAGGATGGGGTCAGGGCTCTGTGGAGGCCGGGAGGGGAGGATGGGGTCAGGGCTGTGTGGAGGCCGGGAGGGGAGGATGGGGTCAGGG
>NW_012105653.1:676951-679808 GCF_000951045.1 Mandrillus leucophaeus | reverse complement strand
GGAGGCCGGGAGGGGAGGATGGGGTCAGGGCTGTGTGGAGGCCGGGAGGGGAGGATGGGGTCAGGGCTGTGTGGAGGCCGGGAGGGGAGGATGGGATCTGTTGAGGGCTGCACTGCATCCCCTCGAGAAACCATCTGCTGAAGGCCTGACCCCCAGCGTGGCAGCCTGGATTGGATGTGGAGATGGACAGGGTGGTGAGAAGAGGGAGAGGCACCAGGGATGCACTCAGAGAAAGGGCCAGGAGGACCAAGCAGGGAGGCCTCAGACAAACAGAATCTGCAGATGCTTTGATCTTGTACTCTGGGCCTTCAGGACTTCGACAGAATAAATTTCTGTGGTTTAAGCTGCTGGGTCCGCGGTACTTTGTGACGGCAGCAGCACACACCTACAGGTGCGGGGCATCGGAACATGCTGGCTGCGAGGGTTGCCCACACTGGGCTGACACCTTCATCCTCACACCACAGCGGAGTGACCGGAACCATCCACTCGTGACCCAGGACGGTGCCAAGGCCAAGACCTGGCCCTGTCCTCCAGCCCAGCAAATCGCCTGTCAGGAGAGAGGGTTGGGGCGGGAGGCCCCAGCAGGAGCTGTTGTCCTACCCAACTGCTGCGGGCCCAGGGCTTGGCTGAGAACACGAAGGGGAATGGGGCCGGTCGTGACGCAGGCGCTGGTTCTTGGGGGCAGCACTGAGACATTAGAAATGCCGGCAGGTGCTGTAAATAGCTCCTGAATCGGGGACCCTAAGGGACCCCACTTACCAGAGAAAGAATCTCAGCCAAGCCCACACCAAGGTTTCTACCATCTCTCCCCAGTGACAGGCCCAGGGCTCTGATTCCAGAGCCAGGCAGACCATACTCCTTTCTAACCCAGAGCATGAGACACACATCGTGGGCCCGTGAGTAAATGACTGAATACAGAAGCTGTGTGCAGGAGAATCTGAGTTCAGTTGGGCCGGTGCCCGCCTCCATGCCAGCAGGAGGAAATAGTCCCCCAGAAGCTCACTGCCCTCCTGTCTACAGATGGAAGGGCTGGTGCCCAGGGCCCGGGTGCTGCCCCAGGAGACACGGCCACATCAGCCACTTCAGGGCCACCCTCCTCACCCGGTTCCCATTTCCCCTCATTTTAATAGTATAGTAAGAAAAAGTGCAGGAATGGGCTCCACCCTCTCTGCAGGGGGGCCCTCCGGAAAGTTCCATGTGCACCTGCAGCCTAGGGGGTGGCACTGCCAGGGTGGGGGTCCAGCCTCTGACCACAGGGGGCCCTCCCCAGGCTGGCCCAGCACAGTGGACACCATGGGCCGCACTATATGGACAGAGGGTGAGCCATGGGCACCGCCCCAGCGACAGCCCCCAGGGGCCACTCCAAGTCAAGCCCAAGATCCTGGAAGACACCAAGGCTGTCTGGGGGACCCATGGCCAGAGGCTGAGAGCTCCCTTCTTCTAGAGATCCAGAGCGCAGGGACTGACTGCCACCTGCCCACCAGACCGTTCCCGTATAACTCACATGGTTTTTGTTTTCTGGTTTATGATGCTTTGACGTCTCCGGGGCCTTACTGGCTGGGTGGAGATGCCCTCCCAGGGCTGGCTAATTCCTAGAGACAGCACAAGGTGCCTACAGAGCTCCCCTTTAATGCACAAGCCAACCCAGCTGGAGCCTGTAAACCCAACCACCCCTTACCTGACTCACTCACCAAACTCACGTTCCTCTGCCCTCAATCACCCAGGGGCAGGATGGTGGTCAACTAGACACCACCCCATAGCCCGGAGCCCAAGGAAATTAACCTGTCCAATCCCGAACTTGCTCCTTCGTGCCCACCCTCCCTGGCCTCTCTTCCCAGGGAAACCCCTGCGAAGCCTCTGGCCACACTCTCCCCTCTCACCTTCCGGGTCCTGTTGCCACAGCGCCCCCCGGTGGCCCTGTGTGGCATGACACGTGCCCTCCTGTGGTTTAAGCTGCTGGGTCTGCAGTACTTTGTGACACTCTCCTTTCAAGTCAGGGTTCCTGTGTCTGTATCCCACCACACCCAACTGAAATAAATCCCGGTGCGTTTCATCACAGCCCTGCCTATCCCAGGCTTGCTGGAAGTAACCACTCACTGGCACCGAGGGGAAGGGGGCATGGATCACCTGGCTGAGACTATGTGGCTGCCGCCCTAGGCCTGGGGCCCAAAGCTCCTGGCCCAACCACAGAGCCAGCCCAGTGCCGGTGTGGCCACAGGCGATCCCCAAAGGTAAGGCCAGAAATCAGCACCCAGCCAGAGCTTCCCAGGCCAGCGGGCCCCACATCTGCGGGGCATGAAGTTGGGCGCCCACCCCAGGATCCAGCCCATCTGCACCTGGGAGCTGAATGTCCTAGCTACCAGCCAGAATGGGGTCCCCAGCAGTCTCCATCGGGCTCTGAACTGTTAATGTGTGACAGCCCTGCCCTCCCCGCCACTATTGCTGAGACAGTGTAGGGCCAGGCTGAGCACGCTGGCTTGTGCGGCGTGAGCCAAGACTCCCCAGACACGGTAAATGCCCCTTGTTCCAGGGCACTTTGGAACTGGGTATCTCCTCAGCCCCAAGGTCTCGCCAATTCAGCGTGCCCGTCGTTCTGGCCTCCTGCAGGGAGATGACCCAGGGGGAGGGGAATTGATGGGTAAGCTCCCCAGCTCCCCGCTCCAGTATGGCGCAAAGTGCACCCCTATGGTCTCGGAGTTCCCAGGCGCTCACCCACCCCCGGCACCCCCATGGTCTCCGGGGCTCCCCTGTGCTCGCCCATCCCCAGCACCCCCATGGTCTCCAGGGCTCCCTGGCGCTCGCCCACCCCCGGCACCCCCATGGTCTCCAGAGCTCCCTGGCGCTCGCCCACCCCCGG
>NW_012105653.1:670522-675192 GCF_000951045.1 Mandrillus leucophaeus | reverse complement strand
ACCCCCCACTGTCCGGCAAATAGAATCTGAAAGAAAAGGAGCCTCTTAAAGTGCCAAAGGGCAAGACAGGTTTCCCTTCGCCCTGTCCTCGGCTCCCTTCTGTCCCTTTGGGACGAGGTAAACCTTTTAATCTTGGGGGTGGGAACTGGTCCCCTGTCACGGGGGAGCCTGCCCCAGCGCTGGCCCTGCGAGGACAGAGGAACCCGGCCCTGGAGGTGTGAGTTCGGACGGGTCCTCTCCAGTGAGGACGCCTGCGGAACAGGGCCAGTCGGCCTGCCTGGGAGGAAGGGGGACCTCTCCCCTTCCTCTGTCTTGGCAACCTCTGGGCCTCAAAGGCTGCTTTAATGTTTAGTCAGTAAAATGGCTTCATTCTTTCCTACCTCTGAGAAGATGATCGCTGGATTGGCAGGACATTCTTTTTTTTAAGCCGGAGTCTCACTCTATCATCCAGGCTGGAGTGCAGTGGTGCCAACTCCACTCACTGCAACCTCCGCCTCCCCGGCTCAAGCGATTCTCCTGCCTCAGCCTCCCGAGTAGCTGGGACTATAGCTGCGTGCCACCACACCCAGCTACGTTTTTGTATTTTTAGTAGAGATGGGGTTTCACCATGTTGGCCAGGCTGGTCTCGAACTGCTGACCTCAGGTGATCTGCCCGCCTGGGCCTCCCATAGTGCTGGGATTACAAACGTGAGCCACCATGCCTGGCCCAGGACGTTCTATTTTAATTACTTCCTCGACATTACTTAGGAGTCTCCAATGCCCCCACAAAACCTGCTTCCAAACCCCCCTCCCCAGGACAGCCTCTGATGGCATCCGAGTCCATAACAGCACATGACCTTGTCCATCTTTTTCCTGAGGGATGGGAAACAGCATCTCATTTGCATTTCACTAACAACTAGTGATTTAAGCATCTTCGCACATGCTTATTGGCCATTTATATACTGTATCTTCTTTGGAGAAATATCTATTCAGGTCCTATAGCGATTTTTCACTGGATTGTTTGTCTTCTTACTGTTGAATTGTCAGAGTTCTTAAATATTCTGCATACTAGTCCCATTTCAAATGCACAATTTACAAATGTTTTCTCCCATTCTCTGGGTTGGCTTTTCATTTTTTTGATACTGTCCTTTGAAGCACAAAATTTGTTTTTTGTTTTGTTTTACTTTTGATGAAGTCCAATTTGTCTGTTTCTCTCTTTGCTCATGCTTTTGGTGTGCTATCTAAGAATCCATTACCAAATCCAAGGTCACGAAGATCTACCCCATGGCTTTTCTGCGAGTTTTCTGGCCTCAGCTTTTTGGGACCTCTTAGGTCTTTGATCCATTTTGAGTTAATTTTTGTATGTGCTATGGAATAAGGCCCAGCTTCACTCTTTGGCATATGGATACCTCCTTGTTCCAGCACCACTTGTTAGACAGTATTCTGTCCCTACTAAATTGTCTTGGCACTCTTGTTGAAAACCATCTACGTACGGGTTTATTTCCGACCTTCCAATTCCATTGCATTGATCTGTATGTCCATCCTTATGGCAGTACCACAGTCTTGGTAACTGTAAGTTTTACAGTCAGTTTTGAAACTTGGGAATGCTGTTCTCCCTTTCCAAGATCGTTTTACCTATTCTGGTTTCTTACACTTCTGTATGAATTTAAGTTTCTGTTGTCAATTTCTGTAAAGAAGCCACTGGGATTCTGATTGGGATTCCATGAATCTGTAGATCCAATGTAATCCATATCAAAATTATTATTAAACAATATAAAGTCTTCTAATCTGTTAACACAAGATATTTTTCTGTTTATTTATTTTTCTTTATTTTTTGTTTGTTTTTTGGAGAAAGGGTCTCACTCTGTCACCCAGGCTGGAGTGCAGTGGCACGATCTCAGCTCCCTGCAACCTCTGTCTTCTGGGCTCAAGTGATCCTCCCACCTCAGCCTCCTGAATAGCTGGGACCACAGGCATGCACCACCACGCCCAGCTAATTTGGGAGGTGGAGGGTTGGTAGAGATGGGGTTTTGCCCTGTTGCCCAGGCTGGTCTTGAACTCCTGGGCTCAAGAGATCTGCTCATCTCAGCCTTCCAAATTGCTGGGATTATAGGTGTGAGCCACCGTGCCTGGTCATTGATGACTTCTTCATTCCTTTCAATAATGTTTATAGTTTTCACTGTATTTCTTTCCCAATCACTTTTCAAGACTGCAGAAGAGGTAACTCAATATGCAGAAGAGGTAAGTCAACATGCGAAGAGGTAAGTCAACATGCAGAAGAGGTGCGTCAACGTGTAGTAAAGGTACGTCAACGTGCAGAAGAGGTACGTCAACGTGCAGAAGAGGTATGTCAGCGTGCAGAAGAGGTACGTCAGCGTGCAGAAGAGGTAAGTCAACATGCGAAGAGGTAAGTCAACATGCAGAAGAGGTACGTCAACGTGCAGAAGAGGTGCGTCAACGTGCAGAAGAGGTACGTCAACGTGCAGAAGAGGTACGTCAACGTGCAGAAGAGGTAAGTCAATATGCAGAAGAGGTAAGTCAACATGCGAAGAGGTAAGTCAACGTGCAGAAGAGGTGCATCAACATGCAGAAGAGGTAAGTCAACGTGCAGAAGAGGTGCGTCAACGTGCAGAAGAGGTATGTCAACGTGCAGAAGAGGTATGCCAACACACTATACGGAAGCGTGTTAGGGCCAATGAGGGGTGTGGAGGAGCAGGTGTAATCTCCTCCTTCTGTATCAATGTATTTCTGTCATCAAGAATCAAGCTCTTGGTCAGGCGCGGTGGCTCACGCCTGTAATCCTAGCACTTTGGGAGGCCGAGGTGGGTGGATCACGAGGTCAGGAGTTCGAGACCAGCTTGGCAAAAATGGTGAAAGCCTGTCTCTACTAAAAATACAAAAATTAGCCAGGTGTGGTGGCAGGCGCCTGTAATCCCAGCTACTCGGGAGGCTGAGACAGGAGAATGGCTTGAACCCAGGAAGTGGAGGTTGCAGTGAGCCAAGATTGTGCTACTGCACTCCAGCCTGGGCAACAGGGCAAGACTCCAACTCAAAAAAAAAAAAAAAAAAAGATTCAAGCTCTTTCTCTCATCCCCACCACCAAGGCATAAATTAGGTAGAAGAAACATGCTATAGGTGAGAAATGATTCTAGTATAGGTTCTAGAAATTATTTCTAGTCCAACCTGTGCTCTGTAAGATCCAGCCAAAAACCTATTCTTCAAAGAAAAAAGGCCATACATTGATAAACCTGTAGCCAGACTTAGGGGAAAAAAGAAAGGAGACAAAAATTACCACTAACAGAAATTAGACATGCCACTACCACAGATTCTACAGACATAAAAGAATAAGGAAGTATTAGGAATGACTTTATGCCAATAACTTTGACAACCTAGATGAAACTGATCGATTCCTTAAAAGACACAAACTACCAAAGTTCACTCAAGAAGAAACACATAATCTGAATAGCCTTCTATCTGATAACCTTACAGGTCACATTTGACAGGAAACAGACTTCCAAACTGGCCTTGGGAAGGCCTTGTGATTGATGATCCCTGAGAAAAGAATCTTATCATGATTCCCTCAGATTGCTGATGTGCTGATTAATGCACTGAAAGATGCTGATTTATTCCTGAATCATAAAGGTTTACTGACTGTCTTGCACAGAGATGTGTTGGCCTGTATGTTGTCATCTGTAGCCAATGCTTGTACCCTCTGTGTTGTACCCTCCAAAGAAAGGGCAACATGAGTATGAGGAGTCCTTTCCCTTCTCCTAGCCTCTCCTATAGAAGTCTTCTGACTTAGGTTCCGGAAGACTCTTAGCTTTATGGGTGTGTTCCTGTGGGTTGATCCTCACATTTGGCTTCCAACAGTCTTTATCAAATTATTTCTGTCTCAACAGCCTTAATTTCAGTTGATATTATCAGTAAAATGGAATTTGTAGGGGAAAAATGTTCCTATAGAGACCATTCAAGGCTCAGGTAGTTTCAGCAGTGAATTCTACCACTTAAGGAATAAATAACACCAATTCAACACAAACTCTTCTAGATAAAGAGGAGGGAAGACCACAAAATAATGAGAAAACAAATAACAAAATGGCAGGAGTAAGTCCTTATCAATAATAACTTTGAATGTAAATAGGCTGGGCACAGTGGTTCATGCCTGTAATCCCAGTACTTTGGGAGGCTGAGGGGGGATGGATCACTTGAGGTCAGGAGTTTGAGACCAGCCTGGCCAACATGGCAAAACCCTATCTCTACTAAAAATACAAAGATTAGCTGGGCGTGGTGGCATGTGCCTGTAATCTCAGCTACTCAGGTGGCTGAGGCATGAGAATTGCTTGAACCCAGGAGATGGAGGTTGCAGTGAGCCAAGATTGTGCCACTGCACTCCAGCCTGGGTATCAAAGTGAGACTTTGTCTCAAAAAAAAAAATTACAGCACCGTCAAATCAATGAATGATGGTGTGTGAGTTTGGTCAAAAACAGGCCAGGCGTGGTGGCTCACGCCTGTAATCCCAGCACTTTGGGAGGCTGAGGTGAGCGGATCACGAGGTCAGCAGATCAAGACCATCCTGGCTAACATGGTGAAACCCCGTCTCTACTAAAAAATACAAAAAATTAGCCGGGCGTGGTGGCGGGTGCCTGCAGTCCCAGCTACTCGGGAGGCTGAGGCAGGAGAATGGTGTGAACCCG
>NW_012105653.1:666167-667002 GCF_000951045.1 Mandrillus leucophaeus | reverse complement strand
CCCCGGGAGGAACCTCCTGCTCTATGAGTATCCTCTGTGGCTGGGGAGGAGCCTCCTTGCTTTATGAGTATCCTCTGTGGCTGAGGAGAAGCCTCCTGATCTGCAAGCATCCTCCACGCCCCGGGAGGAACCTCCTGCTCTATGAGCATCCTCTGTGGTCCAATGCTGGGCTCACATGTGTGCACTTTCTTTGCTCTCCACACCAAGGGGGAGGGTCCATGCCCACCAACAGCTCCTGGCCCCACACCCTCACGAGGACTGAGTATTCCCCAACCAGGCTGATGAGGTCATGTGGCATTTCCCTAATCCCTGGTCAAATTTAGCTTATCTATGCCTTTATGGCTTATAAAATTCTATTCTACCTCCATGTCATGAGTATTCTCCTAGCAATAAAGCAAATACATATTAGAGAAAGTGTTCAGAGCCATATAAAAAAATTATACCTTAAAATGTGTCTACTGGAGCTTGCAGTGAGCCGAGATCATGCCACTGCAATCCAGCCTGGGCAACAGAGCAAGACTCCGTCTCAAAACAAAAACAAAAACAAACAAAAAAAGTGCCTACAAAGGAACCAACCAACTAATCTTCCATCTGAAATGTTTTCCAAGGAAAAAAAGTGTTCAAAAGAAGCAAAGTCATTAATGTGTGCCTGGCCTCCTGCCACATGGGAGGCCTGGAGTCCTCGGGCTTCACAGGCTCCCACCCTAGATACTTTTCAAATTATAAAAGAATATTATGGGCTGGGCGCGGTGGCTCAAGCCTGTAATCCCAGCACTTTGGGAGGCCGAGACGGGCGGATCACGAGGTCAGGAGATCGAGACCATCCTGGCTAACA
>NW_012105653.1:663326-664942 GCF_000951045.1 Mandrillus leucophaeus | reverse complement strand
AGAATGGTGTGAACCCGGGAGGCGGAGCTTGCAGTGAGCTGATATCGCGCCACTGCACTCCAGCCTGGGCGAGAGAGCAAGACTCTGTCTGGGGGCAAAAAAAAAAAAAAAAACAAGAAACTTTGAATGTAAATAGACTAAACTCTCCAATCAAAAGACGGAGGAGTGGCTGAATGGATTAAAAAAAAAAAAAAAAAAAGACCCAACCATCTATTGCCTACAGGAAACACACTTTGCCTATAAAGACACACATAGACTGAAAATAAAGGGATAGAAAAAGATATTCCATGCAAATGAGAATCAAAAAAGAGCAGGAGTAGCCATACTTCATCAAAGCGGATTTCAAGACAAAAACTATAAAAAGAGACAAAGAAGGTCATTGTATAATGATTAGGGGGTCAGTTCAACAAGCGGATGTAACAGTTGTAAATATATATGCACCCAACACTGGAGCACCCAGATATGTAAAGCAAATATTACCAGAGCTAAAGTGAGAGACAGACCCCAATACAGTAGTAACTGGAGACTTCAAGACCCATTTTCACCCTTGGCAGATCTTTAAGACAGAAAATCAAAGGAATATCAGACTTAATCGATACTATAGACCAAATGAACATAATACAGAACATTTCATCCAACAGGTGCAGAATACACATGCTTCTTGTAAGCACATGGATCATTCTCAAGGATAGACCATATGTAAGGCTGCAGAACAAGTCTTTAAAAATCACACAATTTGCCGGGCGCGGTGGCTCAAGCCTGTAATCCCAGCACTTTGGGAGGCCGAGACTGGCGGATCACGAGGTCAGGAGATCGAGACCATCCTGGCTAACGTGGTAAAACCCCGTCTCTACTAAAAAATGCAAAAAACTAGCCAGGCGAGGTGGTGGGCGCCTGTAGTCCCAGCTACTCAGGAGGCTGAGGCAGGAGAATGGCATAAACCCAGGAGGCAGAGCTTGCAGTGAGCCAAGATCCGGCCACTGCACTCCAGCCTGGGCGACAGAGCGAGACTCCATCTCAAAAAAAAAAAAAAAAAAAAAGAATATTATGTACAATTGTGTATTAATTAAAGTTTCAATAAAAGGAGATATCTCCTGGAAAATTACTTTCAAGTGACTCAATAAGAAGTAGAAAACCTAAATGAACCAATACACAAGGAAAATCTAGAAGTTATAAAATGATTATTCCCCAAAGGGCTGCAGGCCTGGATGGTCTGTGGGTGAGTCTGCCAACTTCCCCAACAAGTCATAATCCTGACATCATACAAATGAGGCTGGAACCATAGAACAGGTTAAAAGATGCTCAATTAGGTTTCAAAATTTGTCACAACTCTGATGTCAATTTCCTACAAAGATAACCCCCAGAAAAAAACAAAAAGCCATGGCCAGGCCAAAAATCATTGCACAAAGTCTCATCCAAACATGATCAACAACAGACAGCACGAGGCACAAGTGTACACAGACATGAGGTAGAGGTGCAGAGCGTGAGGCGGGAGATGCACAGAGCATGAGGCAGGGTGTGCAGAGCACGAGGTGGGAGGTGCACAGAGCACGAGGCGGGAGGTGCACAGAGCACGAGGCGGGGGTGCACAGAGCACGAGGTGGGAGGTGCACAGA
>NW_012105653.1:659037-661556 GCF_000951045.1 Mandrillus leucophaeus | reverse complement strand
AAGGCTGCAGAACAAGTCTTTAAAAATCACACAATTTGCCGGGCGCGGTGGCTCAAGCCTGTAATCCCAGCACTTTGGGAGGCCGAGACTGGCGGATCACGAGGTCAGGAGATCGAGACCATCCTGGCTAACGTGGTAAAACCCCGTCTCTACTAAAAAACACAAAAAAACTAGCCGGGCAAGGTGGCGGGCGCCTGTAGTCCCAGCTACTCAGGAGGCTGAGGCAGGAGAATGGCATAAACCCAGGAGGCAGAGCTTGCAGTGAGCCAAGATCCGGCCACTGCACTCCAGCCTGGGCAACAGAGCGAGACCCCATCTCAAAAAAAAAAAAAAAAAATCAAACAATTGAAATTATATCAAGTATCTTCTCTGACCACAATGGAATAAAATGAAATCAATAACAAAAGGAATTTTGGAAACTACACCAACACACAGAAATTAAACAATACGCTCCTCAATGGCCAGTGCATCATTGAAGAAATCAAGAAGGAAATTTTAAAATGTTTTGAAACAAATGATAATGGAAACACAACATACCAAAACCTAGTATGTACTAGACACAGCAAAAGCCATACTAAAAGCTATAGTGATAAGTATTAAGAGTTTACAGCTATTAGTGCCTACATCAAAAAGTAGAAAAACTTCAAATAAACAAGCTAATGATTCATCTCACAGAGCTAGAAAAGTATGAGCAAACCAAATCCAAAATTAGAAGAAAAATAATTAAGATCAGAGCAGAAATAAATGAAATTTAAATGAAGAAAACAATACAAAGGATCAATGTAACAAAAAATTGGTTATTTGAAAAGATAAATAAAATTGACAGGCCAGGCATGATGGCTCATGCCTGTAATCCCAGCACTTTGGGAGGCTGAGGCAGGCGAATTACTTCAGTCCAGGAGTTCAGGACCAGCCTAGGCATCGGCGCAAAATCCCATCTCTACAACAACAAAAACACAAAAAGCAAAAAATTAGCCAGGCCTGGTGGCATATACCTGTAGTCCCAGATACCTAGGAGGCTGAGGTGGGGGGTTAGCCTGAGCCTCAGGTGGATATCTACATCCAAACCTCACACCATATATGAAAATTATCTTGGAATTGATCAGAGACCTACATGTAAAACCTAAACTATAAAACTTCTAGAACAACACATAGGAGAGAATCTGTGTGACCTTGGGCTTGGCAAAGATTTCTTAAACTGAACATAAAAAACATAAAATAAAAAAGAAAAATCAACAAATTGGACATCATCAAATTAAAGTTTTGCTCATCAAAAAACATTATTATGGAAGTGGAAAACCTTGGCGTGGGAGACCGTATCTGCAAAACATACACCCAAAAAAGGACTCGCATCCAGACACGTAAAGAACCCTTCCCAAGAAGACCAGCAACGCATTTTTTCTTGGCAAAAGACTAGGACAGACACAGCTTCGGACCCCAGCCTCCCAGCCTGGCTCTCCTCCCTCCACTCTGTGTGACGCGATGGAGAAACGGCCCTGCCTGACCACCCAGACGCGCCCTCCCCACAGCTACCAGCTGCACTGGGGGCCCGCCCAGGCGTCCCCGCACCTGGCCATACCGTTGAGGTAGTAGCTCCTCCTGGTCCTGTCCCCGGTGGGCAGGCTGCTCTCCGAGAAGCACACCTTCTTAGGCCGGACCATCTCCCTGGGCTCCAGCAGGGTCTTGTCCACCAGGGAGTCTTGCAAGGGGCTCAGGAGCGGGGACAGCTTCCTGTCGGTGCCTCGGTGGCTGTGCAGCTCCGGGGGACTGAGGAAGGCCTTGAAGGGTGACTGGGAGGGGGCTGCGCAGCCCGGGGAGGTGTCGTCCTCGCTGGACAGGGGGGCATGTGAGCACAGCAGGTCCTCCAGGGAGGATGTCTGCAGCTGGGAGGGCGTGTCGGCAACACTCGTGAACCTTCCGAAATCCGGAACTGAGGTGGGGAGGAAAGGGGTGAGAAGTCAGGCTGATGCTCCTAAAACATTCCTGAGAAGTACAGAGAACATGGTAACAAACTGTATGCACCCCACCCCAAGCTTCAACACCTGCTGGGGTTTCCCTGGCTTCAGAGCATCCTCCTTCCCCTCAGGCCTCAGGTGCAAAAGGAGGAGCTGGATGTGGTGAAGTGGCCACAGGTGCCCATCCTGCCCGTGGGAGCGCAGCAAGTGGGCAGGCCTCCATGTGCCTCCTGCCTGCCTGTGCGCCCATACACACTGGAGAATGACTTCTATACGCTCCTTAAATTGTACATAAATGCTACCACCCTACACATTTTATTCTGCAACAGAACTTTTTGCTGCTGCATTATCTCTGAGATGTATCCACGTTGAGCCGTCTGGTAGCTCCCTGGTTCATTTAACTGTTTCCTGGGCCGGGCGCGGTGGCTCAAGCCTGTAATCCCAGCACTTTGGGAGGCCGAGGTGGGTGGATCACAAGGTCAGGAGATCGAGACCATCCTGGCTAACATGGTGAAACCCCGTCTCTACTAAAAAATACAAAAAACTAGCCGGGCGAGGTGGCGG
>NW_012105653.1:650996-656892 GCF_000951045.1 Mandrillus leucophaeus | reverse complement strand
TGGGAGGTGCACAGAGCACGAGGCGGGAGGTGCACAGAGCACGAGGCGGGGGTGCACAGAGCACGAGGTGGGAGGTGCACAGAGCACGAGGCGGGGGTGTGCGGCGCACAAGGCGGGGGATGCACAGAGCATGAGGTTGGGGTTGTGCAGAGCACAAAGCAGGGAGGTATGCAGAGAACAAGACGGGGTGGAAAGCAAGAGGAAGGGTGTGCGGAGCCCAGGGGCTATGCAGCGTAGCAAGATCCCACATACAGTCCCTGGCAAGAAGCTGAGTTACCTCCACTGGTACAGAGACAGGCTCATAAACACTGAACAATATGAGCCGTTTCTCAAATTTTCTGTTTTCCAAAAATAAGAACTGGAAGGACTCTTCCCCAGCATCCAGCCTGTGCAAACCTCCCTCCTCTGGGCAGATGGGACCGTTGGTCCCTCCCACAGCTGGTCAGGAGGACCAGGATGCAGCTGAACCCTCTCTCACCTTCCCTGGAGGAGACCCCATGAAAGTCGAGGCCAAAGCCCGAGTTCTGAGTAATAAGGACAAAAACAGAAATAAGAAGTTCATGTGGACTGGAGGGGCGGGATGGCCGGCCAGATGCAGCCAGGTGATACAGCTCCCACGGAGGGCCTGAGATGACTGGTGAGCTTTTAACACATCTTCAGAGGGAAGGTGCTGAGGGCAGATGGAGGGAGCACACCGAGGCTGGGCTGAAGGGGAGAAGGCTGGGAACCCTGCCTGGGACTACTGAGCACTGGTACTCATTTTTGGACCCACAACCGCTCTGGGAAAATGGGGGAGTTAAATGGGCAAGGAGCAACCCACTGTTGCCATGGCCCTCTGGATCCCCAGCTGGGGAAGACCCCGCGGCCACCATGGACACTCCAGTTGGCAGGGAGAGCTGCTTAGAGAAGTGGTGGGGGCAGCAGTTAGCTAAGCGGAGCCCAGAGAGTCTGGTGTGGGAACACAGCCAGGGACGGCCACTCCCCAGGCTTGACTTGCTCCCATAGGAGACGTTGGGCCTAGGGGAAGTGTCAGACCTGATCTCTGCAGGGTGGTCTTGCCCATCAGATGGGACCGGTCCGACCTGAGCACCCCTTGGTCTTCTGGCTTCTCCTGGGGCCCCAGCCTGGCCATGCCTGCTTGCAAGGCAGTCTTGGGTGCCCTGGGGGCCTTTGCCATAGCTTCTGTGCTGGCAGACTGTGCCTGACCAGTGGAGAGCTCCAGCGAGACAGCCCCAATGGCCACATACCAGCCCGCCCACTCCCTCCTCATACTGCAGCTTCCCCTGGGCCCAGGCAACTCGCCACATCACTCAGCTGGTGTCTGCACTGGTGGGTTTTGATTTCCTTCCCCAACCAGCACACAGGAGTCCAGTCGGCCTCCCCTTTCCCCACAGACTTCCATTGCAAATGAAGCCTTGGCACACACAGAGCCCGCAAGCCCCATACCCGCCAGCACCCTGCCCTTGACCTAACACTGAGCAGACAATGGTGGATCCTCCTGGACCCTGAGCAATGACTCCTGCTTGCAGGACACAGAAAAGGCACCTAGACCTGTGCCCACCAGCACCCCGCCCCATGCCCAAGTACCTCCAGAGTGACTGCACACAGTCTCCAGCAGGAGCCCCCCATGCCCACCCCAGCTGCTTTGCCACCACCACTGTGGTGAACCCCCACAGGAAGGCAGGCACCCTGCATCTGCCAGCCATTCTGCTGTAGCTGCAGTACCTCAGTCCCCCAGTGCAGTGGATTCCAAACCTCAAGGAGCCAGAGAACAAAGTCAGGGCCCAAAACAAGTGCCCCAGAGCTAAAGCATGCAGTCCAGGAGTTGGGAGCTGGGCACTGGCCCCTTAAATATTCCATAAATGAAGCCAGTTGGCTGAATCCACCTTATACCACAATCAAAACCTCAAGGTCATCAAACAGACCAGGTACGGTGACTCACGTCTGTAATCCCAGCACTTTGGGAGGCTAAAGCAGGCAAATCACTTGAGGCCAGGAGTTCACGACCAGCCAGGCCAACATGATGAAACCTCATCTCTCCTAAAAAATAACAAAAATTAGCCAGGCATGGTGGTGGATGCCTGTAATTCTACCTACTTGGGAGGCTGAGGCAGGAGAATCATTTGAACCCAGGCAGCGGAGGTTGCAGTGAGCCAAGATTGTGCTACCACACTCCAGCCTAGGAGACAGAGCAAGACTCTGTCTCAAAAAAAAAGACACAGAATGGCAAGTTAGATAAAGAACCAAGACTCATTGGTATGCTGTCTTCAAGAGGCCCATCTCACATGCAATAACACAAACGGGCTCAAAATAAAGGCATGGAGAAAAATCTACCAAGCAAATGGAAAACTACAATTGCAGGGTTGCAATGATAGTTTCTGACAAAACAGATTTTAAACCAATGAATATTTAAAAAGACAAAGAAGAGCATTACACAATGGTGAAGGGTTCCATTTAACAAGCAGACCTAACTACACTAAATATATACGCACCCAACACAAGAGCACCAAGATTTATAAAGCAAGTTCTTAGAGACCTTCAAGGAGGCTTAGATTCCCACATAATAATAGTGAGAGACTTTAACACCACACTGACAGTATTAGACAGATAATTGAGACAGAAAATTAACAAAGATATTCAGGACATGAACTCAGCACTGGATCAAATGTACCTGATAGGTATCTACAGAACTCTCCACCCCAAAACAATAGAATATACATTCTTCTCATTGCCACATGGCACACACTCTAAATTCAGTCACATAATTGGAAGTAAAATACTCCTCAGCAAATGCAAAAGAACTGGAATTATAACAATCTCTCAGACCACAATGGACCCAATTAGAAATCAAGCCTAAAAAATTCACTCAGAACCACACAATTACATGGAAATTGAATAACCTGCCCATGAATGACTTTTGCGTAAATAGTGAAATTAAGGCAGAAATCAAGAAGTTCCTTGAAGCTAATGAGAACAAAAATACAACATACCAGAATCTCTAGGACACAGCTAAGGCAGTGTTAAGAGAGAAATTTATAGCATTAAATGTCCACATCAAAAAGTTGGAAAGATCTCAATCAATCAACCTAACATCCCAGCTAAAAGAACTAGAGAATTAAGAGCAAACAAATCCCAAAGCTAGCAGAAAACAAGAAATAACCAAAATCAAAGCTGAACTGAAGGAGACTGAGACACAAAAAGCCATTTGAAACATCAACAAATCCAGGAGCTCGTTTTTTTGAAAAAATTAATAAAATAGATACACCACTAGCTAGACTAATAAAGAAAAAAAGAGAGAAGATTCAAATAAACACAATCAGAAATAAGGGGTATATTACCACTGACCCCACAAAAATACAACCAACCATCAGAGAATATTATGAAAACCTCTATACACATAAACTACAAAATCTAGAAAAAAAAATTGATAAGTTCCTGGACACATACACCCTCCCAAGACTGAACTAGGAATAAATGGAATCCCTGAACAGGCCAATAACAAGCTCTAAAATTGAGTCAATAATAAATAGCCTACCAACCAAAAAAAGCCAGGACCAGATGGATTCACAGCTGAATTGTACCAGATGTACAAAGAAGAGCTGGTACCACTCCTGCTGAAACTATTCCAAAAAGTTGAGGAGAGTCTCCTCCCTAACTCATTCTATGAGGCCAGCATCATCCTGATACCAAAACATGGCAAAGATGCAACAAAAAAAGGTAACTTCAGGCCAATATCCTTGACGAACACTGATGCAAAAATTCTCAACAAAATACTGGCAAACCAAATCCAGCAGCACATCAAAAAGCTTATCCACCACTATCAAATAGGTTTTATCCCTGGGATGCAAGGTAGGTTCAACATAAACCAATAAATGTGATTCATTACATAAACAGAACTAAAGACAAAAACCACATGATTATCTTAATAGAGCAGAAAAGGCTTTCAATAAAATTCAACACCCCTTCATGTTAAAAACGTTCAATAAACTAGGTATTGAAGGAACATACCTCAAAATAGTAAGAGCTATCTATGACAAACTCACAACCAACATCATACTGAATGGGAAAAAGCTGGAAGCATTCCCCTCGAAAACTGGCACAAGACAAGAATGCTCTCTCTCACCACTCCTATTCAACAAAGTATTGGAAGTCTTGATCAGAGCCATCAGGCAAAAGAAAGAAATCAAGTCCATCCAAATAGGAAGAGAGGAAGTCAAACTATCCCTGTTTGCAGACGACATGATCTTATATCAAGAAAACACCATAGTCTCAACCCAGCTTCTTAAGCTGATAAACAACTTCAGCAAAGTCTCAGGATACAAAATCAATGTGCAAAAATCACCAACATTCCTGTATACCAACAACAATTAAGCCAAGAGCCAAACCAAATGTAATGAACTCCCATTCACAACTGCCACAAAAAGAATAAAATACCTAGGAATACAGCTAACTAGGGAGGTAGAGGATGTCTACAAGGAGAACTACAAAACACTGCTCAAAGAAATCAGAGATGACACAAATGGAAAAACATTCCACGTTCATGGATAGGAAGAATCAATATCATAAAAATGGTCATACTGACCAAAGTAATTTATAGAGTCAATGGTGTTCTTATTAAAATACCATTGAGATTAATCACAGAACTAGAAAAAAACTGTTTAAAAATTCATATGGAACCAAAAAAGAGCCCGAAGAGCCAAGGCAATCCTAAGCAAAAATAACAAAGCTTTAGGCATCACACTACCCAACTTCAAACTATACTTCAGGGCTACGATAATCAAAACAGCATGGTACATAGATCAACAGAACAGAATACAGAACTCAGAAATAAGTTTGCACACCTATAACCATCGGATCTTCAACAAACCTGACAAAAACAAGCAATGAGGAAAGGATTCCCTATTCAATAAATGGTGCTGGGATAACTAGCTAGCCATATGCAGAAGATTGAAATTGGACCCTTTCCTTACACCATATACAAAAATCAACTCAAGATGGACTGTAGACTTAGATGTAAAACTCAAAACTATAAAAACCCTGGAAGACAACCTAGGCAATGCCATTCAGAACACAGGGATGGGCAAAGATTTCATGACAAAGATGCTAAAAGCAATTGCAACAAAAGCAAAAATTGACTAATGGCATCTAATTAAAGAGCTTCTGCACAGCAAAATAAACTATCAACAGAGTAAACAGCAAACCTACAGAATGGGAGAAAAATTTTGCAAACTAATGCATCTAACAAAGGTCTAATATTCAGTATCTATAAGGAACTTAAATAAATCTACAAGAAAAAAACAAACAACCCCATTCAAAAGTGAGCAAAGGACATGAACAGTTTTCTAAAGACATTCATACAGCCAATAAGCATATGAAAAAAAGCTCAACATCACTGCTTATTAAAGAAATGTAAATAAAAACCACAATGAGACACCATCTCACACCAGTCAGAATGGCTATAATTAAAAAGTCAAAAAACAACAGATACTGGCAACATTGTAGAGAAAAAGAAATGCCTATACACTGTTAGTGGGAGTATAAATTAGTTCAGCCATTGTGGAAGACAGTGTGGCAATTCCTCCAAGACCTAAAAACAGAAATACCATTCAACCCAGCAATTCCATTACTGGGTACATACCCAAAGGAATGTAAATCACTGTATTACAGAGACACATGCATGCATGTGTTCACTGCAGACTATTCACAATAGCAAAGACATGGAATCGACTTAAGTGCTCATCGGTGGTAGACTGGATAAAGAAAATGTGGTACATAGACACCACGGAATATTATTCAGCCACAAAAAACAGGTCAGCAGAGAGCAGTGGCTCATGCCTGTAATCCCAGCACTTTGGGAGGCTGAAGCAGGTGGATCACCTGAGGTCAGAAGTTCAAG
>NW_012105653.1:643447-650946 GCF_000951045.1 Mandrillus leucophaeus | reverse complement strand
TCCCAGCACTTTGGGAGGCTGAAGCAGGTGGATCACCTGAGGTCAGAAGTTCAAGACCAGCCTGACCAACATGGTGAAAACCCGCCTCTACTAAAAATACAAAATTAGCTGGGCATGGTGGTGTATGCCTGTAATCCCAGCTACTTGGGAGGCTGAGACAGGAGAATCACTTGAATCCGGGAAGTGGAGGTTGCAGTGAGCCGAGATCGCACCATTGCACTCCAGCCTGGGCAACAAGCGTGAAATTCCATCTCAAAAAAAAAAATGAGATCATGTCCTTTGCATGAACATGGATAGAGCTGGAGGCCATTATCCTTAGCAAACTAACGCAGGAACGGAAAACCAAATGCCGCATGCTCTTACTTGTAAGTGGGAGCTAAACAATAAGAACACGTAGACACACAGAGGGGAACAACAGACACTGAGGCCTACCAGATGGTGAAGGGTGAGAGGAGGGAGAGGATCAGGAATAACAACTAATGTACTAGGCTTAATACTTGGGTGACAAAATAACCTGTACAACAAAGCCCCATGACACAAGTTCACCTATGTGACAAGCCTGCACTTGTACCCTGAACTTAAACGTTTTTTAAAAAAGAAATACATGGTCAGGCGCTGTGGTTCACGCCTGTAATCCCAGCACTTTGGGAGGCTGAGGTGGGTGGATCACCTGAGGTCAGGAGTTCAAGATCAGCCTGGCCAACATGGCAAAAACCCGTCTCTACTAAAAATACAAAAAGTAGCCGGGCATGGTGGTGTGTGCCTTTAATTCCAGCCACTGGGGAGGGTGAGGCAGGAGAATTGCTTGAACCCGGGAGGCAGAGGTTGCAGTGATTCAAGATGACACCACTGCACTCCAGCCTGGGCAACAGAGTCAGACTCTGTCTCAAAAACAAACAAACAAACAAACAAAAAACCATTTACTCCTGCCTTCTGAACCCATGATTCTATTTTTAAAAACATAAATCCTGCTGGACAGTGGCTCATGCCTGTAATCCCAACGGTTTGGGAGGCCAAGATGGGAGGATCGCTTGAGCCCAGGAGTTTGGGACTGGCCTGGGAAACATAGGGAGACCCTGTCTCTACAAAAAAAAAAAAAAAAAAAAAATTAATTAGCCGCTCGTGGTGGCAAGCACCTGTAGTCCCAGCTACTCAGTAGGCTGAGGTAGGAGGACTGCTTGAGCCCCAGAGGGAGGTCAAGGCTGCAGTGAGCCATGATCATGCCACTGCACTCCAGTCTGGGGAACAGAGACCCTGTCTCAAAAAGAAAAAAAAATAACAGGCCAGGCACAGTGGCTCACACTTGTAATCCCAGCATTTTAGGAAGTCAAGACAGAAGGATCCCTTAAGCCCAGGAGTTCAAGACCAGCCTGGGCAACACAGAAGATCCCATCTCCATAAAAGTAAAAAAATCACACACACACCGGCTGGGCACGGTGGCTCATGCCTGTAATCCCAGCACTTTGGGAGGCCGAGACAGGCGGATCATGAGGTCAGGAGATCGAGACCATCCTGGCTAACACGGTGAAACCCCGTCTCTACTAAAAAATACAAAAAACTAGCCGGGCGTGGTGGCGGGCGCCTGTAGTCCCAGCTACTTGGGAGGCTGAGACAGGAGAATGGCGTGAACCCGGGAGGCGGAGCTTGCAGTGAGCTGAGATCCGGCCACTGCACTCCAGCCTGGGCAGCAGAGCGAGACTCCGCCTCAAAAAAAAAAAAAAATCACACACACACCAAAAAAAGAAATTCAGTGGAAATAACCCTAAACCTAACAACTCTTAAAACCTTTTTTGTGGTGTTATTTACCTCAAGGGGAAGAAAAACTTTAATTTCAAACCAAAGGAGAATTCATTACATTGTGGTTCATCTGAATCTGCAATATTGCATGGCCATTTAAAAACACATCGAACAACACAGGAATGATCTTCTATCAGTCAGAGGGAAGGAGTGACCACGAGTTGCACATAGAGAATCCTCACCACTGTTGGAAATCATCTGACAATCCACCACAAATAACCAGGGAGCGAGTGGGCAATCTGGGGGGGCCTGGCTGTCCTCAGGGGACACCTCTCCAGTGGAGACATGGCAAGTGGCATCGTGGCAGTGCTGGAGGGACCAGGACGATCCCGAGGGAAACGAGATGGGGCAGCCGGGAGGGGAGGCAGAGGACTGCTGCTCCCACTGGCCCTTCGCGTCACTCACTCAGAAACCTGGGTGAGAAGACCTGGAGGCCTTGCTGCCCAGCCGACTGGGACAGATGAGCACTCCTGTGATGTTGGAACGATGCCGGCGCAGCGCCCTCCTCCTCCATTAGTGGGGTGTAGGCGCCTTTCGGAGAGTGTTTGACCGTCTCTATTTCAACATTTCAAATGCACACAGCCTTTGACCCGAGGACCCCCGTGTGGGATATCCTACACAACGAGACCGGGTGCCTGCGCAGGCCACCCACGGCAGCAGCGTCTGTGGTCACAGAGAACTGGGAACAGTGCTGCCTGCCTGGGGCCCCCACAGGGGGAGCCCAGTGTTGAAGTGTGCCAGGGAGAGCTGCAGATGAGGACTGATGGGGAATGCCAGTGAAATGGATGGTTAAGGGGCAAAAGTCAAGTTGCGGAACAGCACAATCCTGTGTAGGTGGACCAAAAATATACACAGACAAACACACAGATCTCCATCAAAGTTCCAGAGCAAACCCAAGAAAACGTTGACCGTGGCTGCCTTTGGGGAGGGGGGCCGGAGGCGTGGCCCTTAAACCTTGCATCCTCCATGGCGTTTATAAGTTTACCATGAGCACGTGCTGTTGAATCCGTAAGAAAAGCGGGTTTTTACTCATCCTGTTTTGAATACAGACACTGAGGAAGTCTTGGCAACATGCAAACATTGCTGGTGGTGGTTCCCTTGTTTATGAACTTCTCCTTTTATGCAGGAGCTCAGTGCTGGTTTTCCCACCCCCAGTCCTGCTGAGGGCTGGTCCCGAATGCAGCGTCCCACAGCCCAGGTACGTTCCCAAGCACATGCTGAGGCCCAGGGCATCAACGGTGCACCACACGCTGCCACTGAAGTGCCCTGGCCCCTCCCCACTGCCAGCCTGGGCCACACTGAGCCTGCCCCACACCCTGTGGCAGGGGCTCCAAGGCCCTCCATGGAAGGCCTGCTGGCCTCAGGTTGAGGCTCCTCCCAAGACCTGTGTCCAGCAAGACCTGGGTTTGCCAAGCTGACCCAACGGCAGGTGCACTAGCCATGGTCATGGAGACCCTGCCCTGACTCAGGCCCTGACAAGGGTCCCTCTGGGGACTGCACAGCCTGGGCAAGGGTCGAGGGTCTGCCCCTCTCCTGTCCAGCCCTGAGGTCTGGCCCAGGGTGATTCCTTCTTGGGAAGGAGGATGGCAACGCAGCCCAGCAGGCAGCCTGTGGTGGTCTGCACACACCAAACAGATTGGGCCCTTTTGCAGCCACAGTGCCTGGGCCTCACAAGTGCTGGGAACGGGACCCTGCACGTGGCCCAGTGCCATAAGCGCAGGTCTGCCCAGCTAATGCCCTGTGGTGAGCGTGGGGCTCAGTGGCTGCTGAGGGAGACGCAGAACCTGGGGCCTCGCACAGCATGGCCCCCAGGCGCCGGGTTCCCCAGCCACACTGTCCCCTCCTGGTGAGGTGCTCTCGCCCCTCCTGGTGAGGTGCTCTCCTCCCAGCTCCCTGCGAGGAGCCCCTGCCTGCTGCCGGAGACTGAAGGTGTGGGGATGCTGCCATGGATTCGCCTCTTTGCTTCCAGACACGCTCGCTCTCAGGCTTGTCCACGGAGCTCCAAGCAGGGCCTGGGGCCTGGTTGCGGAGAGCACCTCCCGCACGCTGCGCCCGCTCAGAGTGCACATCTGAGGGTGGTGGCCGGCGTTTGGGAAGGACTCAGGGAGCGACCAGCCCAGCGCAGGTGCTGGAGCGTCCCCTCGGTGAGTGGCAGAGCTGGCCTCCCGGGCATGGCTCGCGCTTGCAGACAGCAGCGTCCACAGGCACTGGCGAGGCTGCCTCATCGCCCAGGACCAGGCAGGCTGACCACGTCCCTTCCCGGCCCAGCCAGGTGGGAAGCTGAGGTTGGCCGTGGGAGTCCCAGGACATGCTGGGTCCTCTGTCCTCTGCCCACCATCCCAATGAAGAGTCAAGGGCACAACTGTCAGCCACACCCCAAATCACACGCAGGAACGGGGAACGTTTTCCCAAAACTTTTAGAATAAAGCCTACTACTTTGCAGAAAGTGATCAAACCCTATATATATTTTTTTCAATAAAAAACCATAGAAGGTTGGAGTCAATACTATGTGGTGGGTGGATCATGGCCCCGCACTCCCACCCCCCAGGGACAGGTGCCCACTCGTCCCCACCCGCTCCCCTGGCCCGCTCTGGGGTCTCCCTGGGGTGGGACCTTCCTACCATGGGGCTGGCCTAGCTAGCTCTAGCCGGGGATGTGAGTGGATGGGACACAGCACCCATGGGACTCGTGTGGCTGGTCTGACACCCCCCCCCCTCGCCCCTGACCCAGGAGGAGAAGAGACACACGCAGCAGAGCAAACTGCCAGCTCGGCCCAGCCTGGAAGAGCTGCCTGGGGCCCTGGAGGCCCACAAGCCTGCACCCCACCTGCTCTACCCCTACGGCGGCACCTCCATGACTGCAGCTGACCACTCCCACTTCACCGGAGTGGGCCTGGAGGGGAGGGGCCTCACCTGAGGGCAACAGCAGAACCCACCACCTGGTCTTGCTTCACTCAGACCTGAGGGTGTGAAAGGTGCCCGTGACCTCCCGCATCAGGGAGCTGCCCGCCCCCCTCAACGCCCGGGGAGCAGATATCCGACGACCCCCCATCCACCAGGCTGGACCCTTGGGCCACGTGAGCCAGGTGGTGCCTCACCTCCACTCCCGGGGGAGCCGGCCTCGGGGTAGGCGGGCGCCCTGGGTGGGAGCAGGTCGTGGCCACTGCCCTCCTGGCAGCTCTGGCTGAGCAACCGCCGCAGCATCTGATTCTCCTTCAGGAGGCGCACCTGCTTCTTCAGGTCTGCGTTCTCGCTCAGAAGCCGGCTCATCAGCTCGCCACCCTCAGCCATGGCGGGCGCGTCCCTCCTCGTCCCTCACGGCTCCTGCAGCCCCATGGAGGTGGGAGCCCAGAGCCCGCAGGCACCACAGAAACAGCCCGGGCATGGAGTTCCGTAGCCACCGCTGCCTTCTGCGCCTTGTGATGTCACTGCCCTAGTGATGAGGTGCCCGGCACCCCCGCCTGACCCGGCGATGGCTCGTGGCCCCGTTGAGGCCGTGAAGCTGGAGGCCCGTGGTGTGCACAGGCAGCCACTCCCACACCACGACCGGGGCCCGAGAATGCCAAGGACATGAGGCAGGTACGGAATGTCGGGACTGCACTCCAAGGGGGCGTCCAAGCCTCTCCCCAGTGAGCGGCCCAGCCAGGGTCGGGCGTCCACCCTGTGTGGAGTCCTCAGGCTGGGTGGGGATGCTGCCTTCACCTGAGTAACACGTGGGCTGCACTTCCCACAGGACCTGCCCAGGACACAGGGATCCCAGTGCAGTTTCCTGTGGGCCCCGGCACCCAGGGCAGCTTCTGGTGTGCAGGTGTTCATCAGGGCCCATCCTTGGCACCCACATTTGAGAAAGGAGGGGCTGGTGAGGGCAGCTGGAGGAGACCAGTCTGGCAGGGGAGATCAGCCTGTGGTGGGCACCAGCCTGGTGGAGGGGACCAGTTTGGTGGAGGAGACCAGCCTGTGGAGGAGACCAGCCTACGGGGAGACCAGTCTTGGGGGAAGACCAGCCTGGGGAGGAGACCAGCCTTGGGGGGAGACCAGCCTGTGTGGGAGACCAGCCTGGGGAGCAGACCAGCCTGTGGGGGAGACCAGTCTTGCGGGGAGACCAGCCTGGGGAGCAGACCAGCCTGTGGGGGAGACCAGCCTGTGGAGGAGACCAGCCTGGGGAGGAGAGCAGCCTTGCGGGTAGACCAGCCTGGAGGGAGACCAGCCTGGGGGGAGACCAGCCTGGGGGGAGACCAGCCTGGGGAGGAGAGCAGCCTTGCGGGGAGACCAGCCTGGAGGGAGACCAGCCTGGGGGGAGACCAGCCTGGGGGCAGACCAGTCTTGCGGGGAGACCAGCCTGGGGGAGGAGACCAGCCTGGAGCGGGAGACCGGCCTGGGGAGGAGACCGGCCTGGCGGGGAGACCACCCTGGGGAGGAGACCAGCCTGGGGGGAGACCAGCCTGGGGCAGCCCCACCATGGGCCCCACGATTGGCCCCACATGCTGAGGGGCGCTGGGTGGCCCTGAGGGCTGGGCTGGAGGCCACCTGCTGACCTCACTCCCCAATGAGAAGGGTCCAGCAGTGCCTGTCCACCCCTCGGACCACGAGCGCCCACGTCTAAGACACCAATTGTTCCTGACTGCACTGCTCCTGCCTGCACCTAACTGAGGACGGCCCCAACCCATGGCCACGGCCCCTCGGGCCGTCACGCAGGGCTGTGGCTCACAGGGTCCTGCTAGAGTAGGCGCTGTCCTCGGTCAGTGTGACCATCTTGAAACCCACCCTGACTCCCCGCTTCTCCAATTACTTGGGGAAGTAAATCACCTCAGTGTTGTTTCTTGGCTCCGAGGGTCTTGTTTTATCAGCAGCCGGGATGCAACAGAAGGGTCATCTCATCCTCGTGGGAAGGGACGTAGTCCAGAAAACACAACCCATTGGGCCGGCCACACCTCCAGCCCTGTGACGGGCACCCACCACCACCAACCCAGTGGGCCGGCCACACCTCCAGCCCTGTGACAGGCACCCACCACCACCAACCCAGTGGGCCAGCCACACCTCCAGCCCTGTGACGGGCACTCAGGACCACCAAGGGCACTCACGTGCAGACGCCCCGAAGGAGAACACCACCTTCATTCAGCCCGGGCGGCCACATTAGGGGAACGTTGCTTCCAGGAGAGAGTCTCGAGTCAGGCTTTGTGGAGAATGGAGGTTGCTATACCCCAAGCGTTCCTGACACAACCCAGCCCGCCTGGCTGCACCACAGGGCTCACACCTCAGATCAAGACAACGGGGGCCCAGACACAGCCCACTGACGAGGCCATGCCCCTGCACGTCCAGGATGCAGGGCAGAGAGAGAAGTCAGGGGTGAGTCACAGATGCGCCCCCCACTCTGACCCCGACGGGGCCCTGAATGGCTTTTCCTGCCCTGGCCCCTCCCATCATGTTTTAAATGCCATCTTCTTCCCGCTCCAAGGAAGCCTTCTCCTGACATCACGTACTCTCCAGCCACGGACCTATCAACACTCTGACAGTTTTCTGATCTTGACACATTATCCTTTTAATATAGCACTGGATTCAATTTATTAATATCTTAAGTATTTTTATGCTCACAGGGGAAATCGATCTGAATCTCCTTTTCTTGTGATGTCTTGGTCTGGCTTTGGAACACTGGCCTTTTAAAATCAGCCGCAGGGGTTCCATGCCATTTTCTGGGTGTTCCTT
>NW_012105653.1:624820-643266 GCF_000951045.1 Mandrillus leucophaeus | reverse complement strand
TATTTTTCAGTAGAGACAGAGTTTCACCGTGTTAGCCTGGATGGTCTCGATCTCCTGACCTCATGATCCGCCCGTCGCGGCCTCCCAAAGTGCTGGGATTACAGGCTTGAGCCACTGCACCCGGCCGGGTGTTCCTTCTTAAACGTCGGATAGAATTCACCTGTGAAGCTACCTAGAACTAGATTTCTTCTGGGAAGGTTTTAAATTTCTAAATCAATTTATTAAATAGACACAACGCTACTGACAGTTTCTATTTTTCCCTCGTGCGTTTTGCTGACAATTGTGGCTGTTAGGTAGTTTGTCTGTTTCCTGTGGTTGTGGAGCCCGGGCATCAAGCTTTACATCCCACAAATTCTAATGTCATGTTTTTATTGTCCTTCAACTTGAAATATTCTCTGGTTTCCTTTGTGCTTTTGTCTTTTTCAAGACTGTTTTTAGAGGAGTTTTAGGTTCTCAGCAACATTGAGAGGAAGGTACAGAGATTTCCCCACTCTCTGCCCAACAAATGCACAGCCTCCCCTATTATCAACGTCCTGCACCAAAGTGGTACCTTTTTGAGACAAGGTCTCGCTCTGCTGCCCAGGCTGAAGGGCAAGTGGCATGATCACGGCTCACTGCAGCCTCGAATTCCTGGGCTCAAGAGATCTTCCTGCCTCAGCCTCCCAAGCAGCTGGGCCTACAGGTGTGCATACCCACACTCGGTCGCAGAGTCCACTTGTTACGGCTGATGAACCTACATGGACACATCATCACCACCCAAAGCCCACAGTTTACAGTGGGGCTCACTCTCGAGGCTGCACATTCTCTGGCTTTGGACAAACATATGATGACCATATCCACCGTCGGTGTCAGGCCGGAGCAGTTTCATTGCCCTAAAAATCCTCTGTACTCTGCCTGTTCACCCCTCCCCGGGCCCTGACCTCCCGCAACCGCTGACTTGTTACTGTTTCCACAGTTTTACCTTTGAGAGTGTGATCTAGTTGGAATCACAGTACGCAGCCTTTTCAAACTGCCTTTTCCACTTACTAATATGCACTTAAGGGTCCTCCGTGTCTCTTCATGGCTTGATAGCTCATTTCCTCTTAGTGCTGAGTAATATTCCACGGTCTGGCTGCACCGAAGTTTACTCACTCATTCACCTACGGAAGCACATTTTGGTTGCTTCCACATTTGGGCAGCTATGAATAAACAGCTATCAGCCTCTGTGTGCAGGTGCTTGTGTGGACATAATGCTTCCACTCCTTTGGGTAAACACCAAGCAGTGCAATTGCTGGACAGATGGCGAGAGTATGTTTAGTTTTGTCAGAAACCACCAAGCTGTCTTCCACAGCGGCTGTGCCTACCCAAGTTATTAAAAGAGAAGGAAAAAAACGAAATTAAAAAAAAAAAAAAGTGGCTGCACCATTTTGCATTCCTGCCAACGGTTGAGTTCCTGTTACTCCACGTCCTCACCAGCACTTGGCGGTGGCAGTGTTCTGGGTTGTGGCCACTCCAATAGGTATATTGGTCGTTTTCATTTGCATTCCCCTGATGACATATGATGTGGAACATCTGTTCATATGCTTATTTAACAACTGGGTATCTTCTTTGGTACGGCGTCTGTTAAGGTCTCTGGCCCATTTTTTAACCAGGTTGTTTTATTGTTGGGTTTGAAGCGCTCTTTTGGATACTGATCCTTTGTGTTTTTCAAATATATTCTCTTAGTCTCTGACTTGTCTTTTTCTTGACATTCTTTACAGAACAGAAACTTTGTTTAATTAATGTATTTTATTGAGACAGGGTCTCACTCTGTCACGCAAGTTAGAGTACAGCGGCGCAATCACAGTTCACTGCAGCCTCAACCTCCCAGGCTCAAGCAATCCTCCCACCTCAGTGTTCCAAGCAGCTGAGACAACAGGCATGCACCACCATGCCTGCCTCATCTTTTGATTGTTTTGTACAGATGGGGTTTCACTATGGTACCCAGGCTGGTCTCCAACTCCTGGGTCCAAGTGACCCTCCCACCTTGGCCCCTCAAAGTGCTGGAATTACAGGCGCGAGCCAAAAATGTATCATGTTAGTGAAGCCCAACCTATCGATGTTTTCTTTTGTGGATCATGCCTTTGGTGTCATATCCAGAGTCACTGCCAAACCCAAGGTCACCTAGATTTCCTCCTACGTGATGTTCTGGGGGTTTTATAGTTTCACATCTAGGTCTCTGATTCATCTTGAGTGTGTCTAGATGTGAAGGGTTATGTCAAGGTTCTTTTTTTTTTTTTTTAATGAAGTTTGGTTGTTTCAGCATCATTTGTTGAAGACTGTCCTTTCTCCATTGAACTGCCTTTGCTCCTTTGTCACTGACTTTCAATTTGGTTTGACTCCACTGTGGTGGGGAAGGATGCTCTGTATGACTTCCATCCTTGCTGACATCCTGACACTCAGCTCCTGAGCCAGCTATGGTCTACCTTAGCACATGGGCCCCGAGCTCTTGAAAAGCTGTGTGCTTCACCACTGTTAGGTGAGGTATCCTCTAAAGACCACTCGCTTGTGTTGGTTGATATTCAAATCTCTATCCTTATAGATCTCATGTTTATCAGTTGCTAAGACAAGTACGAAAAGCTCCCATTAAAATTGTGTTTTCATCTCATTCTCTTCAATTCTGCCATTTCGCTTCATGTATTTTGAAGCTGTTACTTAGTGCATATACATTTAGGGTTGTTATGTCTTGATAAATTGATCTTATCATTATTGTCTCTTTACTTATTTCTGGTACCATTCCTTGTCCCACGGTCTATGTTGATATTAAAAACATCAAGAGTCTGAAACTTTACATCATAGCAAACAAAGAAAACCTAATATGACGCCAGGGAAAAGATTTCAGAATGTTCAAAATCTATTCCTGATAAAAATCATCTGAATTCAAAAATTTTTCGTGAGTTACTCAGGATAGTGAACTTGATTTTTAATCACACTGAGGCAAATATCCCCCTCAGACAGAGGCTGCACAGGTGCAGCTGCCATCTCCTCTTGGTGGTCTCCTTTGTCAAGAGCACGTCAGGGTGATGAGCCATCGGGGACACGTCACCCTCACAGCACCCAGAGAAGCCAACGGGGAAGGAACAGACTCCTCTGCATCGTGATCCAATTGTGAACAAAAAGTCCTCTTCGTGGAATAGGAAAGATACACGCCCTCTAACAACGGGAAGACTGAGGAAAGATACACGCCCTCTAACAACGGGAAGACTGAGGAAAGATACACGCCCTCTGAACAACGGGAAGACTGAGGAAAGATACACGCCCTCTAACAACGGGAAGACTGAGGAAAGATACACGTCCTCTGACAACGGGAAGACTGAGGAAAGATACACGCCCTCTAACAACGGGAAGACTGAGGAAAGATACACGCCCTCTGAACAACGGGAAGACTGAGGAAAGATACACGCCCTCTGACAACGGGAAGACTGAGGAAAGATACACGCCCTCTGACAACGGGAAGACTGAGGAAAGATACACGCCCTCTGAACAACGGGAAGACTGAGGAAAGATACACGCCCTCTCACAATGGGAAGACTGAGGAAAGATACACGCCCTCTGACAACGGGAAGACTGAGGAAAGATACACGCCCTCTGACAACGGGAAGACTGAGGAAAGATACACGCCCTCTGACAACGGGAAGACTGAGGAAAGATACACGCCCTCTGAACAACGGGAAGACTGAGGAAAGATACACGTCCTCTGACAACGGGAAGACTGAGGAAAGATACACGCCCTCTGAACAACGGGAAGACTGAGGGCAGGGATACTGTCGCTGAAGTCCTGCATGTGTAAAACACCGAAGAGCGCAGCGGATCGCTGTGTCCTGTGACTTGAAGGCCACTGTGAAGGAAAACAATGCAGTGAAAGAAAGTTCCTCCTATGTGGACATTGTATCACGTTTATTGATCTTCCTGGATATGCTTATGGCCTTTAAAAGATATTAAAATAGGCTATGCTATTATCTCTTAAAATATCTATTTTCCCTCAGGTAACTGGAGATGCACCCTGCTACTCCTCATGTCACTCCTGTTCCCTGAACGAGGCTGGGCCTCCAACTCGCCCTATAGGCAGGTGAGGCACGACAGCCAGAAACCCCAGATCTGCAGTTCTCCCCAGGATGAAATGAAACACAGTGTGACAGGCTTCTGAAAAGGGAATCAATGTCTGTTTATTAAGGTAGTTGCTCATAAAAGTGACTTTCAATAACATTTTCACTATGAAAATGGATTTACATTTAATTTCTGGAAAACTGTCTTGTACAATGATCTGACCATGGCTAGGAGTCCCAGGGACAGCAGCCTCTGCTCAGGGCAGACTCTGTGATTCACTCTCTGTCCTGCTGCTGCCCCACGTGAGGGAGAACACGTGGGCTAAGAAAAAAAACAGCATGTGCAAACCTGACAGATGTCAAGGGTCCCACCACAGTTCCTTCAGCGAAAATAAACCCCAGTTTTAAGATGTGCAGAGAAGTGTTGACACTCAACAGGCAGCTGACCAGGCCCTGCAGGCAGGTGAGTCCCAAGGAGAGTCAGTGACAGCAGGTGGGGCAAGGGAGCTGGACAGGAGACCCCAGAGGGTGCGGCGCCTGGGTGAGAGCCCTGCACCCTGCACCAAGGCAGAGGGCTGGCCCTGAAGAACTCTGGGCGGGAAATGACAGGTTCCGAGGGGGTCCAGACGCAGACCTCCACTGCCCGAGGGAGGGCAATTAGCCAGGGGGAGAGGCCAGGGGCTGTCAGCTCCCAGGAGGCAGCAGGGAGGGGAGGAAGAGCAGATAAGGAGGCATAGAGTGTGCTCTGGGCAGGCAGCAAGGGTAACAAAGCTCTCAGTGACTCCTCCCAATAGCCAGGGGAGAAGAGTGACAGTCTCGGGTGGCCCTGAGCACGTGAGCTGCTCATCCACATCACTCAAAGGCAAAGCCAGGACCTGAACTTCCCATCCCAAGCCCTACATCCATGCAAGCCAGACCAGACTGGGTCAGAGGCTAGAAGGGAGCTCACAGGATTACCTGGGGAAGCCTCGACCCAAAACCTGGCCCTCGCTCCAGCCCAGAGCACCTGCCTAGGCGTGAGACTGGCAGCAGCTGTAGGGGTGCCCTGGGCATATGCCGGGCTCCCAGGGTGCCATACCTGCCCAGTCAGCCCAAGGAGTGGTGATGGGCTGGGCGCTGGCTGTCCCTGCATATAGCAGTGTCTCGCGGCAGTGACCACGACTGCTGCCTGCCCCTCACCCCTGGTTACCCTCGGCCTCCCCTGTGCATTTCTGTGACCATAAGACTTCTATAAGCCCTGTAGGCACCTCACAAACCACATTCCACACAGGTGGGCTCACGTCCCAGGGGCATGGGACTCCCTGCTGCACAGACTTGGGACATTCCATGACAGCCCCTGCATACGCAGGTGAGCTCATGACTCGGATGTGGGGCTCCATGACACCCCCCACATATACAGGCGAGCTCAGGACCCAGGGGCATGGGGTTCCCTGCCGCACAGCCTCAGGATGCTCCATGAGCACCCCCACACTGGGCTGTTCACGGATGCACACCGTACATGCCATTGTCACAGGGCTGCCCTCGTGTCCCTTAGCCCAGCAGACAGAAGGTGCAGGAAAGCAGGCTGCCCAGGGCCGACCCCAGCCCAAAGCCCACTCGACACTCAGGAATCGCACAGGCGCAGCTGCTCCTCTCCCAGGAACTCAGCGATTGGTCGGAAAAAACCCTCCTAGCCTCACTGCCTCGAAGAGGCCCTGACCAGAGGTGGCAAAGGCGCTGTGCCCCCTTCCTCACCCAAGCCCGACAAGCTACTCTCAGAAATGAACCTACAGTGAAAATTAAGAGTCTAAGCCACCCACCCTGTCCCCATCCCTGCCTCCAGCCTGGTCCCCAGATTCACATCCATGAGGCAGAGGTGGAGGGGCTGGAGCCCGAGACAGGCTTATGGGAGGGCTCCCCTACCCGGCCAGGACCCCGTGGCCTCACTGGAACACACCGATGGCACCCAGCAGGCAGGCATGTTCTCAGGGGTGGCCAGCAAGGGCTCTCTCGGGGTACAGCTGGGAGAAGCGGCCGAGGGCCCAGATGGGGAAGACGTTCCTGTAGCTCGTGTATGAGATGGCACAGGACTTGTTGAAGACCCCGGAGATGTTTTCCTAAAAGAACACGGAGAAATAAACACAAAGGCTCCACCAGTCAGCTGAGGGCTGGTCCCTGAACTGGAGCCCTGGCTGTTGGCTTGGCTGACTTGTGGGTGAGTCAGCCTGGAAAGGGCTAATCAAGCGCACAGGAAAGCAGGTCGTCCATCCCGCACCAGTCACGGCACCGTCAGTCCAGCTCAGACTCCCCACCCTGCAGCAAACCCTGAGCCGGGGTCACCAGCCCCTCACGACCACATCAGCTTCCACCAACTCAGCCTCATCCCGGTGGGGGGCGGTCGGCCTCACATGACCTCGTGACGCCCACACAGGGACTTCGGCTTAGTGAGGGGCCACTGGGTCGTCTGGAGCCGGAGGGTCTGTCCTGGAGCAAAAGGGCTTCCCTCCCACTGGCTTCTCCCATCCAGCTCCTCCCCTAGCCAGAGCATCACTTGAAAAAGCAGCAAGATCTGGACTTTAGGACCCGACCACCTGCCACAGACCCGCCACCAACTCTGGCATTCACTGGCAGAGCTGACGCCTCCCAAGTGTCCAAAATACTCCAAAAAGGACACAGAGCAGGGGGACGTGGAAACAGCGGCACACACTGGAGGTCGGTGCTGGGCCTCGTGCGCTCAGGTCCCTGGCGGCGTACCTGCGGCCAGTCGCCATTGGTGAGCTGTTTCTCAAGCAGACACCGGATTCCTCTCTCCTGTGCCTCGATGTCAGGATGCCTGGAGGAAGAGGAGGCTGAAACACACCCATTGTGCATGCCCTCCAAGCATCATCCTCACCCTCACACAGCCGAGCATAAGGGCAAACCCTGGAATGCTGCGGTGAGCACGGATGCATCTAAATTGACACCCACAGGCCCCGCCAGGTGCAATCAACACCTCGGGCTCTTGCCACACCTTCTTCCTAGACTCCCTGAGAAGCGGAGCCACAGCGATGACAGGCTGGGGACACAGGCCTCCTCAGGCCTGCCCTGGTGTTCCCCCCAGAAGAGGAGGCCAAGCCTTGTTCCCACCTGGGCCACTGGTCCTCATAGGCCTCTGGAGACCCACAAGAGCTCACGCTTGCTTGCTTGCCATGATGAGACACCAAGAAGGATCCAGGGCTCAGTGGGCCCAGCTCAACTGTGGGTCCGTGACTGTCCTGCCCTCAGGGGTCCCCCAGACCCCGCTGCTTCTGCTCAAGCAGACCTACCCTAGCTTTCAGGGCTTTAGGAAGATTCCCCAAATGATCAAACCTAATACGGCAGCACAGACGGGACGCTGCGGGTGCATCTGTATGTGTGTGTGCACAGGTACCTGTGCATGCGTATGTAAGTGTGTGCATACATACATGTCTGTGTGTGACCCAGATGGGATACTGCGGGTGCATCTGTATGTGTGTACGCAGGTGCCTGTGCATGCGTACGTGTGTGCATAGACCTGTGTGTGCATCTGTCTCCATGTACCTATGTCTGTGTGTGGCACAGACGGGATGCTGTGGGCGCATCTGTATGTGTTTACACAGGTGCCTGTGCATGCGTATGTACGTGTGTGCATAGACCTGTGTGTATGGCATCTGTCTCCACGTACCTATGTCTGTGTGTGGCACAGGTGGGATACTGTGGGTGCATCTGTGTGTGTGTGGACACAGGTGCCTGTGTGTGCATACGTGTGTGTACAGACCTGTATGTGCATCTGTCTCCATGTACCTATGTCTGTGCATGGCACAGACAGGATGCTGTAGGCACATCTGTACACGTGTGTACACAGGTGCCTGTGCATGCATACGTGTGTACAGAGACCTGTGTGTGCATCTGTCTCCACGTACGTCTGTGTGTGCACATCAGTGTGTGCAGGTGCATGCCTGCATGCATGTGCGTGTGTGTGCACCTGGCACATATGTGGCTCAGCACCAGCTGTGGACACAGGAGGGCCACAGAGAGCAGCTGCTGTGACCGTCATCACTACCATACCAGGAGGCAGCACTCTCATCGCAGCCCACCTCGCTGTTTCCATGGGTCCCTAATGCCCTTGCTCTTCCACCGACACTGCTAATGGTGGGTGGTTCACTTCTAAGAGGCGAGCCTCTCTGTAGGGCCCCACTTGGTGACAGCAGCCCATGTCCTTGCCCCAGGAACCGGGCACATGGCTCTTGTAGGTGTCTGTTCCCAGAGTGGCAGCTGAACAGCCCGTGGCCCATAGGCCTCCCCTCCTGTCTACATTCACTCAGCCCAGGCCACCTGCTCACAGCTGAGTGTCCCTCCTCCACCCAAACCCAAGGCTCAGGGACGGGTCCCGTCGTCCCTACCGAACGGCCATCAGCCCCATCAGGGCCCAACATGTGTTGTGGATCTGGGACTGGGCGCTCTGCACATAACGCCGCTCCTCACAGGACTCAAAATCCTCCCCCCAGCCTCCGTCTGCCATCTGCCGGGACAGGAGGAAGTCACAGGCCCGGGAGACCTCTGCACAGGCAGTCCTGCAAAGACCAGAGACAGGAGACACATCACACTAAGGAAGGTCCCAGACCCCTGGCTTCTTACCCTAGCAGGCTGCCTTAGGGTATGGGGAGGAGCCGCCCTACCTAAGGGCCATAGGCCACTACTGAAACCCCTGAGCTTGACTTCTGCAGATGCGAACTGGGAACAGATACTCCTGCCTCCCAGAGTCGCTGGGAAGACAAAGGGACATGCCAGTACTGCGGATGGCCTCACAGGTGCGTCAGGCTGAGCGAAGTCTGCAGTGCTTGGGAGCAGCGTCTCACAACCTGCAGCCAGCCAAGCACGGTGCTCCACACCCCTAAACATCCACACGGCAAAGAGTGGGGCAGCTGGAGACAGGGCTGGGAGAGAGTGGGGCAGCTGGAGACAGGGCTGGGACCCAGCCAAGTATGGTGCTCCTCACCCCTAAACATCTATGCGGAAGAGTGGGACAGTTGGAGACAGGGTTGGGAGAGAGCAGGTCAGCTGGAGACAGGGCTGGGAGAGAGTGGGGCAGCTGGAGATCGGGTTAGGAGAAAGTGGGGCGGCTGGAGACAGGGCTGGGAGAGAGTGGGGCAGCTGGAGACAGGGCTAGGAGAGAGTGGGGCAGCTGGAGACAGGGCTAGGAGAGAGTGGGGCGGCTGGAGACAGGGCTAGGAGAGAGTGGGGCAGCTGGAGACAGGGCAGGGAGAAAGTGGGGCAGCTGGAGACCAGGCTGGGAGAAAGTGGGGCAGCTGGAGACCAGGCTAGGAAAGAATGAGGCAGCTGGAGACAGGGCTGGGAGAGAATGAGGCAGCTGGAGACCAGGCTAGGAGAGAGTGAGGCAGCTGGAGACAGGGCTGGGAGAGAGTGGGGCAGCTGGAGATCGGGTTAGGAGAAAGTGGGGCGGCTGGAGACCAGGCTAGGAGAGAATGAGGCAGCTGGAGACCGGGCTGCGACCAGAGGTCTCCTGCCTTCTAACCCGGTCCAGCGGGGCCCTGGACCCTAATCCTCCTACTCAGGGTTGGAAGGCATCTGTGTGCCTGGAAGGGCCAGAGGCCAGAAGCGTCCCTCCGGCATACATGTCAGGAAACTCTGGAGCGCTGTGGGACCAGGGAAACACCCTCATTTCAACAAGGGATCTTATCTCACTGTTTAAAAATATTAAAAACAGGCCAGGCACAGTGGCTCATGCCTGTAACCCCAGCACTTTGGAAGGCCGAGGTAAGAAGACCGCTTGAGCCCAGACCAGTGTGAGCAACACAGCAAGACCCCATCTCTACATAGAAGTTTTAAATAATGAGCCTGGGGTGGTGGCAGGCGCCTGTGGTCCCAGCTACTCAGGAGGATCACTTGAGCACAGGAGCTCGAGACTGCAGTGAGCCAGGATCAGGCCACTAACTGCATGTCAGCCCAGTTGACAGAGTGAGACTCCATCTCAAAAAACAAATGAACAAAAACACCCCTAAAATCAAATGTCAAAGCAAAAAACACTCATGACAGCGTTGGGTTGAGAACCCCCGCCCACCAGAGGACAGGCACTCACTCACCCATCTCGGTAGGTCTGCCCCATGCAGGCGAAGGCCTCCAGGCCAAACCAGGTGCCGTAGGTGAAGCAAACCCCCCAGGAGCTAGAGGGAAACAGGGACAGCCTCAGCCCTTCCATCCTGTTCACAGCCGGGGTGTGAAACAACAGGCATTCTGCAACAATTACCCGTGCCCCAGCCAGCCCACCAACTCCAGTGCCTCAGGCATTAAGGCCATGGAAGACAGCAGCTCGCTCTGCTGGACCCACCAGCCAGCCAGACACCTAAGAGCAAGCAGAAGGGGTGGAGGGGAACAGCCACGCTCAGCCCACAGCGTGCTCCCAGCAGCCTGGCTGTGCCCAGCAACGTACTGAGCAACTTTCACCAGGGCAAAGGCCAGGCATGCCACAAAGGAACGAGGTCCCCCAGAAGTCACAGGCTGGCAGCTCACTTCCAGAAACTTCTGGTGCAGCACCAACATACAACCCAACATTTATGAATGCAGTGTTTGAGAGCAGAAACTTCCGGATTCCATGCATGTCCGCACTCACGGGCGGAGCTCACTCACCCTTCCCAGGAGCCATCGGCCCTCTGCTGCCGCCGACAGAACTCTAAGCCCTGCGTGAGGGTCTCCCTGGAACACATGAGATTGGTCCAGTGAACATTCCGGTAAAACGGCAGTTTATCCCAATTCCACCCATTCCAGGGTCTCAAAAGAATGAGCATGGTCTCCCTTAAAAACCACATAAAAATAAACAGTTTACACAGACCTATGAGGGTTTTAAAAAGAAGCAACTACAGGACACCAGAGCGGGAAGCAGATCGGCAGAGTCCGAGAAAGGGACGTGAGGGGAAAGTAAGGCCTCGGGAAGCCCCTGCAGACACAGCTGCAAACAGCAGAGTCCGAGAAAGGGACGTGAGGGGAAAGCAAGGCCTCGGGAAGCCCCTGCAGACACAGCTGCAAACAGGAGCAGCATCACTGAGATCCAGTGACCCAGGCAGGAGCAAACCAAAAAAAGTGAACTAAATAAAAACAGGAAAAAATCAATTAGAGAGAAAACAATAGATTTAGAAGACGAAGAAGACCCATCCTAAATCTAACTGATATTTCCAAAAAATAACCGGTTCTCTGAAAAGGCGGGAGTGCAGTGTCTACTCCAGTGTCACCCTGTGGGACGTGAGACTTGTCTTTAACCAGCAGATCTCGGCAGGGTTGATGGGTGTCGGTCCTGGGACCGAGGTCTGTGGTACTGCACATGGTGCTAGCAGACTCCCTCTACCAACTCCCCCTTCTCGCTTTTGGGAAGACGCCATCCAGAGAGGCCCCTGCAGCAAGCGGCCGTCGGTAGCCTCCAGCTGAGGAATAGGATCGTGCCGAGGACCCTGTGTGCTCAGAGGCAGATCTGTCCTCATTGGAAGCTCAGGAGAGACCCCAGTCCTGGCTAACACCCTGACTGAAGCCCGGAGAGACCCTGAGGCAGAGGACGACCTGCGAGGCCACGCCTGGACTTCTGACCAACAGAAATGGTGAAGTAATTAATGTGCGCTGTTCTAAGTCACTAGGTTTGTACTAATATTATTACTTGGCAACAGGTAACGAATACAAACAGTCAAAGTACAAATTAGTAATATTAGCGATAAAAGGATAGAACTACAGATATGGTGAGAAATGAGAAGCAAATTTTATGTATTACATTTGCAAACTTAGAGAAAAATCTACAAATTAGAAAAATTAACTACCGAAACTGCCTCAATCAAGAAATAGAGAACCTAAACAGTACTAAAACTACTAAAAGAATGAGTCAAAATGTAAACTTTTTCCAGAAAAAACTCTAGGCCTAGGAATTTTATAAATGAATGCTACTAAATTATCAGATACACTCATTCTAATCTCACACAAACTCTTTCAAAGAACAGACATGGGAGGAACACTCTCTAGTTCATTCTAGGAACCCAGAGAAATAAGATATGGAAAAGTGAAAATTTCAGGCTCACTCATGAACACAGACACAGAACTCTAAATTAAAACTGAGAAACTGCAGCCGGGTGCAGTGGCTCACGCCTGTAATCCGAGCACTTTGGGAGGCCAAGGCGGGCAGATCATGAGGTCAGAAGATCGAGACTATCCTGGCTAACATGGTGAAACCCCATCTCTACTAAAAATACAGAAAATTAGCTGGGCGTGGTGGCAGGCGCCTGTAGTCCCAGCTACTCGGGAGGCTAAGACAGGAGAATGGCGTGAACCTGGGAGGCGGACGTGAACCTGGGAGGCGGAGCTTGCAGTGAGCCAAGACTGTGCCACTGCACTCCAGCCTGGCGACAGAGTGAGACTCCATCTCAAAAAAATAAAAATTAAAATTAAAATTAAAAAAAAGATACACTGTCACATGACCCAGCCATCCCACTCCCAGGCATTTACTCGGAAGAAACAAGTGTGTTCATGAACTAGAAGTAACCTCCATCTCAAACAAAAACAAAAACAAAACTGAGAAACTGAATACTGTTTTAAATACAGACCAATACTAAGGTCTATCTCAGAAATACAAAGGTGTCTGAAGAAAAATCCATAATAATCCTCTACAAATTAACAAAGGACACAAATATATAATCATCTCAAAGCAGACAGCGGAGTTTGAGACCAGCCTGGGCAACACAGCAAGACCACATCTCTACAAAAAAGTTTAAAAATTAGCTGAGCGTGGTAGCACATGCCTGTGGTTCTACCTACTCAGGAGGCAGAGACGGGGATTCCTTAAGCCCAGGAGTTTGAGGCTGCAGTGAGCTATGATGGCACCAGCGCACTCCTGCCTGGGCAACACAGTGAGAACGCATCTCACATAAAAAAAAAAAAAGAAGAAGAGTCAATTGTCTTCCTATCAGCAATGAACAACGAGATTTTGACATTTAAAACACAATGCCATTTACATGAGCACCAAAAAAATGAAATCCTTAGGTATAAACAACAAAATATGTATGAGATCTATATATGATGAAAACTACAAAATTCTGATGAAAGAAATAAAAGATCTTCCCAACTTGAGCTACAGATTCAGTGTAATCCCAACCAAAGTCTCAGCAAGTTATTTTGTAAACTATCGACAAACAGATTCTAAAATGTATATGGAGAGGGAAAAAAACCCAGAATAGCCAAAACACTATTGAAACGGAACTCTAAAAGTAACCGACGTCAAGGCCTACTCCAGAGCTACAGGAACCAAGACAGTGTGGGATTGGTGAGAAGAATAAACACATCAATGGAACAGAACGGAGAGCTCAGAAATAGACCCATGCAAATGCAGTCAACTGATTTTTTACAAAGAAACAAAGGCAACAAAATGGTACAAAAATAGTCTTCTTGACAGATGGTGCCAAAACAACTGGACATCCACATGCAAAAAAAAATCTAAACACAAACCATAAACTCTTCACAAAAGTTAACTCAAAATGAATCATGGACCTAGATGTAAAATGCAAAACTTAAAAACTCCTAGAATATAACACAGGAAAAAAATCTAGGTACCCTTGGGCTTGGCAGTAACTTTTTAGATACAGCACCAAAAATATGATACATGAAAGAGAACATTGATAAGCTGGACTTCATTAAAATGAAAACTGGCTCTGCAAAAGATACTACTAACAGAATGAAAAGACAAGACACAGGCAGAAAATACTTGTGAAAAAAATATCTGATAAAGGACTGGCGGCCAAAATATACAAAGAACTAGAACTTAACAATAAGAAAACCCAATTTAAACATGAGCCAAAGACTTTAACAGATACGTCATTGAAAAAGGTATACAGATGGCAAATAACTATACGACAAGATTTTAACATAATGTCATTAGGGAATTGCAAATTGAAACAAGGAGATACCACTACACACCTCTTAGAAAGGCTCAAACCCAAAACACAACAGCGAATACTGGTGAGGATGTGGAGCAACAGGAACGCTCATCATTGCTGGTGGAAACGCAAATGGTGCAGCCACTTTAGAATACAGTTTGGCAGCTTCTTACAGAACTAAACACACTCTTATCACAGGATCCAGCCATCACGCTCCTTGGCATTTACCCAGATGAGCTGAAAACTTGTGTGCATGACAACATTGACAGCAACTTTATTCACAGTTGCCAAAACTTGGAAGCAAGCAAGATATTCACCTTAGTAGGTGAATGGATACACTGTGGTACACCCAGACAACAGGATATTATTCAGCACTAAAAAGAAATGTGCTATCGAGCCATGGAAAGAGACTCAGGAACCTTAAATGCTTATTACCAAGTGAAAGAGATCAGTCTGAAAAGGCAAAACTATGGAGACAGTAAAAATATCAGTGTTTGCTACTAAGGGGTTCCGGAGGCGGGGACAGCGCAGAGGACTCTGGGGCAGTGAAATCCTGTGGGGGTTCCGGAGGCGGGGACAGCGCAGAGGACTCTGGGGCAGTGAATTCCTGTGGGGGTTCCGGAGGCGGGGACAGCACAGAGGACTCTGGGGCAGTGAAATCCCGTGGGGGTTCCGGAGGCGGGGACAGCGCAGAGGACTCTGGGGCAGTGAAATCCTGTGGGGGGGGGACAGTGCAGAGGACTCTGGGGCAGTGAAATCCTGTGGGGGTTCAGAGGTGGGGACAACGCAGAGGACTCTGGGACAGTGAAATCCTGTGGGGGTTCAGAGGTGGGGACAACGCAGAGGACTCTGGGGCAGTGAAATCCTGTGGGGGTTCAGAGGTGGGGACAACGCAGAGGACTCTGGGGCAGTGAAATCCTGTGGGGGTTCCGGAGGCGGGCACAGCGCGGAGGACTCTGGGGCAGTGAAATCCTGTGGGGGTTCCGGAGGTGGGGACAGTGCAGAGGACTCTGGGGCAGTGAAATCCTGTGGGGGTTCCGGAGGTGGGGACAGTGCAGAGGACACTGGGGCAGTGAAATCCTGTGGGGGTTCTGGAGGCGGGGACAGCGCAGAGGACCTGGGGCAGTGAAATCCTGTGGGGGTTCCGGAGGCGGGGACAGTGCAGAGGACTCTGGGGCAGTGAAATCCTGTGTGACACTGCAGTGGTGGGCACATGCATCACACGTCTGTGAAACCACAGAATGAACAACATGAAGAGGAACTTGAATGTAAACAATAGACTCTGGACAATATTAATGTATGAATGTTGACTCATCAACTGTAGCAAATGCACCACTTTAATGCAAGATGTTAATATTAGGGGAAACTCGGTGGAAGGTGTGAGGAGTTAGTGGCTTTATGGGAACACTGCATCTTCCACTCAAATTTTCTATAAATTTAAAGCTGCTATAAAAGATAAACTGCATACATTTTTTTTTAAGTTTATCAAAATTATCTAGCTATGAGATCAGTATCAAAATCAACAGCATAAGAATCTAAGAGTCCACAGTGATAATAAATAAGTAAATAAACAGAGGCAATCAAAAGGCTTTTGGAAGAACACCAACTAATATATATGGAAGGAATGACAATTTGTAAGCATTATGCAAATAATTGATTCAGGCAAGAATCATCATCAAATGCTAACACTAACAGGTCTAAGTTTGATGAGAAATAGGACATTTACATAGTCTACAACTGTCTCCCCATAAAGAAATAGAAAGCAACTTCATAGTTGAGAAACTAAGTACAGTGGTCATCACCTTAATCAAGGGATCAAAGCTGCTGTGTGCTTCCTGGCAAGGTGCAGGAGAAGGCCCCATTTCTTCTGCAATGTTCCTGACAAAAATGTACAACTTCATAATCTGAATCTAATCGCGAGACACCAAAAAACAAAACACTGAGGATATTCTACAAAATAACTTGCTGAACAATTCAAAAATGACAAAGTCATCAAACACAAGGAAAGATTAAGGAATTATTCCAAGTTAAAAGGGTGTCCATGTGATAACTAAATGCAACCAACATGCACAGTGAGAAGGGTAAGGAAAACAGAAAAAGAAAACAAAAATAAAAACAAACAAATACAACCAATGATGTTGGATTAAAGCTCGAGGAAAAATTTTGCCACAAAGGACATTATTGGAACAATGAGGCCGGCAGATTAGTATTTCATCAACATTAACATTCTGACTTACACTTGCACAAAAGAATATACCTGCTAAGAAATACTCAGGCAGTTAGGGGCACATCCTATCTGCAACTTCCTCTCCAATGGTTCAAGAAAGAATGTGCCTGGATCATGTGGGAGGACAGGTAATGAAGCCCTCAGGGTAGATAGAGCCTGGATCATGTGGGAGGACAGGTAATGAGGCCCTCAGGGTAGATAGAGCCTGGATCATGTGGGAGGACAGGTAATGAAGCCCTCAGGGTAGATAGAGCCTGGATCATATGGGAGGACAGGTAATGAGGCCCTCAGGGTAGAGGGCCACCCACTAAGGAATCCTAGTCAGAGTAAACGGGAGTACTTTTCACTATTTTTCTAACTTTTTTATACCTTTGTGAATTTAGGGGAGAATTTAAGTCTGTGTAGTAAAATAGAATATTCCATATAAATAGTGTTAAAGTAACTGGCGACTCCAAATTGTATCTCAAAAACTCTCCAGGTAAGTTTAAAATCTTTTTTTTTTTTGAGACGAAGTCTCGTACTCTCACGCAGGCTGTAGTGCAATGGCGCCATCTTGGCCTCCCAGGTTCATGCCATTCTCCTGCCTCAGCCTCCTGAGTAGCTGGGACTACAGGTGCCCGCCATCATGCCCAGCTAATTTTTGTATTTTTAGTAAAGACGGGGTTTCACTGTGTTAGCCAGGATGGTCTCGATCTCCTGACCTTGTGATCTGCCCTCCTCGGCCTCCCAAAGTGCTGGGATTACAGGCGTGAGCCACCAAGCCCAGCAAGTTTAAAATCTTAACATAGAAATCAGACTAATATATTTAACCATTTAAAAGTTAAAAACGTATATTCAAACTCCCTAAAGAGATAAAAAGAACAAAGAAATTGAGGGGAAAATATCTGTAACATAATACACAAATACTTATTGTGCTTAAAAATGAAAGAAAAATCATCCTAGTGAAAATTTTTAAAATGGCTGGATATGGTGGCTCACTCTGTAATCCCAGCATTTGGGGAGGCCGAGGTGGGAGGATTGCTTGAGCCCAGAAGTTCGAGACCAGCCTGAGCAACACAGCTAGACCCCATGTCTACAAAACATTTAAAAAATTACCCAGGGGTGATGGTATGCACCTGTAGTCCCAGCTACTCACGAGGCTGAGGTGGGAGGATTGCTTGAGCCCAGGAGTTTGAGGCTGTGGTGAGCCATGATTTCACCACTGCGCGCCATCCAGCCTGGGTAAAAGAGTGAGACCCTGTTTCAAACAAATAAACAAAAAAAGAATGTTCTAGCTTGGAAGTCACCAAACAAATGCAGAGGAAGCCCGTGACGAAGTCACCACTGCTCCCCTGCGTGCCACATCCAGGACTCGTTGTTCTACACAGTGACTACAGCTGACGTGCTTCCCTGCGGCATCTCACACAATCCCACCACTCTGCGAGGCTGTACTCTTGCCCACCCAGGCAGGGAGAGAGATGAGCAGAGAAGAGAAGTCACCAGGCCAGGTCAGACAGCCAGAAGGGGCAGGGATGGGGGCTGACCCAGACAGGTGGACCCCAAGCCATGTGGCTCTAGGGAATAATAATGGTCATGAATAAATATTTAACAAGAAAATACCAGTTAAGGTTAAAATGGGGAAAAGCTAAAAAAAAAAAAAAAAAACAATGAAAACTGAAAAATAACCCAGGAGCTACTGAGTAAAATGACACAACACCTGTGTCATTACTGCTTGTGCTGGAGGAGCACGCTCAACGGTGGGGCTTTTAGAAACCTCACCAGGCACAAAGTGGGCCAGGCGTGAAAGGGGCAGCAAGCCACCATGGAAATGTGGAGACCAAACAGCAACAGCAGATTCTCCTTCAGGGGCGAGGAGGGAGACGTAGCTGCTGCTTCACACTTCTCTGTATTTTGCAAGTCTTGTTTGCAAAGAACCTGCTTTACTTTTATTACAGTGATTTTTAAAAGATGATCTGTTTTTTAAAAGGCCAATTTTCTAAATGTGGCTGAGGACAACTCGCGCCCACTTCACGCTGCACAGCAGACATGGCCAAGGGCCATGCCAGGCCAACAGAAGACCCTGAACACGGTGCCCTCCTAGCTGTACCTGTGAAGCACAAGAAAACCTCTGCACGGGCCGGGCGCGGTGGCTCACGCCTGTAATCCCAGCACTTTGGGAGGCTGAGACGGGTGGATCACGAGGTCAGGAGATCGAGACCATCCTGGCTAACACGGTGAAACCCCGTCTCTACTAAAAAAATACAAAAAACTAGCCGG
>NW_012105653.1:601899-624470 GCF_000951045.1 Mandrillus leucophaeus | reverse complement strand
TGGGCCAGAGAAGAACAGTAGAAACAGAAAACACTTTGAGTATGTGTGCTACCGCAGCGAGCACCAGAAAACACTTCAAACTGAATGATATATCAAAACTCATTTATAGCCTTAAGTGCGTATTTCAATGAAAGCCTGAACATCAAATATCTAAGTATTCAAGAAAAATAAAGGAGAAAGAAAATAACAAAGGCTGGTGTGGTGGCTCACACCTGTAATCCCAGCACTTTGGGAGTCCAAGGAAGGCGGATCACCTGAGGTCAGGAGTTCAAGACTAACTTGGCCAACACGATAAAACCCTGTCTCTAATAAAAATACCAAAATATTGGCCAGGCATCGCGGTGAGCACCTGTAGTCCCAGCTACTCGGGAGGCTGAGGCAGGAGAATCGCTTGAACCCAGGAGACGGAGGTTGCAGTGAACTGAGATCACACCACTGCTGTCCAACCTGAGCGACAGAGCAAGACTCCTTCTCAAAAAAATTAAGAAAGAAAGAAAATAACAACGAATAGAAACTGATGAAACCAAAAATAAAGTCTCTTTGAAAACAGAATCAAAGACTAAGATGGTTTTTTTCAAAAGATCAGTGTAAGATTCTCAGAAGGAAGAGGAGGACGTCAGCGTTGAGCTCAGAGCCATCCAAGAGGACACTGAACAACTTTGCGCGAATCAGTATAAAGCTGAGTGGAAATGGGAAGACTCCCCAGACTGATACAAAAATGGAAAATCTGCTCAGTCCTACAAACTATTAAAGAAATTACACCATACTCCAGCCTGAGTGACAGAGTTAGACCCCATCTCAAAAAAAAAAAAAAAAAGAAAAAAGGAAAGAAATTGAACTTCTAATTTAAAACCTTTCCTCAAAGAAAACTCCAGGCCCAACTGGCATTTCCAGTAATTTTTCCCAAACATTTAAGGCAGAAATATTATGAATACTACACAAATTCTTCTAAAGAGTATTTTAAAAAACACTTTCCAACTGCTTTCCTGAGTCCAGCATCATCTTAACAGGAAAACCTGACAAAAACATTATAAAGAAAAAAAAATTATAGACCACTGTCTCTTGTAACCACAGTTGTTAGACTCCTAACAAAATATTCTTCAAATTGAATCTAGCGATATATAAAAAGGACAATGCATCATGACCAAGGTGAGTCTACACCAGGTTTAACAAAAGTAAAAAAAAGGAATCGTAATAGGATAAAAAAAGAACCTACAAAAACCACATACCCTATAACGTACCCTCCAACATAGCAATGCCACTCCTAGGTATGTGACCATGAGAAATGGGTACCCAGGTGCCCCCAAAAGATAAGTACAAGAGTGTTCACAGTAGACACTTCATCATAACCCAGACTGAAATCTTCCTGGGTGCTGACAACAGGCAGCTGCATAGCGCGGCATCGGCGTTCAACCGAAGGCCCGAGGGAGAGAGCGCTGCTGTGACCCGAGCCACCTGGCTAACCACACGCAGGAGAGCAGAAGGCAACATGAATTCCGCACCTCAGGAGTCCACCCAGACAAGGTTCAAAGCAAGCAACAGAAGCCCACGACCTGGCAGGCATGTGGGCGCCCCTCATGGGGAGAGCTGAGGGATCTGGTGGCGTCACTATGTCTAGTGTTGGCACCAGCGCCTGTTCACTTCAGGAAGATCAAGCTGTACACTTTTCTGAATACTGGCTACCCTCCAATAGGAAAGGTTACTTAAAAACCGCTACTGGGACACAGGTGGAGTTCGGTATGTAATGTCTTTTTAACATTATTAAAAGAGAGCGAGAAAATCCATTTGTGTGTTATAATTGTGCTATTCTGAGCCCCTAAGAGATATTTTCATGCTTCAGGGCATATGACTGGATTCTACAACATCCGAAGTCTCTTGCATGTTTCCATGAGTTTTGTTTCTGAGATGGGCCGCCAGGGCCCTGTGTTAAAGAATGATGCGCTGGGTTATGGCCCTCGACCTGGCAGCCCCCACACTGAGTGGCAGAGCATCCTGGGCTGAGGCCCTCCTTACCTGATCTCTGCTGCCCTGTGGTCCGGGAAATGCTTGTGGAAATACTTAAGCGCCTGCATCACGGCGGAGGTGCACTCCACATACGTGTAGTCAATCATGATGTCCCCTGGGAACGGGAGGGAACAACCAAGGTGTTGAGTTTCACCCTGGCTGCCCAGGCCAAATCCCGGGCCTGGACCCTGACTCCCTGACCAACCTCCAGAGCAAACACTGGCTGGCCCAGGACACACACCTGTGCTACGTGAGAGCGAAGATGAGGGGAACACAGCAGAAAGCTGTGACCCCACCCCAAAAAGCCATGTGTGATGGGAGGGGACCAGAAAGGGGGGTATATGTGAGGTGCCCAGAGGTGGACCAGGGGTGAGATCCTCCCCCAAGACCAGTACAGTGGCAACCACGCACACACAGCAGCCTACCGCCCATGGCATGGGTCCCCTCAGTCCCCACAGACACCTCCCTGCAGGCGCTCTGGACACACAGCAGCCCCCCCAGAACACAGGCCTGTGGACTGAGTGGGAACCAGCCCAGGCTGCGGATCTCACCGGAACCCTCCACCATCCCCTATGTCTGACCTGATGCCCTCCTATCCACAACACAAGGATCCTGCCACCCCCGGGGATGGAGGAGTGCAGAATGGCCTGGGCTCAGGGAGGGTTCCAGACAGATCTGCTCGTGAACCTGGGCCCTTGCAGCCTTGGGCAAGGGGGAAAAGCTGGTCCCCGGGTTTGTGCACCACAGCACTGGCCAGCCCCAGGTTTATGTGCCATGGCGCTGGCTGGCCTTGGGTTTGTGTGCCACAGCGCTGGCCAACCCTGGGTTTGTGTGCCACAGCGCTGGCCTTGGGTTTGTGTGCCACAGTGCTGGCCAACCCTGGGTTTGTGTGCCACAGCGCTGGCCAACCCCAGCTTTGTGTGCCACAGCACTGGCCGACCACTCACCGAAGACCTCCGAGGGGTTCAGCAGCTCCAGCAAGTGCCCCCCACGCTTGGTCTCATAGGTGGCAAACCCTCCGTCAGGATTCCTCATGCTCAGCAGCTGAAATCACACAGCACCCGAGAACTCACCCACGTGCTGAGACACACAGACGCCCAGGCCACAGCGGAACTCTCTAGAGGCAACACTAGGGCTGACAACCGATGGGGCAGGAACAGAGGGTGGAGACCCGATTTCCACGTTAACCGAGCCCTTGGGTGCCCCAAGCAGCAGCTGCAACCTCAGCCATCAGGGCCTCCGTGCACACCCACCAGGGAATATGCCCCCACACGTGCCATGACTTAGAAACCAAGTGTGTGCTACCAGATTAGGGCAGGGTCTCCACTGGGAAACACACACAAAAGCCAGATGTGCTGAAAGGATGTGGCACCAGAACCAACAAATTCCTTCTTCAGACACCCAGCAGAAACCACCAGACAGAAAACTTGCCACACTGGCTCCTGCAAGCATCGGTGCTGGGCTGGACACCAGCTCCGCAGTGCAGGGCCCTGTGCACACAGCCCAGCAAGGCCCCTAGGGGTCTAGCCAGAGCTCACAGTTCTCCACATACAGACGCTGTCCAAGGACAAGCTCCCACGGCCCGGCCGGAGCGTGTGCTGGGCCGGAGCGTGTGCTGGGCCGGAGCGTGTGCTGGGCCGGAGCCCACGGGAGTGGAAGTGAGCACGCAGCTCTCTGCGGGACACGATGTATGGACGGGGCTGCTGGGACCACAGCCTTACCACAGCCACAGCATCGCAGAGCCGCTCTCGGGGGATGTGCTCGGTGACATAGGGACACTTCTCCTGCAGCAGCAGCACAGCCTTCAAGGCCTCAGCCGTGCAGTCAGCGACGATCCAGCCGCAGTCCAGCGTGCTGAAGGAGAAGCCGCCCTGCAGAGCACAAGCCGTGACCCCAGGTTGGGGGTGTCCATACCCCAGTTCTCAGACCCACCCCACAGCCGCACGCATCCGTCCCCACCACAGAGCACCCGGTCAGGGCAGGGGCCCATCCACCAAAGGTGTGTGTATAGCCAGGGCCCCAAGCTGGGTACATCCAGACAGACCTCCAGCTTCCAGCATAGGGACCCTCAGGGGTGCAGCTCACACCCTCAACACCTTCAGATCTCACGACGGATAGGATGGGGCCCAGGTGACCCCCACCCCATCGTAAACAGGCAGCAGCAGCTGTGTCCATGCCTAACTTCACAGCCTGCACCTGTGGTCACAGCCCACCCGGGCTCTGAGGTCTGCTTCTTCCCTCTCCTTCCCCGGACGCCCTGACTACACTCCGGCTGTCCTTCTGAAGCCCGTGTGTGCCGTGACCACCTGAACCGCTCTGAGGCACAGCCACGTGTGCAAGCCAACTGTGCCCCCATGTGCCAGGCAGCTCAGCAACGAGGCATGGGCCCCCACGCCAGGCGTCTACCACAGCAGGACACCCAGAGATGCCAAAGGAAGAGCCCCCTTCAGATGGAAGGATCCACCCTGCGGAGGGCGGCCTCCCTTGGGGACGGGGCAGGGATGGGGCTGGCTTCCGCATACCTTGCGCATCTGGCGGTAGTACTTCTGGTAGTCGGGAGGGTTATCTGGGACCTTGGCAGCACCGAGGGTAAATGTGGAAGCAGAGAACATGTCACCACGGGACATCCCCATCTGGGACATCACTGAGACAGACTGGGCAGGACCGGAGAGGCAGGACCTGCCCGGGAGCTTACTCTGCCGGCCATAGCCATCATGGTGCTGCAAGGCACCCGAGGGCCTGCACCTGTTCAGCTCACCACCCACGGCTGCTGGGAAACATGACTGGCCATTGAGGGCTGAAACCAGCCCAGACGGGAGGCACCTGACTCCCCTGTGATCTCCCCACTGGCCAGAAGGCAGGGAGGGGGCCCAGGTCTCTGCGGGTGTGCTCTGTGCCAGGGGCCCCCGCTGCCTCCTGAACAATCCCAGATCCGTGGACCTCAGCTCCTGGGCTGCCTCTCACCTCAGTGAGAAGGAAAGAGGTCTGGAGTGCAGTAGGGTTCAGTCAGCCTCCCCAAGTCCCCATCACCCAGAGCAAGTCCTCGGCAGGAGGCAGGAGCAGGAGCAGGCTGCCATAGGGGCAGGCACAGCAGGACCATGCCCCTCCTCTGCTTGAGCCCAAGATGGGTGCCAGCCTCGGCCACACGGAGGCCAGGAAGACCCAGAAACCCTGCAGAAGAATGTCCTGGTGAGAGGTGAAGGGTGGGAGATGGCGCTGGGGGGCAGTGGTTCCAGGCAGAGGGACACTGGCTGAGGCATGGGAGACATGGGAGGTTGGGGTGCATGTATGGGATGACTGTGGCTGCAGACTGGCGTGCAGACATGTGTGAGAGACACTGAGGTCAAACTACGGGCTCGGGCAGGGTCTGTGGGCAGCTGATCTGGCAGGATGGACCGGGGCTTTCGGTGCAGTCTCAGGAGGGAAAGTCCACAGGCTGGCATCGCCTCCGTGGGCAGAGGTGCTTCAGAGACACGGAGGTGCCGTGTAGGCTGTGCAGCCCCTGCCCGTGCTTGGCCCCTGCACACAGTGGCTCCAACATGAGCAGGATGCAGAAACTGCCAGCACCTCCAGCACCCTGAAGGCCTCAGAGAGCTGCCCCAGGTGAGGCCAGCCCGAGGAGGACTGGTGGGTGGAGCAGGGGCTAGGGAGGGGAGGGGAGGGGAGGGCGGGGGTGACCTGAAAAACCAGTGCAGGGAATAGGGCAGGGTGGAGGCGAGGTGGGCACTTCTGCCTGCCGGAGCTCCTGGCCCTGATCCCCCTCTTCAGCCCCCTCAGAGCCCCAGGCACTGGCCTCACCTGCGAGAGTCGCAGGAACTCGTGTGCTTTCTGCAGGCAGGACGAAAACTCGGGCCTGTGGTGCCCGCCCGCCTGGAAGAGACAGCAGGACAGAGAGGCTGAGCTGCCCCTGCACGGCCAGCACGGCTGGGCTGGTTTCCCGATGGTCCTGGCCACATCCCGCCCTCACTGGGAACCAGAATCAAACTGGTGGACATCTCTAGACAGTGCCAGGGTTTCTTGTTGCACTTACCTTTAAAGACAAAAAACCAAAAGTCCATGAGATATGACTGCAGATGGAAGGGCGCAGAAGAGACCATTTATGGATGCCAGCACCCACCTGCCTGGCCAGCATCTACGCCCAGGGGGTCTCCAGCACCCTGCGTGGGCAGGCCCCTTGCGTGGCCCAGCCCTCAGGACTCTCCAGAAACACTTTCAGAATCCCACTGACCTCATTCCCACCAGCGTAAAAATCCACTCTTGTTTTTCTCCAGTACTGGCTGGAGAATGCCCATAACAAGCACAAGCAGTTCCAGTTCTTTTTTTTTTTTTTTTTTTGAGACGGAGTCTCACTCTGTCACCCAGGCTGGAGTGCAGTGGTACAATCTTGGCTCACTGCAACCTCCACCTCCCGGGTTCAAGCAATTCTCTCCCTCAGCCTCCCAACTAGCTGGGATTATAGGTGCCCACCATCACGCTCGGCTAATTTTTGTGTATTTTTAGTAGAGACGGGGTTTCACCATCTTGGCCAGGCTGGTCTTGAACTCCTGACCTTGTGATCCACCCGCCTCGGCCTCCCAAAAGTGCTGGGATCACAGGCGTGAGCCACCGTGCCTGGCCCGAGCAGTTCCACTTCTGAGAAGAGCCTGGAGTCCCACTCCTGCCTGCACTCTCAGAAACAGCCTTCACCAGGCTCCCCTTCTCACACGGCCTCCAGCCCCTGCCCTCCCAAGGCCCCCGACCCAGCCCAACACCCAGGGCTGCTGGCCAAGGCCGCCCCCTCCACAGCATGACCATCTGAAGCCAGAGGCCAGAGCCCAGGTCACTGGAAATACCAAGGAGTGGCAACCGTGTGGCCAGCAGTGCTGCCCTCAGGTGAATGCATGGGCTCACATGCACAGGAAGGTCAGCGGAGGCTGAGAAAAGAGGAGCCACGAACCTCAAGCAGAGCTTGGATGGCGAAGGCGGTGTCCCAGATCTGTGAGCCGTTGGTGCCCTACACACAGAGGACGGTGTTACAACAGCGGGTGCAGCCCCTCCCACTCCCAGCCACTGCCTCCAGGATCCAATGGGCACCTGAGGGCCAGGTGTGGGGGCTCCCACCCAGCCAACACTCAGCCTCAGGCTCTGAGCCCTGGGCACCCCTCATGGCTGACCCCTCTGAGCCCTGCAGGCAGACACAGGTCAGGGAGCCTCGTGGAGCACCCCCTTTCTTCATGGGCCACCAGGCAGGTCAGCGTCCCTCTGAGGACACTTCTAGGACTGGACGATCCGTCAGAGGCTCCAGTACCCACACACAGAGCATCCAGCTGCTCTCACCCAGTGACAGCAGCGCACCTCAGTCATGGTGACACTTGGAAATGACCCCCATTTCTTTTTTTTTTGAGATGGAGTCTCACTCTGTCGCCCAGGTTGGAGAGCAGTGGCGCAATCTCAGCTCACTGCAACCTCCGCCTCCTGGGTTCACGCCATTCTCCTGCCTCAGCCTCCCGAGTAGCTGGGACCACAGGCGCCCGCCAGCACGCCCGGCTAATTTTTTTTCTATTTTTTAGTAGAGTTGGGGTTTCACCATGTTGGCCAGGATGGTCTCAATCTCCTGACCTCGTGATCTGCCCTCCTCGGCCTCCCAAAGTGTAGGGATTACAGGCGTGAGCCACCGCGCCCGGCTAATGAGTACACCTGGAGGTGATGGGAATTCTGCACAGGGCTGGGAAGGCCCCACCTCATATCTCACCCCAAGCTGGGCTCACAGGTACACACTCTGGTCTCAGTTCAAAGGGCCGGTAACCAAACCCTAGTGAGACAGAGCTGGGCACTGACCAAGACAGACATGGGGATTGGGCGGAGGGTGGTGTGTGGCAGAGGCATCCAGATACACGCACTGGAGGGACAAGGCGGGGACCACCAGAAAAGCATTCTCGCCAAAGAAACACAACGGGATCAAGCCTCAGGGCCTGGCCAGTTTACAAAAACTCAGGGAACAGCAGGAGCAACCAGTCAGATCTGGAATGTGAAGCCCTTCGGGACACATCTTCCAGGAGGAGAAAAGAGACCACAGAGACTGCTGGACTAACAGGAGCCCAAAGACCAACAACCAAAGGCCTGTGTGAATGGCCTGAATCCTGATTCACACACACCAGCCACAACCTGAGGACTACACTTAGGAACCGTCATGAAGTTTGTTGGGTGTGACAATCTCAGAGCAATTTTGGAAAAACACAGACGGCCTCATCAGCTTGAGGTGCACTGAGGAGTCGGAGATGTGGGACAGGGAGGGCCAGGGAGGAGGGTCACAGAGGGACAGGGAGGACCAGGGAGGGAGGGTCAGGGAGGGCGGGTCAGGGAGGGCCGGACAGAGAGGGCGGGACAGGAAGGGTTGGATAGGGAGGGCCAGGGAGGCCAGGGCCTGCTCTAGTGCCTGTTACTCACCTCTACCTTGCATATGTTTTGAAAACCTTTTCACAAAACACAGACAGTGTCCAGGGAGCCTCTGGAGAGCTCAAGGCCAGCTGTGTAAAAGCTCGTGGCTGGGGGCACCTGGCACCAAGGGTAGCCCTGGGGCGGGCAGTGCTGGGCCCATGTGTGTCTATCCCAAATGTGACACCCAGGACACCTCTGGAGACTCCATATTCCCACACTGAATCAGTGTGGGGGACAGAAGACAGGCCCCGCAGGGCGTAACCCTCCTTAGACCACAAGGCACAGGGCAACGCTTTCTGGGTTTCTGACACACCCACTGTGTCAATGCACAAAGGGGCGCAGGCTCAGCCCAGTCGGACAGGACTGGGGTCTCTAGGGCCCCCAGAGCCAGGACAGGGCCAGGGTCAGCCAGGATCCCACACTGGCCTCCCCACTCTCTTGTGCTTGGTGCCCCTCATGACTGGGTTCCAGCCCACTCAGGCCAAGTCCTCGGGGAGCTCCCAGGCCCGGCCACAGGCCACCACGGTCCTCCAGGCTCCCGTCCACCCAGCACCTGAAGAAGGAGCCTCTTAAATTAAGAGTGCACGGAGGAGAAGCCCCCACGAAGCAGAGCCACCTCCTGCCACAGTAACAAGATGAGAGCTTCTGCAGCTCTGGGTCTGTCGTTACACAGTTGAGCCCACTCGGACCATCAGGGCAAAATGCAAACAGGACAGCAGCAGACAGACATTGGAGAACTGTGGGCACCCACAGGGACACGGCCAGAGGCCTCAACTGACGCAGCCTCTGGCCACACGCTGCCGGGACCTGGTCCAGGAGGAGTTATTTCTGAACCCCAAAGGAAAAATAACAGAGGGTAGAAATGATTGCAAAGGAAGCAGGCAGCCGCAGTCCTGCAGCCCTTACCTGCATTTTCATGCCGTCAAGGCCCATCCTGTGAGGACAAAAAAAGCCCAAGTCAGGTGCAAGGAGAAAGCTGGAAGCCCAGCTGGCTACCCAGACCCTGCACCCAGGAGGGTCCCAGAGAGGGGGTCTGTCCCCTCCCCCGAGGCCTGGCACTGGCCTGGATACCACCCCAACTGGGCTGCTGGGCTCCTGGGCATGAGGGCCACACTCTATGGAAGACAGGACACACTCACCCAGGAGGGGCACACCCAAGGCAAGGGGCAGTCCCTGACCCCAGGCTACGCCATCCCTGCTGCCCTCGTGCAGTGCCAAGGGACCAGAGGAAGAGCTTCCCACTGTGGGACGGCTCTGTGCCCTCCATGACAGCGGCCCCACCTCCAGGGCACAGTCCGTGGCTGACAAGCTCCCCTTGTCCACAGGCCTCCCTGACGCCAACCTGAAGCTGCCCTGCTACCTACCACCCCCTTCCTCACTCTACCTTCTGGGACCACCCCACGCTTCCACTGGGTGGCAAATCTTCCAATTCAAAGACAACCCTCAGTGGCTTCCACAAGCCCTGACACTGCTGGTGCCTGTGGTATTCCCTGGCAGCATTCCCAGATGGCACCGTGGGGGCCCCCTCACTGGGACGCAGCCGGGCTCAGACCCAGCCTTCGTGAGAGTCCTCACCAGCACATCCCAGCCACACTCACCAGAGATAGTCCGGGATTCTGGAGACGTGCTCCTGGAAGGCAGTGGAGGCGGGCCCGTCCACATACCAGCGCACAAGCATGTTGATGGTTTTCGAGATCTGCAGGAGACACAGCCCTGTCAGGGCTCTGCTCCAGACCCACAGCAGCCCCCAGGGACAAGGTCCCGTCCAGACCCACAGCAGCCCCCAGGGACAAGGTCCCGTCCAGACCCACAGCAGCCTCCAGGGACAAGGTCCCGTCCAGACCCACAGCAGCCCCCAGGGACAAGGTCCCGTCCAGACCCACAGCAGCCCCCAGGGACAAAGTCCCGTCCAGAACCACAGCAGACCCCAGGGATAAGGTCCTGTACAGCTCACTCAGGGCCAGGACAGGGTCCTTCTGCTCTAACAGGCGTTTCCTGAGTGAGGATGGGCAACAACTGTGTCCCCAGGACCTGACTCAGACAGAGGCAGTGTCGGCCGAGGCCACAGCCTGGCTTAGCGTGTGAGGACTGACCGGCACTCCATCAGGGAGAAGCAAAGGGTTCCAGGAGGTGCCAGAGGGGCGTGGGCTACCAGGTGCCTTAGAGACAACACAGGGGACAGAGGACGGGGCCTGACGGGCCCAGGAAGAGATGCGAAGACAGGACTGTAGCAGTAGGGACCGATTGCCCCCCTTCTTCCTCAGAACAGAACGTTCCAGAGGCCCCCAACTTTTTACTTATGGATCTCACAAGTCAAGATCCAATTGTAAGCGTGTTTCTAATGCATTTAGTACAGATGTGCTCTACGTGGGATTAAACCAAAACCCACAAAGAACCACACCACTGCTGAGCAGCAAACAAGGGACCCGCTGCAGGGTCCATCAGAATTGGTGATTCACTGAGGTGGCAAGAGGCCCCAGAAACCCGAGATGCAGTGTCAGGGTGGGACTCAGTGGCCAGTGCCACCTGGGTATGTCTAGAGAATGCCCAGGCCAACCCACTACGCCGCAGCAGCTACGGCACAGCCCAGGAGCTGCTGACTCTGTCAGGAGGCGGCCTTGCACCAGTAGCCCGGGGACTGCACCTCCAAGGTCACTGAACTGGCCCACACCTGGCCCCCTGCAGGCCCCACAGAGGCTAGCGCTCCAAGTCCCTAGCTAGGCAGGAGGAATCAGGAGTGGAACCCAAGGACCCTGCTACCCCCACCCACCCTGGGCATGTCTAAACCGGATGGGAGAATGGCGAATGATGAACTATTTGGGGAGAGGAATTCGGAGGGAACCAAGTGAGGAAAAAGCACCCCTCCCAGCTAGCCAGCAGGATCTCAGGAAGGGGCCTCCAGGAGAGTGTCCAGGCACACTGAGGACAAGAGCTGGTGGGGGACGGAAGGAAAAGTTGAGTGTGGTGGGGCGGCTTCACTGAGCTGGGCGTGCAGGGGACCAGGACAGAAGCCCTCAAACGTTTGTGAGATCGGAGGGCCACCTCCCAAATGGAGGAGCTCCAGGAGACCCCACTCCCAGCTCACAGCCCGGCCTCCAGGACTTCACTCTCGGACCTTAACCCTCAGGGGCTGCGGTCAGCAGCCAGGCAGGGGCACTGACCGGGCCAATGCTGATGCTCTTGGTGAATCGGTCGTCAGCCACAATGTGTTCATACAGCTTCTGCACGGCCCGCTGCCGCAGGTGGGCACTGTGGTGGCGCTCATAGAGGTTGAGGAGCGCTGCAGGGGACGCAGGTCAGTGGATGCCAGACACCATGACACTGGCCTCGGCCTGGAGCCCTGTGCACTGCAGTATCCGGACTTGCCCTTCCCCAGGGTTCCCCCACAACCCACCCCCAGGCCTGGTCTCCGAGCTCCTCCTTCCCTGCCCAGGAGGGGCTGCCGCACACCTCCTACCACACACCCTTGCACAGGGTGGGCTCCTGAGAGTGGAAGACCAGCTGGCTCTCGGTGGGGAGGAGCAGGGCGATGAGATCCCGCCCCGGGGCCTGGCACAGAGGGGGTGGCCCAGTGCCGCTGGCAGGGGATGAGTACGTGAATGAATGGGCAACACCCTGACCCCTGGCTGCCCTGCCAGCCCCTCAGGAGGTGCTCACCATACACCACGTGGAGTAGCCAACTGTGCGGCGTGTACAGCTCGTCGGGGGCCACGTTGTTCCTCTGTGCCGGCCAGTCGATGCTGGCGAAGTCCTCCACATAGAGCTCCTGGTGGGCGCAGTGTCTGAGCCTGGGGGCCTGGGGGCACCCGGCAGGCCTGGCTCAAACCAGGAGGGGTGGCCTCCCACCACATGCCCCAGGGCCCCGGGCTAGTCCCTTCCTGGGTGGGGGTCCCTCCAGCAACTGACCCCAAGGGCACACGAAGGGCCCTGTGTGAAGACTGCTCGGAGGAGCTCCCCAGCTCCATGAGCCCCAGGTCTGCCCAGACGCTCATTTCCTCCTTCTGCCCCTCCTCCTTCCCCAGGGCAGGCCTGATAAACATCCTGCACCTCAAACCCCTCTGTTTGCTTCCAGAGCACACAGTGCGCATCTGCCTCCTGCATCCCTTGAGTCCTGGAAGTACCCCCAGGAACCCTGGGCTACAGCTGCTGCCTGTCCCATAGCACAAGTCCCCTCTGGGCAGAGCTTGCTCACTATTTATTATAGAATGGAGGAAGGTGGAGGCTCTGCTCTGATCACAGGGCTCTCGGCTCCACAGGGCCGCCAGGTGAGTGGACAGCTGTGGTTGGATTCCAGAAGCCCCAGGCCCTGTGGGTCCCAGCCCCAGAGGCCCTCGCTTTGTTCCCTGATGAGGTCCTACCTGGCGGAGGCTCTGGACCAGCGGGTCCTCCGTGGCACTCAGCCGAATGGCATAGCAGTAGCTCATGGGCAGGTACACCTGCCGGCAGTGGCACCAGAGTGTGGAGGGGTGTGCCGGTGCCCAGTCAGGAAACAGCCTGGGGCAACGGCAGGAATCAGTGGGAGACCCCAAGACTCAAACCTGCCCCCTCCGCCAGCATCCATACCTTGGGCCCTTCCAAGCATGAACACTGGTGGATGGATGGCTATTCCCCACCACGTCAGTGCATCTGCGGGCATTTCCCAACCGTGCTCCTGAGGGGGACAGTTGAACTGCAGATGCACCCTCCGAGGAGCTGCACCTCCTAGTTTGGTCAGCATTTTGCATACTAAAGCCAGGTGATGGAGCTCCTAAAGGCTTAGGATTGTCTGTGGGTTTCTTAGCTACAACAAACATACCTTGGTAACATAAAACATCAACAATGGGGATATGGTGTGAGGGCCCCAGGGAACACTCTCGGCTGTCTTTGCAACTTTCCCAGAAATTGGAAACTACTCCAAAATTTAAAGTTTACTTTTAAAAGGTTAAGAAACTTTGGGCGCGGTGGCTCACGCCTATAACCCCAGCACTTTGGGAGGCCGAGGCTGGTGAATCACTTGAGGTCAGGAGTTTGAGACCAGCCTAGCCAACATGGCGAAACCCTGTCTCTACTAAAAACACAGAAATTAGCCAGGTATGGTGGTATGTGACTCTAGTCCCAGCTACTCAGGAGACTGAGGCAGGAGAATCGCTTGAACCTAGGAGGAGGAGGTTGCAATGAGCCGAGATTGTACCACTGCACACAGCCTGGTGACAGAGCGAGACTCTGTCTCAAAAAAAAAGAAAAAAGAAACTGTAGGTCTGTGGAATCTCCCTAAGGCCTGGGTCTTTGATCACTGGCTGCTGACATTAGCACAGTTCCACCAGCTTCCCAGGGTCTGTGCGTGCCTCAGGTTTTCTCTACCCTTTCCCTGCTAGCCCCCATCCTTATGTGATGCCACAGGAGGGTGAGCAATGATGAGCCTTTCCTGCTCCCTGACTGTGGCATCGGGCCTTGGCCCACTTCCACATTCACTTACTTAAAAGGGTGTTTTTTTTTTTTTAATATTTTGGGTTATACTTCCAGCATTTCTGCAGCTGGAGTGATTCAGGTCTGTGGTCCTCCTTTCACCTCCCAACCCACCCTCCAAGCAACTCCAGCAAAGACAAGCAGCACCCTAGTGTGCTCCTGCAGCAGCACTGACTGACGGCCCCACCAAGTGGAGCAGATGAGACGCCCTCACCAGCACCAGCGTGTGGACTCTATATCCCCCCTGCCCTGGCAGCTGTGCCGACTGCCGTCTCAGTCCTTCCTCTGCTGCTCATTACACATGGGTGAGGTGCAGAGTCCAGCTGGCACCTGAATGGCCCCAGGACACCTCCCAACCCATGTGCTCTATGGCCCTACCCTGCCCCCTACTCTTTCAGCTCTGTCTACCCTCTGGGGGTGATCTCGTCATCCCCGTGCCTCCCCTCACCACCCAAACTGGCTTCCGGGGTGAAACCCCCGGCCTTTGTATCAGGACACTGCTGTCCCCTCTTGAGCAGTCCCTTCACTTCCTGCCAGCTTGATCCCCCCTCCACCAAAGTCATCTAACACAAGGGACCCCCAGCCGTGCTGACAGCTCTCTAGGGGAGATCCCCACCAGGGTTCCCACAGCACTCCAGGAAGCCAGCAGGGGCTCTGTGTGGTTCCAGGGTCTCACTTCCCAAAACGTATAACGGGGTAAACTCATATGCATGAGTGTTTTCTGGGGAAATGTTCACTGCTTTCAATAGATAGCCACAAAATGTTACAAGACAGCGGTTAAAGAGACCAGGTAAGGCCGGGCGCAGTGGCTCATGGCTCCCAGCACTTTGAGAGGCCAAGGCAGGCGGATCACCTGAGGTTAGGAGTTTGAGACCAGCCCGGCCAACAGAGTGAAACCCTGTCTCTACTAAAAATACAAAAATTAGCTGGGTGTGGTGGCCTGAGACTGTAATCCCAGCTCCTCGGGAGGCAGAGGCAGGAGAATCGCTTGAATCCGGGAGGCGGGGGTTGCAGTGAGCCAAGATCATGCCACTGCACTCCAGCCTGAGCAAGACTCTGTCTCAAAACAAAACAGAACAAAAAAACACCAGATGATAAGAAATTAATGTTGATTTTGCTGAGTATTTAAACAGTATGTGGTTCTGTTTAAAAAAACAAACACTGATCTTTCTTTTTTTGAGACAGAGTCTTGCTCTGTTGCCAGGCTGGAGTGCAGTGGCACAATCTTGGCTCACTGCAACCTCTGCCTCCCAGGTTCAAATGATTCTCCTGCCTCAGCCTCCCGAGTAGCTGGAAACTACAGGCGTGGGCCGCCATGCCCAGCTAATTTTTGTATTTTTAGTAGAGACGGATCTCACCACGTTGGCCAGGATGGTCTCGATCTCTTGACCTTGTGATCTGCCCGCCTTGGCCTCTGGAAGCACTGGGATTACAGGCGTGAGCCACCGCACCTGGCCGCAAACACTGATCTTTTAAAGGCACACACACTGAGTCCACAGGTGAGGTGTCCCGGTGGGACACACTTCACATTCACCAGCAAAGGAGACAGGCACAGCAGCAGCAGCATAGGACGCCCCCGTGCTGGCTGGGGGAGGGGCAGCCTCCCCTACTCCTACAGATGCTCAGAGTCTTCCATAGCAAGATGGAAGCCACCCAGCCCTGCCTGCAGCCTGACTCGGGTACCTCCATCCACGGCACAGCCTCCTTCCTGCCCAGCTGGGAACCTCCCCCTTTCTGTATCCCTATAGAACTCAAGCTCGATCAGGGCCTCTGCCAGGAGTCTAACTCCCCCCACCCACAGAATGACCACCCCTCTCTGTGTCACAGCCTGCGCCTGACCCACGCATGGTCCCTGTCACTCTACTCCTCGGGACGGCAGCAGCAGCCCAACAACCAAATCAACAGCAGACATACCACATCTCTGGGAACAGGGTATTGAGGCCTTCCCAGCTGTAAACATTCAGGACAGCCAGCCAGAACTTCCCCCAGGAGGGGATGGCCACAGCACCACCTGAGGGGAGAGAGAATAGGCCCATGTCATCTGCTTCCTGTCAGCAAAGCCAGCACTGCTCTAGCTGGGAAGCTTCACCCTCTGGGAGTCACGTGTGCCCCTCTCCATGAGCCAAGGGCAGCCGCATGCGGATCTTGCAACCCCCATGTGCGAAGCAGGTTCCAGAGTGCTCAGAACTGCCCTGGATACACGGCTCCTAGGTGGAACCAGTGGCTTCCCTGGGAGTGAGTGTGTCCAGCCCCAGGAGAGGTGTTTGCAACCCCTGGCCCCAGGAAGGAGCACGTGAAGACAGCTACCTGGGAAGGTTCAGGGACACCTCAGTGCTCAGGTGAGCGAGGGGCCCAGGTGCACATGCACCTGGAGAAGGCAATGCGGGGAAGTGACAGCGCACGTTCGGCCTCGCCCTCTAAGCCAAGCCTGGGCTGCCCCCATCTGTGTCATCTCCACTTGGCAGACTGGTCCCGTACGGGAACAAGGACAACCCCAAACTCCAGAGTAGCTCCAGCACACTGGCCCCATGCCAGAGCCACTTCAGCAGCATGCAGTTCTGGCACAGCCACGCCATCTAAACACGCTTCTGAGGAGCCCCTGCTCCAAACCCCAAAAGGTACGCAAAAGTCAAAGGCTCACAAAGCTACTAGGCAAAGTGCAGCCTAAACACATTCCTTCACCAGACAGGCGCCAGGAGTGTGGTGGGAGCCAGACAGCAGCCTTGGGGACGCAGCATCAATGACACCAAAGGCTGACAGTGAACTGATGACAACAGTGACAAGCCCATGCGGCAGGATCTCGTGAGAATGCGTAACAGGACACTCCATCTGGCATGGTAGGTCAGGAAGAGGTCCTCAAAGAAGGAACATGTAAAGTGTGAGCCAGCGGGGCAGGAGTGGAAGGTAAGAGGCTCCAGGTTAAGGAAGCAGTGCACGGCGAGCCCTGGGATAGCAAGGGCCTTTTGAGGAGCTGACAGGAGGCCCCTGTGCATGGAGCAGAGAGCAGGGTAGGTGGGATTGGCTACGGAAGGTCCGTGAAAGGCAGAAGACAAGACCAGGCCAGGCTCTGCAGAGCCACAACATGAACTAGGTTTTCTTGGAGAAGCAGGAGCCATGGATTCCCTTGGGCTGGAACTGCCCTCAGGGCCTATAGGCAAGAGGAGAGGTAGCCAGGCTGGGGCTTGGAGAGGTAGCCAAGGGCTTGGAAAGGTGGACAGCCAGGGCTTGGAGAGGTAGCCAGGCCGGGGCTTGGAGAGATGGACAGTCAGGGCTTAGAGAGGTAGCCAGACCGGGGCTTGGAGAGGTAGCCAGGCCGCGGGTTGGAGAGGTGGACAGCCAGGGCTTGGAGAGGGAGCCAGGCTGGGGCTTGGAGAGGTAGACAGTTGGGGCTTGGAGAGGTGGACAGTCAGGGCTTCGAGAGGCGGATAGCCCGGGGCTTGGAGAAGTGGACAGCCAGGGCTTGGAGAGGTAGCTAGGCCGGGGCTTGGAGAGGTGGACAGCTCAGGGCTTGGAGAGGTAGACAGTTGGGGCTTGGAGAGGTGGACAGCCAGGGCTTGGAGACGTAGACAGCCAGCTCGGAAGGTGCAAGCTCCAGGCCTGCTCTCGCCTGTGGTCAGGCTGCCCCAAGAAGGTGGACATATTAACATTCTTCGTTTAAGTCTTTGCCAGTTCAGGAAACAAACAGAATTACCTAGTTGTCTTAATTTGCTTTGCTTTTTTATTTTTTCAGAGACAGGGTCTCACTCTGTCACCCAGGCCGGAGTGCAGTGGTACAATCAGCTCACTGCAACCCAGAACTCCTGGGCTCCAGTGATCCTCCTGCCTTACGAGCCTCCAAGCAGCTAGGACTACAGGTGTATATCATCACACCTGGCTAATATTTTATTGTTTTTGTAGGGACCAGGTCTCACCATGTTGCCCAGGCTGGCCTCAAACTCCTAGGTTCAAGTGGTCCTTCCACCTCAATTTCACAAAGTGCTGGAACTGCAGGCGTGAGCCACTGTGCCTGGCTCTTAATTTGCTTTTTTAAAAAAACGATGCCTAGGTTAAACAGTTTCTGCCTACTTCTGTTTTGACAAATTCCCTGCTCATGTGCTTTGCCCATTGTTTCAGCTGGAAGTGCATCTTTCTGTATCTCGTATGCGAGAGCTCATTATCGAGATAACACGAACTCCCCGCCCAGGACATGCTGCACAGGCCATACCTTTCTTGTGAAGAATGTTACGGGCTCGTACCAGGTCAGGATCGTCAGGCCCAACGCCCAGAATTCTGAGAGACACATAGTTGAGCGCAGTCCCAAACACGGTGGACTTATCCTCAATGTGCCTAGAGGGGCAGAGGACAGGTGAGAAACTGGTATCTGTCCTTACTTCTAAGAAATAAAGTAAAACTTTCTGTGGAGTTTCCTCAGAAAACTAAGAATGCTAAAACACCTTACCCTGACATAACGTGCCACCACAGGAGACCCCCGGGCAGCCACTCTGCAGTACAGATTCACGCACCTCCCATGACAACCAAGTCCCCCGCACCTTCCTCACCCTGACTCGCCTGCTCTACACCTTCCCATGCCTGAGTCAACACTTCTAGCCCCAGGGCGGTTCACTTTGGGCTACAGCTCTGCTCCCAAAGCGTGTGCCACACGGCAAGAAAGCTGTCAGGCCCTGCCTCCACCTGCTGCCAGCCCAGAGTCAAAGGCAACTTTCTTCTGCCTTAAGTGATAACAGACTGACAGTTTTCACATGTGGGTCTCAAGAGTGTCCTAACAGTCACAAAACCCATTTAACAAAAGATGTGAAGCCGAGGCCCCACCTGCACAGCCTCCAGCCCACTCCCCTCCTGCTAGTCTCTCCGAACCCACCCCGGGCCCACAGCTGCAATCACTCCTAATCCTTGGCAGCTGCCTGGAAACCCAAGCATCTCCTACATCATGAGAACACACACATGCACATGTGCAGTGACACAGGGGAGGCACACTCACAGGCCCCATCCACCGTCGGGCAGCTGCACTGACCGCAGGTACCGCACAATCTCTTCTCTGTATCCGGCTGGCAGAGGGATGCGTGCCACGTGGCAAGTGATCAGGAGGCCTGTGTGGCAGGAGAGATGTTCCTCGCTGGGGGCAGGTGGTCATCACTGCTAAGACCAGGCCCCTTTCCTCCTGAGCACCTCACTCCAACAGGGAGCTATCTCCTTCTCATGAAAACACCCCCTGGAAAGGCCATTCCTCCCAGGCCCCCATGGGGGACTTTGGGAACAGGGCCAGAGGGAACGTCAGCCACAGCACAGGCGATGCTCCCTGCCTAGGGCCTGCAGAGTCCACTCAGCCATGCCTGGCTCCCATGACCATCTCGCTCAGAGAAACACCAAACCCTGCACAGCACCTCAAGAAGGCCTCTCCCAAGTGCCCTGAAGGTCCAAAAGGAACCAACATTTTAGATCAGTGGGCCTTCCATGAGGGGAGGCTGTTGGTCTTGCTTTAACATCTGCTAGGAAGAAAAATACAAAATTGGTCACCCTTGCATGCGGTAATACCTATTTGCTTATTTATATTTTTCTGTTTCATAAATTTTTTACAAGCATATGCCGCTTTGCAAATGTTAGGGGGGAGGGAGAGACAACAATAAATATTATCCACTAAGAACCTTCCGTCCCCAGCCTGGTCCTCTCAGGCATGGTGCTCACAGGCCACCCTCTACCCCCCATGCTTGGTTCCATCAGCCATGTGCCCCCAGAGCCTGGCACGGGACAGGTCTCAGGGCAGACCCCAGCCACATGTGCCATGGAATGAATACCTGACTCTGGCTTAGAGCATCAGAAGCCCTAGTGTTCAAACCATCCAGACACGCCCTGGAAGAAGAGCAATGGACTCAGAGACAGCGCACGGGGTCACATAAAATGAGCCATCCCAAAACAAGCCCATCTCTTTCCTAACAGTTATAATGCTGTTAGGACCGGGAAATGTGCAGACAGGAGCAGAGCCAGCATCTTCCTGATTTTACAGGCAAGGGAACTGAGGCACAGCCAGTAAATGGTGGGGCTAGGTCAGACCCCACTCAGTGCTCACCACAGTGCTGCCCAATGCTGCACAGGCCACACTCGATGGGAGTTGTCTACATAGTATCATGGACCAGGAGCATTTTCCAAAGTCCAGAAACAGGGAAGAAAAGCTCCAACTCAGCCAGGCGCGGTGGCTCACACCTGTAATCCCAGTACTTTGGGAGGCTGAGGGGGGCGGATCATGAGGTCAGGAGTTTGAGACCAGCCTGACCAACATGGTGAAACCCCGTGTCTACTGAAAATACAAAAATTAGCCAGGAATGGTGGCGCATGTCTGTAATCCCAGCTACTCGGAAGGCTGAGGCAAGAGAATCGTTTGAACCCAGGAGGCGGAGGCTACAATGAGCCAAAATCGTGCCATTGCACTCCAGCCTGGGGAACAAGAGCGAAATGCTGTCTCAAAAACAAAAAACAAAAAAACTCCAACTCACAACCAGCCCACAGGAAGGGTCCCAGCAAGCTAAGCCCAGAGCCAAAGCAGCAAGAACAAACAACACAGTAGTCCCCACCGACCAAGCACCACTGCGTGCCTGACACTGTGCACATAACCAAACCTGATTCCAATCCTGTCACAGATGAGGCTACAGAGGCAAAGTGAGGCTGACCTATCTCCTGACCAACTCTATGTCATTGCCTTACCAGGAGCCCTGGGAACAGTCTCAACATTCCCTGATGGGGCCAAGGGAAGAAAGAGCACCTTGACTTCCCCTAAGGACAAGCCCTCAAATCCCAGGACAGGAAAACTCAAAGCTGTACAGTCCAGGTGGCAGCAGGGCTAGAAGTCAAAGCAGAGATGGGATCCCAGTGCTCCTCCTGCTAGTCTAGTGACCTGGAATAAATGTGCCTCAGCTTCCTAATGTATCTCATTAGGCTTATTCTAAGGACTAAAAGAAGAACAGGACTTGAGCAGGGCTCAAACACCATGGAACTGTTTTTAACATTAAAGGCCAACTTTTCCCAAACTAACATATAAACCTAATGCAACTTCATTTCAAGTCCCAACAGGTTTTATTCTGGGACGGAATCAGGATAAAGGCAATTTGGATGAGTAAATGAATAGACACATGTAAGAGATGTTTTAAAAAGAAACGCAACAAAGATATATAAGGACTTTCTATCTACTACAAAATCACCGTAGTAAAAGAAAATGACATATCAATAAAAGTCATTACAGAAACAAAACCTATTTATGTAGGAATTCACATCATTGAAACAATGTGATCACAAGTCACTAGGGGAAAAAGTCCTATTTCATAAATTCATAGGAGGGAATTTCCCATTTTACAAGGCTGAGGATTTCTGTAGAGAAACACTCCCAGTATGCAAAATAGTCTTGTGTAGCCAAATCAGTTCAAATCAGTTCAATACCCAGGTAGTCCAACTGCTATGCTCCTCCTACTCACCAGCCTGAACCTGAAGTTCCCCTGCAGTAGCTAAGAGTAAGTTCACAGCAGGTAACAGCTCCCCACCCACCACTCTGCCCACCTACAGCCCCTTGGCACAGGCTAGGTCTTCCACCTGGAATGCCCATCCCACTCTGTACTGAGACTTCAAAGCCCATCTTCCTCCTCCCTCAAGGCAACACAGACCCCTAGAGAACCACTTGCTTCTCTTATCAGAGAGCCTGTCACCCTACACTGGCAAGGCTAGCCAATAGCAGGACGATTCTGACACAGAGCAGAGTTTGCCAGCCCTTTTCTATGTGAGCCCCTGGATTTTCACCTGCTTCATCAAAACCCTAGACCAGGCTGGGGCAGGATCCCAAGGGTGATCCAGGGTGGCCATACCCTCAGGCTGGGGCAGCATACTCCTACCTGGCAGGAGGAAAAGCGGGCCACCGTAGTCACCCGTCCAGTGCCCATCCTCAGCCTGCAGCCCCACGTAAAATGTCATCCCGTTCAGAGCCCCCTCACAGGCGGTGTGGGCTTTGGGCAAGTCCTTAAAGTAATTCTTCTGCAAAGAGACCGAAGAAAAAAAAAAAGAGAGAGAGCTGACGGGACTGTTGAGCGGCCAGAGGAGCCCTCTTCATATACAGCCCAAGTCAAAACAGTGAATCTAAATTACTTTAAAAGTGTCAGCTGTTTCCATCAAAAGTCTGAAACTCTTCGATATCACACCTCAGCAAAGTAAAAGAACAGTTGCACATTTTCACTGCTTTACTTTCCAGTCACGTATTCTTAACTTCTCCAAGACGTCTGGAATAAACCAGGCACCCAGAGTGTGGGGTGGGGCACGGGTGCCCACCTGGGCCTGGGACTCGGGCCTCTCAAAAAGGGCCCAAGGGGTGGCACAGCCTTTCCCACGGTGGCAGGGGCTTGGCAGGAGACCCTGTTTACACTGCAGACTCCGACGAGGAACATCTCTTACGATGCACACAACGAAGACACTGGATCCAAACACTTTTTGTGAATAAAAACAAAGTTACAACTATCTTCGCAACTCTTCCATAAGTCAAAAATTACCTCAAAATAAGGAGCTAAAAAATGCAGCATTAGGAGTCTCCCATGCGTGGTTTAGAGATGAAGGGCTGAAGCGGAGGGGCCCGCGAACGCAGCTCCCGTGGGCGCTCGCCTTGGCGATGGGCGTCGCTGGCCGGGTCCTTCCACCCGCCTTTCTGGGAGAAAACGTGCTCCTCACGGCTCACCCCT
>NW_012105653.1:584129-600664 GCF_000951045.1 Mandrillus leucophaeus | reverse complement strand
CCCAGGCCTGGCGGACCACAGGGGCCAGAAGCCCTGCAGCCCAGGGCAGGGAAGGGCTGCGTTGCAGGCCAGGACCGAGCGCGGTAGAGCCTCAGCTGCTCTCGAGGTCGCTGGAATTCGGGGTGGGCGCCCCCAGGAGAAATTAAAGGTGAAGAGGCTTAGCAGCAGTGGGAAGAGGAAGATGGAGGCAGAGCGAGTGACCGAACTTGGAAGGGACAGCCGGGCGCAGCAGGGCAGGCGGCGTCTGACTGTTGGAAACATGGCTGACGTCTGGAGACTGCAGCCCGTGGTCCCTAAGGTCAAGGACCCAGCATGTCTTCATCTGGCCCACAGAAGCCCTAACATCCAATTACAGCTGCCCCAGCCTAATGAGCGTTTCTGCACCCACTCCTCAATTCCTACCCCCAGCCTAACTTCGAAGGGGGCGTGAGCCACAGCAAGTCGGAGAAGAAAGTTGGAAGAGAGAGGGCACAAAAGAATACCCACAGGCATCTTCCCCCAGTGGAATAGCGGGGTTTTAGACAATCAAGGATACTCACCTTTTCCTATCCCAGTTCAGAAACGAATGAAAAACACATAGCAATAAGATGGGTAGATATTAACATATCAGCCTTGCCACAAATTAAAAAGCTAGCTTGAAGGACAAGGCTCAAATCTGCAAGCAAGAGGGCAAGCTACTAAATCACCCGTAAGTCAGACAAACATATCCCCCAGCCTCTGGGCCATGGAACTGCCTCACCAAGCACTATGCAATCGAGTGCTGACCAGAAGACACCCCTCCGGTCAACCCACAGACCCCAGAAAGAGTACCCAGAGGAGCTTGAGCACTCCACCCTATCTATTCTCTGAAATTCAACCAAATGAGTCACTCTGCTTCTCTGGAAGCAGAAAGAGGCTGGAAGTTGTTCTCCAGATAAGTTCCTCCATGTAGAAACATGAAGAATAGGAATAAGGGGCTTCAGCCTGGATGGAATCTCACACTGAACCTGGCAAAGCTAGGTGAGGGAAGAGGTTTCAATTGGAGAAGAGTTTGAGTTTTGATATTTTAATGGACTGGACTTTTTATGAGTAAAATAATCCGCTTTTTTTAATGTCTGAAAGAGAACAAAAACTGTAAACTACGTCTGGGAATTGACGCAGTTAAGCTTCTAGGGGCAGTCATGAGGAAAAAAAACTGTTCCTATCAGCTTGCATACTACTGCATCCAGCTTGTTCATTAGGCCAGATACAGACGGCTCTGAGGATTTTGGCCTGCACAACTGGGTATATGGTGGTGGTCATTTACTAAACTAGAGGTGTCTTTTATTTATTTATTTAGTGACAGGATCTCAGGCTGTCACCCAGGTGGGAATGCAGTGGCACAACCATTAGCTCACTGCAGCCTCAAATTCCAGGGCTAAGTGATCTTCCGGGCTCAGCCTCCTGAATAGCTTAGACTACAGGCCTGTGCCACCACACCTGGCTAATTTTTTTTTAAGTTTGGTAGAGACACGGGGTCTTGCTATGTTGCCCAGGATGGTCTCAAACTCCTGGCCACAAGGAATCCTCCCACTTCAGCCTCCCGAAGTGTTGGGATTATAGGCATGAGCCACTGCATCTGGCCTAAAATAGGGAAAGTTTGATTGGAAAGTTCAGCTTTAAGTGGGGACAAGTTATACTAGAGATGCTTATTAGACATTCAAGTGAAATATTGAGTAGGCTAGCATTCAGGGGAGAAGATAATGCTAGAGATAGGAATTTGGGAGTCATTTGCTTTCAGGTAGTGTTTGAAATCATGAGATTGGACAAGATGAATTAGGAAATGCACATAAAACAGAGAAGTTCCAGGATGAGCCCTGGGGCACCAACCTTTTCCAGCATAGAGGAATGGCCAGAGAGAGGAGGAAAACCAGAGGAATATGAAGTCATAATATAAGTGAAGACATGGTGATCTTTGCTGAGGCTTTGAAGGGATTGCAAAATGAAGACTGAGAATTTATTATTGGATGCAACGAAACAATGTATTGGTGACTGACAAAAGCTATCTCAGGAGACATGGGGAGAAAAGCCTAATGGCAGAATTTTGAAAAAAATTTTCAGCTAAACATGGCAGACTGAGCATAAACATTAACCTCCATTTCCTGCCCAAACCCTACTCACATAAAGTAATAAAAGACCAAAAAACCCACAAAGAATGGGAGAGGAGACACCAGTAAGCAAGAGAAGTCAACAAAATTAGAGAGACTGGGAATGGATGGAGAAGTGATAACTGACTTAGCCAGAGAGAGTTGAGACTTAACGTTTGTGGGTGAAGCCAACAAGAGACCATTCCTGCCAGCAAATACCAGGAAGGTGCAGAAATTGGAATAACTGGTGGAAAATTTTTGTGAGGAACAGTGTGACCACAGGTCCCCTCTCCTACTTGGGTGGAGGAAGTCTGCAGTAGTTGAATCAGAGTAGGTGTTACCTTAGGCATGAGGCATAGCTGAGGGTCACTGAAAGCAGACAGATTGAGTGAAAGTCTATACGTGTGAGTCGAGGCTCACTTCTCCCACTCAGCCAGATAGCATGAGATAAGAGTGGAAGGATTCCTCTGGAGCAGCTGGCCCACAAGTCCTGCAAACACTGGCAACTGTAACCCAGTAGAAAAACGGAAACCTATTAGCTGGCAGACTGTACCCATTGACAGTTTTCAACAAGCTCCTTAGAGCCCCATCGTCAGCATGAGCCAGACATTTGGGGAAAACAGTACGACATTACCTCCAGCCATGCAAGTGATCCATCTTGGACTGCTGACCAGTCAAGCCTTCAGATGACTATAACCTCAGCCAATACCTGACTGTAGCTGCATGAGAGATCCCAACAGAAAGCTGCCCAGCTGAATCCTCAAATTTAAGCTACTGTATTTGGGGTGATTTGTTCAATAGCAATAAAAAACTAGACAAAAGGACTACAAAGTGCCCAGCACAATAAATTGGGCAGGGGTTGGGGAGGGAATGGGGAGGCAACATATGAAGTAATGTCATTGAGAAATTTGAGAACACCAGGAATAGAGGTGATCTCAAAAATTTCCAGCAACAAAAAAAGCAAAACCACAAAGGAATTATTTCCAATCTAAAATTCTATTCCCATTCAAATGATGAATCAAACATAAGGATAGATAAGTCCAAAAAAACACCATTTCTTTACTCTCACAACATCCTTTTGACACCAGATGTAGAGGATTTCTCCCCACCGGCAAGCAAGCATTCAGCTGTGCAGCAGACACCAGCTGGGTATCTGCTTCAATCCTGCACCATCTACCTGGAGACAGCAGCAGATCACACAAGTTGAGGACTCTGTGCCACAAGACTGAGCCCCATGTCCAGTGTCAATCACAAGCCCCAGGTTGTTTTACCTGTCCTGGGTTCCCAAGACCCCTCCTTGGCTTTAATTTACAAGAGCAGTTCACAGAACTCAGGGAAACACGTATTTATTATAAGGCTATTTTAAAGGCTACAAATAAACAGCCAGATGAAAAGATATGCAGGGCAAGGCCTAGAAGAGTCCCAAGAGCAGGAGCTTCTGTCTGCAAGGAGTTGAGATGTGCCATTCTCCCAGCATGTGGACGTGTTCCTGTCCACCTTCCTGGAAGCCCCCACACATTCGGCTATCCACAAGCTCTCTGAACCCTGTGCTTTTGGGTCTTTAGGAGGCTTCATTACATAGGCATGATTGATTAAATTATTGGCCATTGGTGATGAACATCACTTTCAGTCCCTCTCCCCCAACCTCTGGGAGTTTGGGGGGTAGGCTGAAAGTTTCAACCCCTCTGATCATGCCCTGGTCTTTCAGATGACCAGTCCCTATCCTGAAGCTACACAGGAGCTGTCCACCATCAGTCATCTTACTAGCATACAAAAAGACATCACTTTGGAGATTCCAGGGATTTTAGGAGTTGTATATCAGAAGGCAGAGACAAAGACCAAATATATATTTGATAATATTACAGTAGAAATAAAGACATTTTAGATATTCAAGCTCAGAAGGCTACTAAAGGACAGGTTCCATCAAGAAGAGAAAACAAAGGAAGAAGAAAATACGATTCGGAATCCAGGAAATGTTCAAGTTATGGCAGGAAGACAGGGGGTTCCCAGAGGAACATCTTGAAGAGAAAGTGGAGCATATTACCTGATGCACATGACTTTGTTGGGAAGAGCTTTATACTTAGGGCAGTGACTTTTGGGTGAAGTAGTGACAGGAGCATAGAAAACCAAGCAAATGAGAAAAACAATGTAATTATTAACTCCAGGAAAAATCAAAAGTTGTACCTAAAGGAAATGTAATCATAAACCAATAAAGGGCACAACAGCAAATGGTAAACATACAGTTATACTAAACTGTGAATGCAGGTTTCAGCCAATATTAAATTGCTTAGGGAGACTCATATGAGAGGAAATGTGGGTGTCGAGGGTGGGGGTGATAATATGTTGTGGGAAAGACAGTATAAGAGAAGCTAACTCCTCTTCCATTGTAGGAAGTCAACAGTATCTAAAGTCAAGATTAAGAAATAGCATTAAGTCTTTACATGAAGTTAATCACTGAAGATCCCTGAGTTGAGTAGTGTGTGTTTGGAGAAGCAGGGATTGGATGGTAGATTTGGTAGAGGAGGAGGTTCTCTTCTTAGTGCTATTGTTTTCTCAGTGAAATAAGGACATGATCTAAGAAGTTTGAAGAGAATGAGAAGACATGAAATAAGAGTCTGGGGATGCAGGATTAATTAAGTCAGGAGATGCTGAGTGCCAGTGGTCATATGATTGGTGGTCATATGCAACGTCACCAGGTCTATTAATACCTCTTTCTGTATATGGCTCAAATTTTATCCCCTCTTCACACCAATTGCTAGCAAACAGGCTTATTCCCTTTGAATTTCACCCAAATGCCTGTAGCACCCACCTCTCAATTCCTGCCCCACATGCCATTTTTAAAAGAAAATGTGACTAGATCACTTCTCTGCCTAATCTTCAACAACTGGTTCTCACAGCTCCCAGAAGAAGGTGACAAGAATCTCTGACCTCACCCTGCTGGCCTGTTCCCCTCACTTGGCCACACAACCAAGCTGGTACCTTCAAGCTTTCATCATGTCAAGTACACTGTCCCCAGCTACACCCCTGCACTCCTCTCCAGGAATTCTTTCTCCCCTACCCAACCAGACCCCGTTCCATCCTCCGTTTCTTCCTTGCTACCAATTCAGGCCCACGCCTCACGCACATTCTCTGAGAATTATGTACATAAATACCTGCTGACTCTCCTGGACGTAAGCTAGGTAGGCTTAGCAGGCAAAGGCCATGTCTTTCTTTATCTCTGCATCACTGATGTCTGGCACATCAAGGACTGCTGAGAGAATGAATTGCCTGTTACACATGGAAATGTAAGCTCCAAACTGCCTCAGAGCATATGCTGGTGGGTGACAGTCTGAGGTGGTCATGAATATAGGAGAATATTGAAGAGGTCACACAGGGGCAACAACTTTTCATTATGAACAACTGGGAGACTTTGACACTTAAATGGTTTATTTGCATGATTAATAATTACATTTCCAACAGTGCATCAAGCATCTGAGAATAACATTATTTTGAGTAAAAACAGAAACTCTTTGGGAGAGACCGCCTCCCCACAGGTCAGCTGCTCAAATGTCCACCATATCTAGCAGCGCAGAGAGATGGAGCTCAGAGGCAACTTCCTCTTCCCTTGAACTCCGGATCAGCCTTTCCAGGTGCTTTAGCCGTTCGGTTAGACACGTTCCTGTTGCCTCTGATAGCTGCAATTGCTGCCTCGTCCTGTCACTCTATTTGAATAAAAAAGAAACTAAACAGTTTTGGAATGTCAATAAACCACGACCTATTCTCTGTGAAGGAACTAGATCTGGATCATGTTAGAAACTTCATCTGAGTAGTCATTTATTTTTACAGAGGGAAAAAAAAATTATCCATTGTACATCCTTCCAGCCTCATTTAGCTCGTACATTCAGCTGGTATCTGCATACAGACTGTTTGCCTTTGTATTCTATCATGAACAATTTCCAGTGTCAGTCATTTTTCACCCAGGCTGGAACACAGTGGCATGATCATAGCTTACTGCAGCCTCAAACTCCTGGGCTCGAGTAATCCCCCAGCTCAGCCTCCTGAGTAGCTGGGACAACAGGCATGTAGCACCATGCCTGGCTAATTATGTACTGTAGAGATGAGATCTCTTTATGTTGCCCAGGATGGACTCAAACTCCTGGGCTTAAGCGATCCTCCCTCCTCAGCCTCCCAAAGTGCTGTGATTACAGGCATGAGCCACCGCGCCCAGCCAGTCATTTTTAGAAAATATCATCATCAAGGGCTGTGAATTATTCTATCATGTGAATGTATTATAATTGTTTAATCAGACTCCCATCTTCAAACGTTTATTGCTTCTACTTTTATACAATATAACTAATGCTACAGTAAACATTTTTATACATTAATTTTTAGGGAATATCTGGTAGGTCAGAATTCTTTAGGTCAGATTGATAATTCAAAGGGCATGAACTTTTTTTTTTTTTTTTTGAGACAGAGTCTCGCTCTGTCGCCCAGGCTGGAGTGCAATGGCCGGATCTCAGCTCACTGTAAGCTCCGCCTCCCGGGTTTACGCCATTCTCCTGCCTCAGCCTCCCGAGTAGCTGGGAGTACACAGCTGGGACTACAGGCGCCTGCCACCTCACCCGGCTAGTTTTTTGTATTTTTTAGTAGAGACGGGGTTTCACTGTGTTAGCCAGGATGGTCTTGATCTCCTGACCTCCTGATCCACCCGTCTCGGCCTCCCAAAGTGCTGGGATTACAGGCTTAAGCCACCGCGCCCGGCCAGCATGAATATTTTAAAAGTATTTGCCCAACTGATGAATGGAAACAGTAAGTTATTTTAATTTGCTTTTCTCCCCTATTGAAGGGCTTCCTACAGCCAGTCCAGGAGCACAGTTTTTACCTGTTCAGTGGCACATATTTGTGATTGAAACTCTGTTTTTGCATCTTTAACCACTGAAGGAAGAATGGTAAGGTAAAAAGACCTTAGGCTTTGGAGCCAGTTGGATCTGGCTTTGAAAAGCAACCCTGACCACTCACTACTTGAACACTCTTGGGTGAGGCTCTTGACTTGGGAGCTTACCTTCCACATTCATTAGTTTTCCTCAGGAAAAATTAATCCCAGAAGGGAGGTCTGGGTAATGTCGAAGCTTGGACAATATGTGCTCCAAGAGAAGCTGCTGTCATCACCTTAATGCCCTTAACTACACATCAGCACACAGTTACAGGTCTTACTCAGTTCTTAAGAATATTTCATTTCTATTCTTCATTTATTCCATAGGCAGAAACTCAAAATCAGTTGGGTCTCTATAACAATGATATGGATAAAGTTTAAGAAAAGGTCTAATTTGAGCTAATAATTTGTTGGTCATAACATCATAGGATAAATCATGATACTACTTTTTTTCCCCAGTCATTCTCTCAATCTTTAATTATTATGTAAAATGCCAAATGTATACTTCTCACCTGTGGGCTAGTAGTTACAGATGTTTTCATCACAGGTTCAATAGCGTGAGAAAGAGACACTAGAGTCTGAGGAAGATACAGGGGAAGGGAAGTTAAATCCGTAAATGCTCCTGAGTCTTCAGACAACCATTGCTGAAGCTGATCTTCAAACCTGAAACAATATATAATAAATTCAAAAATATTTGAGCATTAGGAAGTTAACTATTGTTCATTAATCTTCTATATATACTTAAAAACTTTTTAAGCCTTTGCTTTTTTAAAATTTAATTTTTTTTTTTTTTTGAGATGGAGTCTCACTCTGTTGCCCAGGCTGGAGTGCAGTGGTGTGATCTCAGGTCAGCATAAACTCTGCCTCCCAGGTTCAAGTGATTCTCCTGCCTCAGCCTCCTGAGTAGCTGGGATTACAGGCACGTGCCACCGTGCCCAGCTAATTTTTTGTACTTTTAGTAAAGATGGGGTTTCACCATATTGCCCAAGCTGGTCTTGAATTCCTGACCTCAGATGATCCACCTGCCTCAGCCTCCCAAAGTGCTGGGATTACAGGAGTGAGCCACTGTGCCTGGCCAATTTTTTAATTGTTATTTTTGACAAAGTCTCGTTCTGTTGGCCAGGCTGGAGTGCAGTGTCACAATCTTGGCTCACTGCAACCTTGACCTCCCAAGCTCAAATGATCCTCTCACCTCAGCCTTCCAAGTAGCTGGGACTACAGGCACATGCCACCCAGCTAATTTTTGTATTTTTTTGTAGAAACGGGGTTTTGCTGTATTGTCAGGCTAGTCTACAACTCCTGAACTCAAGTGATCTGCCCACCTCAGCCTCCCAAAGTGCTGGGATTATAGGCAGGAATCACCACACCCAGGCTTAAGCTTTTGCTTTTTACTAAGAATATAACTAAGTTATTACATCAACTAAGAAGCAGAAATGTACTTATTACAAATTTAATAACTTCCTATAATAAAGCTTAATTTAAAAAAAAACTAGGCTGGGCTCAGTGGCTCACGCCTGTAATCCCAGCACTTCGGGAGGCCGAGGTGGGCAGATCACCTGAGGTCAGGAGTTCAAGACCAGCCTGACCAACATGGTGAAACCCCATCTCTACTAAAAATAAAAAAATTAGCCAGGCATGGTGACCCATGCCTGTAATCTCAGCTACTTGAGAGGCTGAGGCAGGAGAACTGCCTGAACCCGGGAGGCAGAGATTGCAGTAAGCCGAGATCACACCCTCGCACTCCAGCCAGGGCAATGAGCGTAAAACTCCATCTCAAAAAAAAACAACAACAACAACAAAAAACACTTCCCTTTAATTTATAAATCCAATTCCAATTTATATTTAATGAAAAAGGTGGCATTAATCCAAAAACAACTGCTTCTATGTGTTACTTAACATTACTTGTAATTGTCTTGTTTGGCTTATCTTATTTAATTTACCTTGGTTTTATGCATCTATAATTAATTCTTCTGACGTTTTCCAAATGTGTGGATTGCTGCTTATAGTTTAAAATTAACTCAAGATAATATGCCACTGCTACCTAACGTACTCCAGAGCTGTCTACTTCCATATACCTGTCTTTTCAAGAAAAACAATCTTGGCCAGGTGCAGTGGCTCATGCCTGTAATCCCACCACTCTGGGAGGCCAAGGCAGGTGGATCACCTGAGGTCAGGAGTTCAAGACCAGCCTGGCCAACATGGTGAAACCATGTCTCTACTAAAAATACAAAAATTAGCCAGGCGTGGTGGCAGGCACCTGTAGTCCCAGCTACTTGGGAGGCTGGGGCAGGAGAATTGCTTGAACCTGGGAGGTGGAGGTTGCAGTGAGCCGAAATCATGCCACTGCACTCTAGCCTGGGCAACAGAGCGAGACTCTATCTAATAAAAAGGAAAAAAAAAAAATCTTATCCCAAACCACTTAAATTATAGAGATTGATTTTAGAAATCAGACACATTCATTCACCCTTCCAACACATATTCATCAAGCCTCCTCCAGATGCTAGGCATCATTCTAGGTACAAGGAATATTGCACTGAAACAAAACAGAGGCCCTGCCCTAAGCAATTTATACGTTAGTGAGGAGAGACAGACAAGGAACACATAACAAGAGAAACATGGTTTGAAGATGAGAAAGACAAAGCAGAGCCATGGAAACAAGAAGGTCGGGGATGGGCAAGGACGGCCTAACAGAAGCAGACATTTGAGCAGAGATCTGAAGTGAGTACTAGATCAGCCGTGGGGATGCTGGGGAGAATGGAGGGGGCTGGACAGTCCTAGGTAAAAGGAACAGCAAACTTAAAGGCCCAACTGTGAGCTGCCTACCATGTTCAAGGAAGGAGCGGAGGTCAGAGGAAATGGGGGCAAATCACTCAGGGCCCTGGCCACCCCTGTAAAGTTTGCCTTTGAATGAAGGTGAAAGACGGAAACCACTGAGAGGCTGTGAGCAAGCAAGTGACATGACCTCCATCTTAACTCACTTGAAAGGCACCCACCAGGTCTACCAAGACTAAACTACAGCCTACTGTAATAATCCAGAAGGAAGATGATAGTGGCTTGAGCCAGGTGGTGGCCATGGAAGTCATAACAAATGGTCCAATTCTGAATGTATTTTCAATAGAGCCAATAGGATATGTGAATGGGCTGATGTGAGGAGATGATTCCAACGCACTTGATCTAGGCAGCTGGAAGGATGGAGCCACCATCAACAGAGGACCACCAAAGGAAGAGGCTGGTTGGAAGAAAGCTGGGAACTGGATTTGGGATATGTTAACTTTGCAGTCGCTACTAGACATCCAATAGATGTCTAATGAAGATTTCAAGGAAGCAGTAGGATGTTCAAGTGTGGAGTTCAGAGGTCTGAGATACAAATTTGGAGCTGTCAGAATAGTGATGTTATTTAAAAATCCATGGAACTGGATGAAATCTCTGAGGAGTAGGTACAGATGATGCAGAGGAGAGGTTGAGAGAATGAACCTGGGGGGCAGCTGGGGGATGAGGAGGATCCAGCAGGGCAGGAGGAGGACACGGACATGCTAGGAGCAAGGAGGGGAGGATCAAGTATGGGATGCTACCAGGGACTGGGGTTCATGGTCATGATCAGCCCTGAGCCAACTGTAGGAGACCGGGAAAGGCTGGAGAAGTGAGTATCACAAGCGTTTTTGAGGAGTTTTACTATTAAGAGGGCAGAAACATGAAGTGGTGGCTAAAGATGGAAATGGGGCCAAGACAGGGAGGCATGTTTCATGTCTGTGTGCTGCTGATGGGCACCATCTAGTATGGGGAGGGGTGGTAACACAAGAGGGATACTCATTGAATGAATTTCCTTGGGTAGGTGGGAGATGAGATCCCAGCCCAGGGAAGGGCTGACTTTGACTACGAGCTGCATGGTTCCTTTCCAGCAACAAGAGGGGTCAGGATGGGGATATAGGGAGGATGCTGGATGTGGCTGGGAGGGCAGGGAAGGCAGAGGACAACCTGTGGAAGGTCTCTTACTCCTGATTCTACTTCTCAGTAAAATGGTAAACATGGCCATCAAATGAAAGCAAAGGAAAGGTATACATGGGAAGGAGGAAAATGGGCAATGCAGAGGAGGGGCTGCCCCAGCTCCTGCCCATTCAAAGCATGGGATCATCCACCAATGCCTCAGGCTCCCAAGGGCAGGGTGCTTCTGGCCAGCCATACTGTTCAGCACTCACCATCTTTTGAGTAGACTTAACCACATGAATTTCCCACAAAAACTTAACACTGACTTTCAATAATAAATAAGTAATAAATGAAATTCACTTAAAAACATACTATCTAGGGCACTGCTTCTGTCTTCCAAGAGCTTTTAAATAGTTACAGCACTAAAACTGTTGCTAATAATCCACCTTCCCTTCTCCATCCTGGCTGTCTTACATCAATCAAGCAATAACCAGTCTCCCCTCACAGCATGAAGCAGACTAAACACCACACGTGAATTAGAAGGAAGTGGCCTCACCTCTTGCTCTCCTCTTTCTCCAGCAGCAGACTGCTCGACAAACACTGCGCCAAGAGCTCCTCAGCAGAAGCTCCTCGCATCAGATCCTCTGTGCGGGGAATCCTCCCCTCTCGGCCACACTCTGTGCTCCCCTTCCAGTTACGGTGCATGTGAAGCAATGGTATGGGAAAATTGTTTGCAGAAGGATGAAAAGGCTTTATTCCCAAACTGTAAGTACATGATTTGAAATGCTTATGGTCAAGAAAATATTTCTACAGCATCATGTAAAGCATGTAGATACATTTGCACATGTGCATTAACATGTAAGAACATGTGCCTCAGACTCATGTGCTCTCCTGGGATAGCTCATGCCGGCCCCATGCCTACTTCCAAGCTTCCATCAAGTCAGGGAGTGGGGCAAAGAGGGAAGGCAGCCCCTGCACTGTAGTGACCCTTATGCACAGAGGCATTGAGACTGCCTGTTCCTCTTGGAAGTCTCTGCTCTCACGAGGCAGCCGCGTTTTTGGAGCTTCTCTGCTTCATGTCTTGCCTCCCACCCTAGGGTTCCAGATTCTGTTTTTCCCTAGTATTGGCAAGGTCCTTATTTTTTATAGATAGCTCTTGGATACATTTGGAAGTAATGTTTACAAATAGTGAGAAAGAGGGCATCTGACATGTTTTTCTAAACACATGCCAATGTTTGTCCTTTCCCCACTAATTTCAATAATTTGGCTAACACTTTTGTCACGTATTCCGACTCTTTATTCTGATCCATTCATCTACTCTGGCATCCCCTCATGGTTTCAAGTACTGGAGCTTTACTATATGTTTTGGTATCAGGCAAAGCAAACCTTGTTAGTCTTATTTATTTTTATTTTTTTTTTTTTTAAGACAGCATCTCGCTCTGTCGCCTAGGCTGGAGTGCAGTGGCCGGATCTCAGCTCACTGCAAGCTCCGCCCCCCGGGTTTACGTCATTCTCCTGCCTCAGCCTCCTGAGTAGCTGGGACTACAAGCGCCCACCACCTTGGCTGGCTAGTTTTTTGTATTTTTTAGTAGAGATGGGGTTTCACCGTGTTAGCCAGGATGGTCTTGATCTCCTAACCTCATGATCCGCCTGTCTTGGCCTCCCAAAGTGCTAGGATTACAGGCTTGAGCCACCGCGCCCGGCCGTCTTATTTAAAACTTTCTCAGCAATTGCTGCATACGTTTTTATCCTGATGAATTTTAGAACTTATCAGTACCAGAACTGACATCTTCACAGCATTGTATCCTGTCAACAACCTAGTCTGAACCTCAATGGTTCAGGTTTCCTTTGTACATATAGGCCCTGAGAACTCCTATGTTAAGGGTTTATTGTCGTGAATGATAATTTTTTTTTTTTAAACATGTTGTGGATCTATCTGATCACCTTACTGAACTCAGAATGGTTCTATGGACTTGACTGTTGATTATCTTGGACTGACAACTGTACTGTCTGGAAATGACAGTTGCCCCTTCCTTTCACTTTCAGTATTTGTACCTGTCTATCCCACATCCCTTTGCTGGTGAGGATTTCCAGGACAATAGTGAATACTAGCCGGGACAACACGCTGGTTCTGATTCCACTGTTCCTAATATTCTACCAAGAACCATGTATTTTTTCTATTTTGTTAGTTTTATGTTAGGTAGCCTTATCAAGTTAGGACTTTTTTTTTTACCCAAGCTAAAGAAATTACCCAAAATAAAGAAATGTTATCAGGAATGGGTACTAATTTTAAGAAATGTATTTCAACACCTGCTAAAATTACCACTTATTTTTCTATTATGGGAACAAATTACATTAATAGATTTTCACTGTTATTGTTTATCCTGGGAGAAAGCATACTTGTGGCCTTTTTAGGTACAGTGCTTTGGAACCAGATTTGGAAGTGAGATGAAATGACAGCTGTACTCTCCTGGTTAGGTATGGTTTCAGGGTCAGGTTCGCCTGATAAATGAAGTGAGATGCTTTTAACTTTGCTCTAGAACAGTTTCTACTGCAGGGAATGATCTGTTCCTTGAGGCTTTGTCACAGTCTGTCCACAATGGACTGGATTTGGCATGTAGGATGTTAATTTCTATGTACTTTGGAAGAAAAATACAGTTTAGCAAGAAACAGAAACATACTGAACATGAACCTCACCGTCCCTCTCTCAGCTGTAGCTCCTTCTGCGTCTGCAATCTGGCTTGTTCCCACGACAAAGGAACATCATATTTTTTCAAATCGTTTTTAAAAAAATACACACATATCTGACCATCTTCACTCAGTGCCTCTGAGAAAACAATACAAAAACAGATAAAGAGGCCAGCCTGGCCAACATAGCAAGCTCCTGTCTCAAAAACAAAAACAAAAACAAAAACAGGTACAAATATTAGAGCGACAGGTGGCATGTGCTTAAATTCACTGATTTAAGTGCAAGCCCTTTGATTAAAGTCACACAATTATGTGACTTCCACACTTGGGTTAAATAGGCTCCCAGTGTCCATGCATCACTCAAAGTCCAGACAGGCTTACATCCAGACTGGCAGGGCCAGTAATGACTACTCAAAAGCCACAAAATCCTCTCTAAGAGCCACCCTAGGGGGCCTGTTTCAGGGAGGTGAGTTCAGGCTCTACCAGAACCTTCCTAGCTTGTCTCAATGTTTTTAGGTCACTCACTTGAAGAGGGAAGTCCTAAGGAAAGGAAGGATAGGGACCCAAAAGAAAAGCAGCAACATCAAGTAAACATCTTCCTTTGCAGAAACTAGACCAGGAAAGTCTCGTGAGGAGCTGATCCCATCGCACCAAACTCTAACTACCTGACGTAACAGGAAGCCGGGGGGGCGTCCAGTCTCTCAGCTTGTGGTTGATACACAAGGCGATGAGGTCATCCCATGGGATCTCCATGACCGAGGGGCCTGCCCCATGGACTGGGGAGGGGCTCTTGCTCTTCCACCTACAGTAGGTTCTGCGGAGCAGGTTCTCCACCTGGGACTGGAGGACAGGCTGTGTCTGGCGTGAGCTGGGGATCTGGGAGGCGTACTGGACAACCATGGAGCACACGGGGAGCCAGGGGGCTAGGGAGAAAGTGCCTCGTTAGTTACAGGTTTGGCCAAAGGGTGAAAATGTACATGAAAACATTTTTAACTCTACATTTTCTTAGGAGAAGGCAACTAACTGTCACGTTGAGAAGTCTGCTTTCTAACCATAGCGGAACCACAGTTGTTGAGGGAAGAGCAGCTTATTCCCAGGAGCTAGGTGAGGGACACAGACAGTCCCCCTTAACAGTGTTGCTAGTAAAGGTCCACCCGGAAGCTCTGACTCTACAGGCCTGTGGTTGTGCCTAGGAAATCTGCATTTTAACAAGCACCCAGATGAGTCTGGTATAAGTGGTCTTAGCTTATTTTGGAGAACCCCAACCTAGCCACAGCACTGAGGGCTTGTGCTGAGTGGTTTGCTTCCCTTTGGGTTCTTTCAATAAAGAGCATAAGTTAGACCTACTACAGACCACACCCCACAATTCAGAAGGGCGCCTGAGGCCCAAAGGGGAGTGTCTATGCTAATGCCACAACTTCTGCCAGATAAGCAGCTCATTCCCTTCTGACTGCATGGGAAGGAGCAGCCCCATTTGCCATACTGGGCTTGAGCCAGCCAGATGGCCTGTAGGATCTGTGTCAAAACAGCCCAAAGACAGCCAGGAACAGGGGCATAGCCAGAGCCACAGAACAAGGCTTCTTTGACAAAAAAGGAACATTAAATCAGCACTGAGTGCCATGGCCGTGGCTTGGGGACAGGGCTACATGGTCCCCATGCTCTTTGCCCCTGGCTTGTCTGTTCTGAAAACAGGGACCCTGCGGGGCAGGCAGGACAGGATCAGGGTTAGTGTTCCTCCCAGTACCACTTGTCACTTTCCTCCTGAGGCTGAGTGAACTCCCATGGACTGCTCTGCTGGTCAGGAAAGGCTAACAGCCCCCACTCCACAAAACCCAGCTTGTTCTGGCCCGTGAACCCAAAGGAAGGTGCAGGCGAGCACAGCATGGAGACATGCATGTGCCCAGTGGAGGTGGACATGCAGCCCTCACACTGGTGCCCAACACCTGCCAGATGGTTACTACATTGAGAAGGAAGCCTGAGGTTTGGCTGCAGCCACCCACCAGACCTCCCCAGCACGAGCACGTACCCTCCAGGGGAGGAAGGTCCATCTGCGGAAGCTGGAACCCAAGCACAGCCTGCTTCAGCCACGCCAGGTGCTCTGGGGCATTCCAGTGCAGGTGAGGAAGCAGCCGGCTGCCCCCTGCCTCAGCAAACTCAGTGACAGGCCAAGACAGATCACACAGCTGTTCGGACGACACCACGGAAGCCAGGAACTGCAGCACACTGTTAAACAGCTCAATGATGGCGCCAGGCTCCTGAGAAGTGAGACCGCCCAGATGCCTCTCTCTTCTGTCATGGAAAAAGCGGCCACTAAACTCATGGCCAATCCCATCTTCGACGTACTGAATGAGGGTCTGGCAGCAAAGGTCAAGGGAATGGGGGCAGTGGGAAACCAGCCACTGCACCGCTTGCAAAACCTGAGAACAAAGACAGTCAGAAGAGACCTGGTTGAAGAGTTCACACTGTTTTTCAAAAACAGCCTTCTGAAAGGGCTTGATCCCCCAAGGTTGCCCACAGCAGGTAACACCAGAGTACTGGGCTCTCAACTGTGGTAGGAAGGGGAACAGAAGTGTCCTATGCAGTTAAGTTAAGCCTTCTAGGGCTCAGGAGACATGTCCAGTAGGGGCACTAAAGAGAGCCCCCAGATCCCATCTGGCCTGAGGAGGAGTGTGACCTGCATGGTTGCCCCATGGAAGCACCCACACCCTCAGGAGACCAGCCCTGGACATCCCCTTCACCATGCACAGAAATGGAGTCTTCTCCTTTTTGGAAGGGACTAACAGCTTCACTATGTGCCAAGATGCCTTCACACCCTATAGTTATCTTACTTCCTATAGTTATTTTAATTCCTGGCACCTCTTTCTCTAAATTGTTAGCAAAGACTCCCCCTGCCCTTTTTTTTTTTT
>NW_012105653.1:573329-582947 GCF_000951045.1 Mandrillus leucophaeus | reverse complement strand
AGACACAGAGGAAGGTCACTCGCATTCTGCTCTCAGCACACCTAATACATCTCACTGTGCTGACCGCACGCAGTCCTGCAGTGGACAGTAACCACAGGGGTTGCTGTCTCAGTGATTCCTGACCCCAAAACTACTGGCCCATCCTCAGACCCAGGGCCTCCACCCATTTTTAAACAATGCTGCTTCATAAACGAGACTTCCTTCACAAACCATCTTCCACTTCCTTCTCAACGGCGTCCCCTCCTGGGCTAGGCACAAGAACCACCAGAGGAAGTGCAGGCTGGAAGGGCTTGGCCTGCAGGAGCTGCTTGAGCTGCAGTAAGGCCGACAGCCAGTACACGTCCTCCTCTGCCACGTCCTCACTCTTCATTTTGGGGGGAAGCAGCAGCATGAGCCCACTGGCTCCCAGGAGGTCCTTCTGTGTCTCCACAGCATCGATGGCACCATCACTGAGGGCGCCATGGGCCACCTGCAACAGCATCAAGATCATCAGGAGAGACGCACCATGGGACGCATCAGCAGTGATTGATCTACCCCGGAGCAAGTGCAGCCGAAGCTCTCCATGCACTAAATATTGACTGTACTCCAGACAGGCCTCCAAGGGCACGGCTGGGCATACCCTGTAGTTATCTTACTTCCTGTAGTTATTTTAATTCCTGACCCGTTTCCCTAAATCCAACGGTTAGCAAAGACTCCCCCCAACCTTTTTTTTTTTTTTTTCTTGAGAAGGGGTCTTGTTATGTTGCCCAGGCTGGTCTTGAACTCCTGGGCTCAAGCAGTCCTCCTGGTTCAGCCTCTTGAGTAGCTGAGATTACAGGTGTGTGGAGCCACCATGCCCAGCTTCAGAATCCCTTTTTAAAGGAAATGTCAAATAACATTGTTTCTTCATATATTCAGAGGACAGTCACACTAGAAAAATAATTTCTATATCTGCCCTTCAGATATAAGACGTGTTTATATTTTATTTAACTTTTTATTTTTTGAGATGGAGTCTCGCTCTGTCACCCAGGCTGGTTTGCAGTGGCGCGATCTCAGCTCCCTGGCAACCTCCACCTCCTGGGTTCAAGCGATTCTCCTGCCTCACGCTCCCTAGTAGCTGAGCTAATTTTTGTATTGTTAATGGAGACGGGGTTTCACTATGTTGGCCTGGCTGGTCTCGAACTCCTGACCTCAAGTGATCAGCCTGCCTCAGCCTCCCCAAGTGCTGGGATTACAAGCGTCAGCCACCGCATCCACCCCATGTTCATATTTTAAATTCATAGCAACAAAAATGAGAATTAATGCAACAGAATTAGTGCAAGAAACAGCCAGGTCAACAGGTAATTTAGCCCCCAGCTACAATTGTGTTTGACCATATTACTATAATTTTAATTAACCTTAAACAGGTATAAAAACAGTTAAAGCTAGGCACAGTGGCTCATGACTGTAATCCCAGCACCTGGGGAGGCCAAGGCAGGAGAACTGTTTAAGGCCAAGAGCCAAGAATTCAAGACCAACCTAGGCAACACAGCAAGATCCCATTTCTACAAAAATAAACAAAAATATAAGCCCATAATAATAGAAAGAGGGAAGGCACGCCAGCAGCAGATGAGGGATTCTGATACATTTCTAGAAAGCAGCAAATAGATGTGACCAATCCCTGTGTTAGGGAAGCAGAGGATGCCATACCTAAAGGCTGCAGGTGTCAGTGTGTAAGGAGTCAGGTTGACTAAGCCTGCAAAAGCCCTGTATACCCAGGCCCTGAAGACACCAGGAGCCAAAGGTGAAATTCAGAGCCTGGCCCTATTGGCACCCACCACTGCAGGCAACCTCTATGCACAACCAGTCCCCCTGGGCCCCTGAACAGGAGTCCTGAGAGGACCCAGATGTAGGGCCATGGTCAGGCATAGTGGAAGAGACTCAGCACCAAACCACTCCTGACCCTACCCTGAGAATACCAGCAGCTCCCCAGAAAGCAGATGGCACAAGTCCTTTCCAGAAAAACTGAACAGTCTAGGGAACAGACATCCAGATCCAGACATTTGGGAGTCCCTCCAAAAAGGCTGGCTTGCCATTTAGCTACCTTCCACCCCGCCCCAAACATAGAACTTCTTGGCTAGCCTTTTAGGGCCTCACTCAGATATAGACAGACAGCCTTGGGTAAGGCATATAAGGAGGGCCTCCAACATAAAAGAGAGAAACTGGAATAACAAAGAGGAAAAAAAAAGAGAAACCAGGTAATACATGAACCAAAGAAAACTTAGACCCCAAAAACCCTAATTTCCTTGGAAAGATAAAATGATGCATCCAAACAATAAGATGCTATGAAAAAGTCATGATAAGAATAAAGAGAAAATAAGTAATACACATGGAATAAAAAATTCAGTAGGACAAGAGGAAAATAAAGTCAAGGAAATCTTTTAGATCACAGTAGGAAGAGATGAGATTGAAAATAGAACAGAAAGGGTAAGAAACTCAGAGGATCAATTGAGGTCTAACATCTATCTAATAGAAGCTCAAGAGAGAACAGAAAAAAGACAGTGTCATAAAGACATGAAAATGTCCCAGAAGTGAAACAGGAGTCTCTAGCCTGAAAGAACCTGCTAAGCCCTGCACAGTGAGTTAAGGTAGTCCAGTGCCAGGCATAACAAAGTGAATCTTCAGGACGCCATGAACAGAGAGAAAAGCCTTCCATAGAGCAACAAAACCAGGCCACACAGAAAGGAACAGGAATAGTACAGCAACAGTGGATGCTAGGTGACAGTGGAACATAACTGGAAGGAAAATAATTTTATTTTTTTAATTGAGAGGGGGTCTCCCTCTGTCATCAGCGCTGGAGTGCAATAGCGCGATCATGGCTCACTGCAGCCTCGAACTCCCAGGTTCAAGCAATCTTCACACCTCAGCTTCCCAAGCTACTAGAACTACAGGTACACACCACCATGCCCAGCTAATTTTTGTATTTTTTATAGGCAGGGTTTCACCCTGTTGCCCAGGCTGGTCTCGAACTTCTGCACTCACAACAATCTGCTCACCTCGGCCTCCCAAAGTGCTGGGATTACAGGCATAAGCCACTATGCGTGGCCAGGAAAATAATTTTCTACCTATAATTTTACAAATGTAGCTAAACTGTGAAGCAAATGTCAAAATAAATGCATTTTCTTTTTATTTCCCCCAGCCTAAGGCATTTTGTGAATAAAATCATTTTCATAATGGAAAGTACTAAGAAAATTCCTCTCCCATGACATATACCATCCAACAAGGGGCTGAACCAAGAAAAACTACTGCAGCAGCTGCTGCTAATGGCAACACTGAGCAAGCACCTGGCCTGTGCCAGACACTGTCCTACGCAGTCTGCGTGTGCACTGACTTTATCCGCAAGAGCCAGATGAGCATCTCCACCAGACAGCACCTGCACAGGCTTGGGTAGTTTATTTTACCATCTCTGAGTAAAACAGGAATAAGAAGTAACAGTACCCACACACAGGTGGCAGAGACACTAGGGACCTTGCCCAAGGTCACAGAGCTTCCAGGTGGAGGAGCAGGGACATGTGCTCATAATGACGGCACTAACGCACGTGCTGCCTGGAGACCAGCCCACAGATGAGGGTTCCCGGACAGAGGGAACATGGATCAGGTGAAGTGATAGAACATTTGGAAAACTCTACTGAGATATACACAGCCCCCCAGTAAAAATGAAAGAGATGAAGAGAACTATGTTAAGTGAGACAATAAGGCAACTCTGTTTCTTGCAGAAAAAAAATAATTGTGGTTATAGAACACTACTGGTTCTGAGGTAAACAGCAGTCACAGAGCCATCAAAATATGACCCCACTCACTGGAGTGATACAAAGTGATAGTGTAGCTATCCCGGGAAGACATGGAAGGCTGAGCAGGACCATGGCACAAGAGGCCACGCTGTACCTAGGGTGGTATGCTGCCGCCAAGAGGGTCCCCCTGATTCCACCTAGTGTTCATGGCCACGTGTGATCTCCTGCCCCGTGAGCCGGGCCTAGCCACTCACTTCTGACAGGCAGAAGCCAACAAGCAACAGGATGTCACTTCTAAGTTTAGGTTATAAACACACTGAGACTTCCATCTGGGCTCACCTCTTGCTCACTCTGATGAAAGCCAGCTGGCATGCTGTCAGCTGGGGAGAGGCCCATGTGGCAGGAACTGAGGAAGTCTTTGGCCACATGACACAAGCTCACTAGAGTGAGCTGGGAAGTAGATACCCTTCAGTCAAGCTTTCAGATGAGACTGCAATCCTAGCTAACATTTTGATTTCCACCTGTGAGAAACCTTCAGCCAGAGGACCCAAGCTAAGCTACACCTGGATTCCTGACCCACAGAAACCATGATAACAGACTTATTTTAAGCTGCTATGTTAGGGGTAATTTGTTACTTAGGAATAAGGTAACTAATACATTTACATTAATGGGAAGTCAGCAGAGAACATTTAAATGGATAAACTTAGAAACGGCTGTGTAAGTGCGTAATCTGGAAACGTAAGAAAAATGAGGCCCTGAAGAAAGGAGTTAAGAGAGGAAGGAGGAGCTATGTCTCATTTTAAATCATGTGGCATTATTTGACTTCTTTTTAAGTACATGGAAGTGCTACTTTCATTAAAAATGAAAATGAAGGTAATAGGAACAGTAAACTAATTTCCAGTAAATGAAATGTGACTTTGTAATCCCAGGAAAAGGGAAGAATTTTGCACCAAGAAGTTACTGTTACCTCAGAATAGCAAGGGCATGGATGGTTCTTATCATCATCTTCATACTTCTTTTACATTTCCTCATTTTTAAAAAGTTTTGTGTACGTATACATTTAGGAAATCCAATATATAGTATTAAAATAGAAAAAGTAAAGAAGCAGGCTGGGCGTGGTGCCCCCTGCTAAATCTGACTGGCTTAAAAAAAATAATTTTTTAAAAGACATCTACGGAGACGTATAATACTTGCTTCTGAGCCTCCCGCAGTCTTTCAAAACCACATTAGGGAATAAGCAGTATTTGCATGGTTCCAGTGATATCTGGGAGTAAGTGAAAGTAATGAAAACACAGAAGTAAACACAAAGTAATTATAGTTCACCTTTATACACACGTTAACAGAAATCATCTGATCCCCTTTGCTGCTAAGCGAGTTGAAAAGCGAAAGCGTCTGAATCCCACCAGCATCGCTGGATGTGTCATCCACTGAGCCTTCATCTCCCATGAACTTGACTTTTAACCAATTTGCTAGAATTCTACAGATTTAAAAAAAATAACAACAATAAAACACTTGAAGAATCTAACTCTAAATTTGAATTATAAAGACTTTCAGGAAAAGAAGAGAAATATCACGCAGACCTACGTCCATAGATACCAAATCTCACTATGCAGCTGACTTGCACAAAACAGGCTGTCATTTTAAAATGGAGCAACGATCTTTTACCTTTTTTTTTTTTTTTGAGACAGAGTCTCGCTCTGTCGCCCAAGCTAGAGTGCAGTGGCACAAACTTAGCTCACCGCAGCAAGCAAACCTCCTGCCTCAGCCTTCTCAGTAGCTGAGACTACAGGCGTGGGCCACCATGCCCAGCTAATTTTTCCATTTTTTTATAGAGTCTCACTCAGTTTCACTATGTTGCTCATGCTGGCTTCAAACTCCTGGGCTCAAGCAATCCTCCCTCCACAGCCTCCCCAGTTGCTGGGATTACAGGCATGAGCCACTGTGCCCGGCTTCTACTTGTTCTTAATTGGGCAGGAGGAGGGGGCACTCATGGAACTGGCTCATTCTAATGTGACTTAAGATTCTGAAGCATTAAGATTTTCAGCAATAGAAAACATCCCTAGAGTTTGAAATACATGTTTTTTACAGATCAAATTTCTCATACCTGAGACCTTAAGAATTTTTAAGTGACATGAACTTAGCAAATGAGAAGACAGCTATTTTGTTTGAAGAAATGAATCAACAGCTGGGCGTAATGGCTCACGCCTGTAATCCCAGCACTTTGGGAGGCCAAGGCAGGTGGATCACTTGAGCCCAGTTCAAGACCAGCCTGGGCAACATGGCAAAACCCTGTCTCTACAAAAAATATACAAAACTAAGCCGGGCGCGGTGGTGTGCGCCTGTAATCCCAGCTACTTCGGAGGCTGAGGCAGGAAAATTGCTTGAACCTGAGAGGCGAGGGTTGCAGTGAACCAAGATCGCGTCACCACACACCAGCCTGGGCGGCAGAGTGAGACTCCATCTCAAAAAAAAAAAAAAGATAATACAGGCTTTCTTTTTAAGTGAAAAGGTGTTCTGGAATTAGTAACAGTGATGGTTGCAAAACCCTGTGAATATATCTAAAAATCACTGAAATGTACACTTTAAACGGGCAAAGTTCATGGTATGCGAATAACATTTCAATACAGCTATTTTAAAAATAAACCGTAAGCTGGGTGTGGTGGCTCACGCCTGTAATCCCAAAACCTTGGTAGACTGAAGCACGCAGATTGCTTGAGCCCAGGAGTTCAAGACCAGCCTGGGCAACATAGTGAAACTCCATCTTTCACACACACAAAAAAACATTAACCAGGAATGGTGGCACACGCCTGTAGTTCCAGCTACTCAGGAGGCTGAGGTGAGAAGATCAGTTGAGCCCAGGAGGTCGAGGCTGCAGTGAGCTGTTATCACACCGTGCCCTCTAGCCTGGTGATAACAAAGCAAGACCCTGTCTCAAAAAACACAGACTGTAGTTGCTTTAAAAACATGACTTCTGTATGCTATTTGGTTCCAGGAAATAAGATCACATCAATTTTTTCTTTTTTAAAATGCCAAAAGTTTAAGGGAAAAAAATGGAACTATAGTAAACAGACTATAAACTATCTTACTGGAGAGTCTAAAATGAAGCAGGTCTATCAATGTACCTTAACACAGCTTGAAATAACAACTTTTAAATGCTTTTGGACTAAGACTGTTGCCAAGTAGTATGGTTTGGATTTGTATCCCCACCCAAATCTCATGTTGAACTGTAATCCCCAGTGTTGGATGAGGGGCTTGGTGGGAGGTGATTATATCATGGCGGTGGAATCCCCCTTGCTGTTCTCATGATAGTGAGCTCTCAGGAGATCTGGTTAAGTGTGTGGCACCTCCCCCTCGCTGTTCTCATGACAGTGAGTTCACGAGATCTGGTTAAGTCTGCAGCATCCGTCCTTGCTGTTCTCATTATAGTGAGCTCTCAGGAGATCTGGTTGTTTAGAAGTGTGTGGCACCTCCCACTTTGCTGTTCTCATGATAGTGAGTTCTCATGAGATCTGGTTAAGCGTGTGGCATCTCCCCCTTCACTTTCTCTTCCTCCTGCTCCGGCCATGTAAGACATGCCTCCCTCCCCTTTGCCTTCTACCGTGATTGTGGGTTTCCTGAGGCCTCCCCAGCCATGCTTCCTGTACAGCTGAGCCAATTAAACCTCTTTATAAAGTACCCAGTCTCAGATATTTCTTTAAAGCAGTGTGAGAACGGACTAATACACCAAGTTTATGGAATAAAAATTGAAATAATCAAATCTAAAGTTTCAATTTAAAATCATGAGCAAAACAGACTGTAAATCCAAGCATTAAAACATAAACCTACACTTCCGAGTTCCCATCACACATGAGGAATACCCGGCCCTGGCCCACAACTCTGCCCTGCCCACTCCACCTCTTGGAAACCCCACAGGGGAAACCCTTCCTGACCTGCCACGACTCTCTGGGGACTGCTCCTCTCCATCCGGCAGCACCAGCACCAGCTTCCAAAACACATGCTCCTGCCTCCCAGGGAGGTGCTCAGCCACAAGGGACGGCAGGTCCAGAGACGCCCACGCCACATCACTGGGAGGAACAGACCCCCGAGGATTAGCCAGTGTGTGAGGCCCTCGCAGGAGCAGCACACACATCCTATGAGCAGGAAGGGGCAGGCTGGAGGAAAATCAGGATCAGAGGTTGAACTGCAAACTAGAAACCAAGTCTGGAACTCACTGAAGAGACCTCAGTTGGAGATGCATGAGGTGGGCTGCTAGTGTGACAGATTGGGGAACGGGGGGATCACCAGGGGACACGCAGAAGGGCGCGGCATGACAGACCTCAGCAGCTGCTGGTAGAAGTGCTGAACCTTCATCTGGTGAGCCGTCTTGTTTCTGAGCCGCCTCAACCTGCAAAGGAAAGCAGAATGACAGTGTTACCACAGGAGCTTAGTGAAAAGTACTGGCTAGTGTCCCCTGGGGAATACTCAGGAGACTGAAAAACACATTTTCTGCCGAAGAAACGGGTTAGAGGATTCGTTCATTCCACAAGTATCACATTAAGTATCTGCTGTGTGCTGGCTGTGGGAGATTCAACAATAAGACAAAATCCTGCCGTTCAAGAACATAGGCTCTCATGGGGAGAGAACAGCATCTCTAAGTGGCTAGCCTGGCATGTGCGAGGTGTCAGCACTGTGGGCAAATGCTGCCAGGTGGGGCTGGAGCTGGGTGCTTATTGCAGTCTCACTCAGGGTGGTCAGGTGGTATGTGAGCAAAGACCTGAAGGAAACAGGGAGAGCCAGCGTGACAACTTCTGGAAACAGCAGAGGGCATGGCTCTGCCAGGCCATAGCTGGACCTGGCATATTTGGGGAGAGCAATGAGGGCAGCGGGGGAGGGGTTGGGTCCACAGTACAGAGACTCAGGGAGCGCTAGGGACGCCGCTAAGAGGCAATGCCACCGAGAGGCAACGCCGCCTGGCTGAGCTGTCGGAGGATCCCTCTGTTCTGGTGCTGAGGATGCGAGCGGGGCCCATGGTGGAAGCTAGCAGACGGACAGATGCTGCGTCAACATTCCAGCGAGGTGGGGAGAACTGCCATGCCCTCGGTGAGTTCTGAGGGCAGAGCTGAGGATGCTGGGTCTGAGAGATGCAAGCCCAGGTTTGTGCCCTAAGCATAGGAGGACAGGATGGCATCCTATGAGCAGGAAGGGGCAGGGTGGGGGAAAATCAGGTTCAGAGGTTGAACCGTGAACTGGAAACCAAGTCTGGAACACAGGGAAGAGGCCTCAGTTGGAGATGCATAATGGGGGCTGCCAGTGACAGACAGGGGTGACAGGGCTATCACCAGGGGGTGTGCAGAAGGGAAGGGCAGAGGGCAGAGGTCTGGGCTGAGGGGGCAGAGTGGAGGGCTCAGAGAAGGAGACTGAGGCTGACAAGAGCAGCTACGGAGGGGGGACACAAGAAACCATGACTCCAGGAGGAGGCCAGGCCACTATGTGAAGGCAGCTGTGGGTGAGAGGAGGCAGCCCCAGCCCTGGCCTCACAGCATGCCTGCAACAGGCTGGGACTGCCACCCACCCACCCTGCCTGCGCGGAACCTGATGGGGCCAAATGAAACCTACAAGACAGTTTTCAGAGGGAACATCCCGTGATGACCAGCAGGGTGACGAGACATGACATGAGGCCCCAGCGGTGTGCCTGCTAGGCCGTCCAGGCTGCCTCCCCAGTCCCCACCCACCACTCACTAGGAGGCCGGGGAGCCCTGAGGCCAGGCAAGAGGGGGCACCTACACGGGTTCTAAATAAAGGCCATGCCCAGCATGGCCAGGAATGCAGGCTGAGGGGGGTCCTGGCATGGCCCTGAGGAGCTGGTTCTGCTCGGGATGACCAGGAGGAG
>NW_012105653.1:570369-573279 GCF_000951045.1 Mandrillus leucophaeus | reverse complement strand
TGAGGCCCTCGCAGGAGCAGCACACACATCCTATGAGCAGGAAGGGGCAGGCTGGAGGAAAATCAGGATCAGAGGTTGAACTGCAAACTAGAAACCAAGTCTGGAACTCACTGAAGAGACCTCAGTTGGAGATGCATGAGGTGGGCTGCTAGTGTGACAGATTGGGGAACGGGGGGATCACCAGGGGACACGCAGAAGGGTGCGGCATGACAGACCTCAGCAGCTGCTGGTAGAAGTGCTGAACCTTCATCTGGTGAGCCGTCTTGTTTCTGAGCTGCCTCAACCTGCAAAGGAAAGCAGAATGACAGTGTTACCACAGGAGCTTAGTGAAAAGTACTGGCTAGTGTCCCCTGGGGAATACTCAGGAGACTGAAAAACACATTTTCTGCCGAAGAAACGGGTTAGAGGATTCGTTCATTCCACAAGTATCACATTAAGTATCTGCTGTGTGCTGGCTGTGGGAGATTCAACAATAAGACAAAATCCTGCCGTTCAAGAACATAGGCTCTCATGGGGAGAGAACAGCATCTCTAAGTGGCTAGCCTGGCATGTGCGAGGTGTCAGCACTGTGGGCAAATGCTGCCAGGTGGGGCTGGAGCTGGGTGCTTATTGCAGTCTCACTCAGGGTGGTCAGGTGGTATGTGAGCAAAGACCTGAAGGAAACAGGGAGAGCCAGCGTGACAACTTCTGGAAACAGCAGAGGGCATGGCTCTGCCAGGCCATAGCTGGACCTGGCATATTTGGGGAGAGCAATGAGGGCAGCGGGGGAGGGGTTGGGTCCACAGTACAGAGACTCAGGGAGCGCTAGGGACGCCGCTAAGAGGCAATGCCACCGAGAGGCAACGCCGCCTGGCTGAGCTGTCGGAGGATCCCTCTGTTCTGGTGCTGAGGATGCGAGCGGGGCCCATGGTGGAAGCTAGCAGACGGACAGATGCTGCGTCAACATTCCAGCGAGGTGGGGAGAACTGCCATGCCCTCGGTGAGTTCTGAGGGCAGAGCTGAGGATGCTGGGTCTGAGAGATGCAAGCCCAGGTTTGTGCCCTAAGCATAGGAGGACAGGATGGCATCCTATGAGCAGGAAGGGGCAGGGTGGGGGAAAATCAGGTTCAGAGGTTGAACCGTGAACTGGAAACCAAGTCTGGAACACAGGGAAGAGGCCTCAGTTGGAGATGCATAATGGGGGCTGCCAGTGACAGACAGGGGTGACAGGGCTATCACCAGGGGGTGTGCAGAAGGGAAGGGCAGAGGGCAGAGGTCTGGGCTGAGGGGGCAGAGTGGAGGGCTCAGAAAAGGAGACTGAGGCTGACAAGAGCAGCTACGGAGGGGGGACACAAGAAACCATGACTCCAGGAGGAGGCCAGGCCACTATGTGAAGGCAGCTGTGGGTGAGAGGAGGCAGCCCCAGCCCTGGCCTCACAGCATGCCTGCAACAGGCTGGGACTGCCACCCACCCACCCTGCCTGCGCGGAACCTGATGGGGCCAAATGAAACCTACAAGACAGTTTTCAGAGGGAACATCCCGTGATGACCAGCAGGGTGACGAGACATGACATGAGGCCCCAACGGTGTGCCTGCTAGGCCGTCCAGGCTGCCTCCCCAGTCCCCACCCACCACTCACTAGGAGGCCGGGGAGCCCTGAGGCCAGGCAAGAGGGGGCACCTACACGGGTTCTAAATAAAGGCCATGCCCAGCATGGCCAGGAATGCAGGCTGAGGGGGGTCCTGGCATGGCCCTGAGGAGCTGGTTCTGCTCGGGATGACCAGGAGGAGTGGCAGGGAGGACCAGGGCCACACCAAGGGGCCTCAAGAGGGAAATACTGGAGGGTGGAGGTGGAGTCTGGAAGATGCTGCCACAGAAAGAGGGCAGCGTGTGAAAGAGATGGCGGGAGGAACAGAGGGATGGGGCAGGGATGGGAGGGGGAAGACACAGGCCAGCGTGGACCTCGGGCTCCTCCAACAAGGATGGAAGTGGCAGGTACTTAAACTGGGACGAGCAGGAAAAGAACAGGTGATGCAGAGTCAGACTCAGTCACCAGGATGCTGAGTTGAGTCTTTCAAGCTGAACTCAGAGCTCTGCTTTCCAGTGGAACAAGTCACACGTCCACAACTGTGGGAGACGACCTTCAAAATGCAACCCTGTGCCTGTCCTTGCCTCCAGGCTTCACCTATCTTCACCCTCCAAACACACACATTAATTCAGCTCCTGGTAAAACCAGGTCGGGGCAGGGGAGCCCTGACGAGGCAGGCGGCAGTTGATGCTGACCTGGTGCAGGAGATGCCCAATCTCCCTGCGTGGCCCAGGTCCAGGAGGCCCCTGGCCAGGTTCTCCTCAGCAATGGGGCACTCTGCACTGGGTGCCAGCGCCCTCAGCCGGTCGCTCACGTCCACGCAGCAGGGCGCAGCAGGGAAAGCCCGCATCTGGCGCCTCAGTTTCTTGCGGGCTGCGACAGCTTCCCTCCACCTGGGGACATGAAAACGTATCATTACAGAGTGTTTTCAGGGTCTTCAAGCTGAGAAACACATTGGAGTCAGAACTCAGGAACGGGGAAGGAAGGACATCAACTGAGTGTGGTGAGCAATGTGACTACTGAACGTTGACAGTTAATACTGAATGGGCTTTGGAGGCTGACTTGGCAATACAGATCCAGATCTAAGATATATATACCCAGTCGGGTGCAGTGGCTCACGCCCGTAATCCCAGCACTTTGGGAGGCCAAGGCAGGCGGACTGCCTGAGCTCAGGAGTTCACGACCAGCCTGCACAACACAGTGAAAGTCCATCTCTACTAAAATACAAAAAATTAGCCAGGCATGGTGGCGGGTGACTGTGGTCCCAGCTACTTGGGAGGCTGAGGGAGAATCACTTGAACCCAGGAGGTGGAGGTTACAGTGAGCCGAGATCATGCCACTGC
>NW_012105653.1:568127-569575 GCF_000951045.1 Mandrillus leucophaeus | reverse complement strand
CTCCCCATACTCCCTTTCACACTGTTCCAACTGCCAAGGACACTCCCCATACTCCCTTTCACACTGTTCCAACTGCCAAGGACACTATTACTGATTTCAAATTTATTATGAAATGAATCATACAACACACGTAACACATACATGCCCAGTTATAAGATTACTACATCATCGAGCACCTGTGCACTTACATCCAGTTGAGCAGTTGTGGCCATGAGAACCACCCCCTCCCATTCCCAAAAGTAATCACCATGCTGAGATTATGATCATTATTTTCCTTCTTTTGTTCAGGGTTATACCACTATATATAAATCCAAAACAACCTATTTAGTTTGAATATACACTATTTGTATATTCCCTATTAATTGCTTTTTCTCCACTACTTATATTTTGAGAATTCACCCTTATTGGTGCATGCAGCCATAATCTGGCTTGTTCACAGGTGTCTCCCAGCACCTAGTGCAGTGGGCAAATGGCAGGCACCCTATAAATATTAGTTGACATGCAGAGCAGCCACCACACCCCAATCTAACTCCTGACTGTTCCCCTTAGTTTATGTTGTGTGTGTGTGTGTGTGTGTAATATCAAGTATTTCTGAAATGCAGTATAATCCAATGAAAGTCTATTTTAGGTATTCATTGCTATAACATTTTCCCTGATCCTTTTACCACTGAATACAGAAACTGATGGCTCAAATATTTTGAATTTGGTAAAAGACTCTTCCCCGTGTGTGTGGATTTCGCCTGTAGGAACACAGGACTCACCGCTGTAGATACTTGCAGAAGCATTGAAGCTCCTGGAGGGTCTCCTTTGCAGCCTGGAAGATTTCCTCCACGAGAAACAAGTCCACTAGATGGGCACTGACGTCCTCACAGCAACGGGCCACACGGACCCTCTGGTCTGTCTCTAATGCATTCCTAAGAAACAGGGTAATCAGAATGGAAGACACTGCACTCGGGGCCCACAGACACTGAGGGCTTGCTTTAAAAGCCCAAGAGTCAGCCGGGCACAGTGGCTTATGCCTGTAATCCTAGCTCTTTGCAAGGCCAAGGCGGGCAGATCACTTGAGGTCAGGAGTTCGAAACCAGCTTGGCCATCATGGTGAAATCCTGTCTCTACTAAAAATACAAAAAATTAGCTGGGCAGCCGGGCGCGGTGGCTCATGCCTGTAATCCCAGCACTTTGGGAGGCCGAGGTGGGCAGATCACGAGGTCAGGAGATCGAGACCATCCTGGCTAACACGGTGAAACCCCGTCTCTACTAAAAATATGAAATATTAGCTGAGTGTAGTGGTGGGCTCCTGTAGTCCCAGCTACTCAGGAGGCTGAGGCAGGAGAATGGTGTGAACCCAGGAGGTGGAGCTTGCAGTGAGCCGAGATGGCGCCACTGCACTCCAGCTTGGGCGACAGAGCAAGACTCCATCTCAAAAAAAAAGAAAAATAGGCCAGGCG
>NW_012105653.1:565355-567002 GCF_000951045.1 Mandrillus leucophaeus | reverse complement strand
TTTTAAAAAAAAAAAAAAAAAAGTGTAAGTCTGCATCCTCAATACTAAAATGTAATTCCATCTTCACTGTAAGAGAAGCTTTAATACTTAAACTACAGACACCTAGAAAGATGGGGTAAAAAGAATTAAGTGGTACAGGGTGCAAAATCATAGGTCCATAGGAGCCCTTGTAACAGTTAATAAACCTTTATCTTAATAAAATCGTCAGAATTTTTAATTATTTTAGAGACAGGGTCTCACTATGGTGCCCAGGCTGGAGTACAGTGGCCACCACAGGTGCAGTCACAGCATACTACCCAGAACTTCTGAGCTTCAGTGATCTTCGCACCTCAGTCTCTTGAGGAGCTAGGACTACAGGTGCCTGGTGTAGAATGTGTAAATGATGATGCAGACAACCACAAAATCTTCTCATCAGCAACGTCTGACATGTGCAATTGATTGGAAGTGTCTCAAATATATGGTAAATGCCAGTGGCTACTAAGGATGGCTGACTATGGTCATGTGGTGGCAGGCCTCAAATAAAAGATAATTTTAATAATAAAATTGTATCAGCCAAGGGAACACAGAGGACTGCATCAAATACATTTGGTCACAAAATCAAAGTAGCTTAGACAGGCAGGACACATTTCCAATAGCCCATCCTCAGTGGCGTGAGACACAGCCTAGGGCAGAGCCAAAGCTCAGTCTCCTGGCACAGCAAGCCACCAGTGTTTCACTTACTTCAACTCCTGGGAGCAGGTTTCCCTCACAAACTCCATCATCACGTGTTCCATCAGCTCCACGGCCAGGCCCTGGCTCAGCTCACTTAACACCAGCTCTCTCTCTTGTTTTAACCTACAGGGAAGATAAAAAATACACAAGGGTAATGTTTAAGAATAAAAATAAGTGCTGTTTGTTTCACTCCCTGGACATGCAGACAGGGATTGAGGTGCTGCCTGAGTCGGCAGGCCACCCCTACTCCAGCTCCCCTGACACCACCTCCCTTCCCCTGCCTCTCCTGGCTGGGAAGGGCCACTGCCCACGGGTAGGTGTGGCCTGGGGAGCTCCATCCACCCCTTGGGCTGAAGTGTAGGAGGGCATGAGTGGGTCAGCAGGGGTGGACAACAGCGGAAGCATCGCGGCCAGGGTCAGTTCTTGCCTGTGTCCACATTGAGCTCCTTATCTGTCTGCATGGACAAGACACACTCACCTTTCTTCTTCAGCCCGCTGCCTCTCCTGCTCCCTTCGCTCCCTTTCCTTAGACACTTCTTCAGCTGCAATGTGCCTCAAAATGCCCGTGGTTGCAGCTGTTAACAAATCCTCCACAGCAGCATTAGAAACACTAAACAGAGCAAAGGGGATAGCATTCAAAATCAGAGGCAAGGCCGGGCACGGTGGCTCATGCCTGTAATCCCAGCACTTTGGGAGGCCAAGGTGGGCAGATCACGAGGTCAGGAGATCAAGACTAGTCTGGCCAACGTGGTGAAACCCCATCTCTACTAAAAATACAAAAATTAGCCAGGCGTGGCAGCGCATGCCTGTAGTCCCAGCTACTCAGGAGGCTGAGACAGAATAATTGCTTGGACCCAAGAGGCGGAGGCTGCAGTGAGCTGAGATCACACCAATGTACTCCAGCCTGGGCAACAGAGTGAGACTGTCTCAAAAAAA
>NW_012105653.1:560480-563870 GCF_000951045.1 Mandrillus leucophaeus | reverse complement strand
AATACTGGCCAGGCACAGTGGCTCATGCCTGTAATCCCAGTACCTTACGAGGCCGAGGCAGGTGGATCACTTGAGGCCAGGAGTTCAAGACCACCCCTGGGCAACATGGCAAAGGCATCTCTACAAAAAATAAAAAAATCAGCCAGGCTGGTGCCCACCTGTAATCTCAGTTACTAGGGAAGCTGAGGCAGGAGAATTGCGTGAACTCAGGAGGTGGAAGTTGCAGTGAGGCTGAGATCAAGCCACTGCACTCCAGCCTGAGCAACAGAGCAAGACTCCATCTCAAAAAAAAAAAAAAAAAAAAAAAAAAAGACAGTACTACCCAGCACAATCTACAGATTCAACGCAATCCCTATCAAAATCCCAACAGCACTTTCTGCAGAAACAGAAAAACTCATCCTAAAATTTGCATGGTATCTCAGAAGACCCCAAATAGCAAAACCATCTTGAAAAAGAAGAATGTAGGGGAAAATCTTCATGATATTGTCTCTGGCAATAACTTATTGGATTATGACCCAAAAACGCAGGCAACTTTATGAGAGGAAACTTCTGGCAGAAGTTCTTTATGAGAGGAAACTTTCTGAGAGGAAACTTCTGGAGCAGCAGGAGGGGAGCACCAGATGCCACTCACCCCAGGGCAGCAGCTGCGTAGGCAGCGCCTGCAGAGCCGACTTCCTCACAGTCCCTCTGCAGAGCCTCCTGGATGAGCTCGTCCACCACCTGCGCCAGGTCCTATGGAGAGACCAGCGTGGGGTGGAACGGAACGTCCCACCCAGGGCAGAAATCCTGGGTAATATGTTGTCACCAGTCTGCAGGCGTCTCATGACAGAAGCACATGACCCCTGACACGGGGTCAGCTAGGCTGTTGCAGGAAAGGTGTCCCCTAGCGAATGGAAAGGTGCCATCTGGAGAGAAGGTGCCCTGCAGATGGCCACACAGCGCCCTGGCCCAGTCATCTCCAGTCTACGTCAAGCAGCCTCTGTTCCTGTGGCCACTCCATGCTCCCTCTCAGAACTCCCCGATCCCCAGACAGGCTGGTGCCCAGTGCCTGCCTCTAAACAGCCAGAGTGGCACAATCCAGTCTCACCACCATAGAGTCGACAGGCTCTACTCAATATCAAGGCACCAGTAGGGGCCATGCCCACCCTGAGGCCACAACCATCAAGGGGCACACCCACCCCCAGGCCAGGCTGGTCAAGGGGTTCACCCACCCCCAGGCTATGCCCATCAGGGTCCACAGCCACAGAGACCACACACACCAGAGGGGACACATCCAACCCAAGGTCATGCCTATCAGGGGGCACAGCCACCCCGAGCCATACCCATCAGGGGGCACACCCGCCAGGGGACACACCCACCCCAGGCCACACCCATCAGTGGGGACACCCAACCCCAGGACATGCCCTTCAGGGGACACATCCACACTCAGTCCATGCATATTGGGGGGCCACACCCACCAGGGGGACATGCCCACTCCAGGCCACACCCACAGGGGACACACCCACCCAGGCCACACCCACCAGCAGGACATGCCATCCCAGGTCACACACATCAGGGGGCGCACAATGCTGCCAATAATCCCGTCAGAACAGACGGGTGTTGAGTTCAGACACAGGGGCTCAGGCCGGTGCTGTGACAGGAAGCTCCTGAGATGCAGACAGACTCCACAACGAGTCTGAATGGGTGGGCCCCAGATCTGCCACCGGAGGCTGAGTGACTCTAGGCAGGACCCCTCTCTGGACTCTCCTGAGAGACCAGGCGCCACAGCCCCACTTCGTGGGGTGATGACTAAGGACATTTGTGCACAATGAGCTTCCCAGAGTCCAGACCTAGAAAAAAAGAGTCCCTACCTCGTCAGAGTACATGGGCACAGGCTCTGGAGGTGGCGGCTCAGGCTGCACGGAGAGCTGGAAGAGGCTGGGTGCTGCAGACGGGGTCAGTGCCAGGACAGGAGGCAGAGGCACTGGCGAGGGTGCAAGGGCTGGTAGAGACTGTGGGAGACCGGGCAGGGGTGTGTCCGGCTCTACACCACACTCCTCTCCTCTCCCTCCACCTGGAAGGAAACATACAGGAGAAAACATGGCTGCAGACACAGGGCGCCTGGCACCATAGGGACCAAGGTCTGTGCAGGGACAGCCCCAGGCCACCCACAGTGACCCTGAGGAGTGGCCTGCCCTCCAGGAGACCAGCTACACGGGACAAATATGCTTTGCATGAAAAACAAGCCCCAAGATGTCAGGGAGCCAGGAGGAGGGCTTCAAAGCCCTCAGTCCACTCCCAGTGAGAACCATCTGAGCATGGGGAAGAGCCACACTCCTGGGCTCCAAGACAAAACAGGTGCTCAGGCTCCTGGGAGGCGTCCCGGCAGGAAAATGCAGATGCCCAGGCTCCTGGGAGGCGTCCTGATGGGAAAATGCAGCTAGTCCCCTCACTACGACTGCAGCTTCACTCACCCACTGTGTCCAAGCCGGGTCTCTGGGTGCCGACGGGCAGCTCCGAGGCCAGACTCTCCCCGATGTACTTGTTCTGGGAGTTGAAGCTGCACACAGGGGTGTGACAAGGAACGGGGGGCAATGGCCCTCCGTTCACAATTTCACCAACCGACACCGTCAGCTTCCTGGTAATAAACACCGACTTCCTGGTCTTGGATAATCCCTCTGGTTCCAGGAATGCGGCCCGGTTCAGCTCCACACAGCTACGCAGACCACAAGAAGACCCCAGAGGGGCGTCACCAAGGGAGAAGGCAGCTTCACCCTCAGTGCCCCGCTGAGTGCTGCAAGCCCCTCAGGCGTCACCACAGCCATGTATAAATAACAGAAAGCAGAGGCCTGGGTCCCACTGCCGCACCCTGGAGCCTCTGTAGGTCCCTGGAACCACTGAGCCCAGCGTGTTAACAGACGCACGCTGACTCACTCCTGCCTCCTTGCTGGCTCACCCAAAACCACCTTGTTTTGTGAGGCAGAACGGGAAGGAGGAGACAGGCAGCGGGCAGGTGAGGAGTTACAGGAGGCAGGGTGGGGACCCAGGCACTGGGTATGGAGTGTAAGCTGCGGGTTTCTGAGACAGCGTCTGTGAGTCTCACCACTCTGACTACTAAGTACCGGAGAAGACTCCGGCCTGGCCTGCGGGTGCCTCCATCCCCACCGTCACACGCTGCCCGTCATTGGCTGGCAAAGGCAGTCAAGGGAAAGAATAAGGAAGGTCCTAACTTCTATCTTTAGGTTCGTTGGCAACTCATGAAAAGGACTGATTCTGGAGTCACAAAGAACTTGGTCTGAGCCCTCAATGTGCAGACAGCCAGGGTGTGACCTTCGGAACACCCCCAGCCATTCTGAGTCTCATGTGTTCACCTGCATGGCAGGGGGAATGCACCTTCTTCAAGTCAGGCAA
>NW_012105653.1:542401-560430 GCF_000951045.1 Mandrillus leucophaeus | reverse complement strand
GGGCAGGGGTGTGTCCGGCTCTACACCACACTCCTCTCCTCTCCCTCCACCTGGAAGGAAACATACAGGAGAAAACATGGCTGCAGACACAGGGCGCCTGGCACCATAGGGACCAAGGTCTGTGCAGGGACAGCCCCAGGCCACCCACAGTGACCCTGAGGAGTGGCCTGCCCTCCAGGAGACCAGCTACACGGGACAAATATGCTTTGCATGAAAAACAAGCCCCAAGATGTCAGGGAGCCAGGAGGAGGGCTTCAAAGCCCTCAGTTCACTCCCAGTGAGAACCATCTGAGCATGGGGAAGAGCCACACTCCTGGGCTCCAAGACAAAACAGGTGCTCAGGCTCCTGGGAGGCGTCCCGGCAGGAAAATGCAGATGCCCAGGCTCCTGGGAGGCGTCCTGATGGGAAAATGCAGCTAGTCCCCTCACTACGACTGCAGCTTCACTCACCCACTGTGTCCAAGCCGGGTCTCTGGGTGCCGACGGGCAGCTCCGAGGCCAGACTCTCCCCGATGTACTTGTTCTGGGAGTTGAAGCTGCACACAGGGGTGTGACAAGGAACGGGGGGCAATGGCCCTCCGTTCACAATTTCACCAACCGACACCGTCAGCTTCCTGGTAATAAACACCGACTTCCTGGTCTTGGATAATCCCTCTGGTTCCAGGAATGCGGCCCGGTTCAGCTCCACACAGCTACGCAGACCACAAGAAGACCCCAGAGGGGCGTCACCAAGGGAGAAGGCAGCTTCACCCTCAGTGCCCCGCTGAGTGCTGCAAGCCCCTCAGGCGTCACCACAGCCATGTATAAATAACAGAAAGCAGAGGCCTGGGTCCCACTGCCGCACCCTGGAGCCTCTGTAGGTCCCTGGAACCACTGAGCCCAGCATGTTAACAGACGCACGCTGACTCACTCCTGCCTCCTTGCTGGCTCACCCAAAACCACCTTGTTTTGTGAGGCAGAACGGGAAGGAGGAGACAGGCAGCGGGCAGGTGAGGAGTTACAGGAGGCAGGGTGGGGACCCAGGCACTGGGTATGGAGTGTAAGCTGCGGGTTTCTGAGACAGCGTCTGTGAGTCTCACCACTCTGACTACTAAGTACCGGAGAAGACTCCAGCCTGGCCTGCGGGTGCCTCCATCCCCACCGTCACACGCTGCCCGTCATTGGCTGGCAAAGGCAGTCAAGGGAAAGAATAAGGAAGGTCCTAACTTCTATCTTTAGGTTCGTTGGCAACTCATGAAAAGGACTGATTCTGGAGTCACAAAGAACTTGGTCTGAGCCCTCAATGTGCAGACAGCCAGGGTGTGACCTTCGGAACACCCCCAGCCATTCTGAGTCTCATGTGTTCACCTGCATGGCAGGGGGAATGCACCTTCTTCAAGTCAGGCAAGCAGAGAGTCCCTCACAGTCCTTTATCAGAATTAACAAGAAAAAAGGAGACAGGGGCCCCGCAGTTCCACTCTTAGCTCTTACCCGTCGGAAACGGTGAGGCCGTGGCAGGTGAGGAAGTCGGTCGCCTCTTCGCAGTCTCTGAACAGCAGCATGCGCACCACGCCATCCAGGGGAAAGACGGTGGCTCGCTGTGTGCTCACCGTGTACGCGAAGTTGAGCGCCCGGAGAGCATCCTTGCGGATCTGAAAGGAGGAGCCAGATCACTGCAGTCTCAGAGGAAGGCCCAGTCAGACACTTGCAGTCAGCCCATGACCACAGACATGGCCAGCATGGGGGGCATGGGCTCCTCCTGGGCTGAGTCTACCAGAAGGCGCTTTGGCAACATGAAACCCCAGCTTAGAGATCGTACGCGTTCTGCTCGGGGCAATGCTCAGGAATGCGTGCCAAGCAAACACTCTCATAGAGAAGGATGGCTTGTGAAAGTTTTATTTATAAGAGAAATCATGAAACAAACTGTCTACCAACAAGGCCAGGTGAAGTCAGCTGTGCAGCATCCACATGATAAAATGCCAGGAAGGTGCTACAGAGGACCCCAGAGACCATGGAATGCCAGCAGGAAACCAACCCCGTGGAATGACATATAATAGTTGGAGACAACTGTTCATGGCATTCTAACAAGAGCCTTTAAAAAAAGAAGACAGAGGCCAGGTGCAGTGGCTCACACTTGTAATCTCAGCACTTTGGGAGGCCAAGGTGGCAGGATCGCTTGAGCCCAGGAGTTCAAGACCAGCCTGGGCAACATAGCTACATCCTGTTCTCTAAAAAAAAAAAAAAAAAGGTTTAATTAGTGGGGCTTGGTGGCATGCACCCGTGGTTCCAGCGACATCGGAGGCTGAAGTGGGAGACCTGCTTGAGCCCAAAAGGCTGAGGCTGCAGTGAGCCTTGATCACACCACTGCACTCCAGCCTAGGTGACAGAGTGAGAACCAGTCTCTTAAAAAAAAAAAAAAAATGGGGCTGGGTGCAGTGGCTCATGCCTATAATCCCAGCACTTTGGGAGGCCAAGGTAGGCAGGTCACTTGAAGCCAGGAGTTTGAGACCAGCCTGGCCAACATGGTGAAACCCCGTCTCTCCTAAAAATACAAAAATTAGCTGGGTATGGTGGTAGGCACCTGTGATACCAGCTACTAGGGAGGCTGAGGCAGGAGAATCGCTTCAACCCGGGAGGTGGAGGTTGCAGTGAGCCGAGATCACACCACTGTACTCCAGCCTGGGTGACAGAATGAGACTCCATCTCAAAAAATTAAATAAATAAAAATAAAATTAAAAATAGACAAAGGAAAAACATGAAAATGCTAAGAAAAATTATGCTTGAGTGCTGGGACTTTGGTGCCTAAGCTGTTAGTCCTCTTCCAATGTTCTTGAATTCAACCAACATTGATCGAGCATTTGCTCTGTGCCTGGCACCGTTTTTAACGCTGAGAGTTCAACAGTGAACAAAAACAAACTCCCTGTCCCCATGTAGCTGACATGCCAGGGGAAAGACCAGTGCAACAGAAAACGAACTCATCAAACACACAGAACGGTGATTCAGTGTGGCAGATGGGCAGGGAGAACGGGGAGCACTGGTGGGGGCCCTGCTGAGGGCGGCAGCCAAGCCTCACCTGGCCTCAGGGAGGTGGAGACAGCGCCGTGCGGCTATGCGAGTGCAGAACAGCAGTGGGAGCAGCAAGCACAAAGCCCCTGAGCAGGAGTGCACGGGGTTGCGGGGACAGGAGGCTGCCTCTGTGCGCCACTGCTGGTGAACAGTTTTTCTAAAGAAAAATACCTGAATATCTCTTTTGTTTAAAGCTATTAAAAATGGCCAGGCAAGGTGGTTCACGCCTGCAATCCCAGCACTTTGGGATGCCAAGGCGGGTGGATCACCTGAGGCTAGGAGTTCGAGATCAGCCTGGCCAACATGGCAAAATCGCGTCTCTACTAAGTTAGCTGGGCATGGTGGTGGGCTCCTGTAATTCCAGCTACTCAGGAGGGAGGCTTAGGCAGGAGAATCGCTTGAACCCAGGAGGTGGAGGTTGCAGTGAGTAGAGATCGCGCCACTGCACTCCACCCTAGGCAACAGAGCGAGACTCCATCTCTAAATAAGTAAAATTTAAAATGGTCAACATTCTACTAACACTCAATCATCATGTATACAATATTAACTATACTTTTTTAATTTTTTTTTTTTTTTTTTTTTTTTTTTTTGAGAGAGAGGGTCTCTGTCACCCAGGCTGGAGAGTGCAGATCTTGGCTCACTGCAGCCTCAACTTCCCGGGCTCAAGCAATCCTCCCACCTCAGCCTCCCAAATAGCTGGGACTACAGGAGCATCCCACCACACCTGCCTGGCTGATTTTTTTTTTTATTTTTAGTAAATAAAAAAAAGCCCAAGCTGTTCTTGAACTCCTGAGCTCAAACAATTCTCCCACCTCAGTCTCCCAAGGTGCCAGGATGACAGGTGTGAATCAAAGCACCCAGTCAAAATTAACTACAAGTGGCAAGTTGTGGAAACCCTTTTCCTTTACTCCAGAGTATCAGTTCTGTTTGGAAACCTGCAGATCTGACAACAAGGAGCAAACCTGCAAAAGACCCTCTAACCGTGACATGACTGTGGATTTAGTCACTGTTTACAGAAGGCCCTGATATGTGACCAAAGAAATGACCTGGAGCCACAGACTGACCTAGGCAGGTCCTGAGATCTCCCAGGCAGCATCCTCCCCACGCAGTGATCACTACGGGCTTGTGGCAAGGAATCCAGGCAGCCTCGTTGACGCCACTGCCGGAATGGGCAGCAGAGTGCGTGCGAGGTAAGGTGGCACTCTGCACGGTGGGCCGTGGTCCTGGTGACATCGCACTGAACGCAATCATGCAGGGCCTAGAACAGCAGGTGCCACAGGGGCTGCTCTGTCCTCATCCCCAAGTCCCATGGAACTGGAATAAAAGAACTGACTGGAAACCCCAAGACACAGAATTTACTCTGCGCAAACCTCAGGGGAGGGACTGGCCTTCCCATTGCTTCTGCAACCCTAGCACGCGGCAAAGCAGACACTGAGGCACCCACCAAAGGAACTTAGCGCCACCAGCCTCACTCCAGAAACTTCAATTTAAAACACAAAGCATTTCAAAGTCAGGGACTGTGTGCGTATGAACCATTTCAAAGTCAGGGACTGTGTGCATATGATAAGAGATTTTTGCTTTTCAGTTAGTTTTCATGGATGATGACAGTGCTGAATTCCTTTTTTTTTTTTTTTTTTTTTTTGAGATGGAGTCTCGCTCTGTTGCCCAGGCTGGAGTGCAGTGGCCGGATCTCAGCTCACTGCAAGCTCCGCCTCCCGGGTTTACTTAAGCCATTCTCCTGCCTCAGCCTCCCGAGTGGCTGGGACTACAGGCACCCCCACTTCACCCGGCTAGTTTTCTGTAATTTTTTTTAGTAGAGACGGGGTTTCACCAGGTTAGCCAAGATGGTCTCAATCTCCTGACCTCGTGATCCACCCGTCTCGGCCTCCCAAAGTGCTGGGATTACAGGCTTGCGCCACCGCGCCCGGCCTACAGTGCTGAATTCATATTATGTTTCGCTAAAGAGATTTTTCTCATTTGAACCATAGAACAGTGTTTTCCATTTCACAGCCTTTCCGGATGGAGACCAACAGTGATAAACCCCTATAAAACAGGGCAACACCAGTAACCCCTTCGTGGGGCTGCTGCCAGGGAGACACGTCATCAGCCTGAGACCTGCTTTGAAAAGCCTGGAACAGGAAAGCACTCGAATAGCACAAGAACCACCCCGTCTTCCAACTCTGCAAGCTCAGCTCGTTTACTCACCTGACTGAAGTAACAGTGTAAAAGACAAGCATTCAGGTAAGAAGCTGACTGGACCAGTTTGAAAAATCTCACAAAATTATTACTGTTCAATGCAGCAAAAGCCTGAACAGCAAATTTCACCTCGGAGGAGTTTCTAACAGCAGGATGGAACTGTTGTACTTCTCTGTTAATTAAAGGAGAGAAAAGGGGTTGGAATGTTAATTTTAATAAGACAAAATTTTCACGAAGATAGATCTGATAAATAAAAACTTCGCTGGCCAGATGCAGTGGCTCACGCCTGTAATCCCAAAATGTGGGGAGGCCAAGGTGGGAGGATCGTTTGAGCCCAGGAGGTTGAGGCTGCAGTGAGCTGTGATCGCATCACTGTACTCCAGCCTGGGTGACAGAGCAAGACCGTTTCAAGTAATAACGATACTGGATTTCAACCATACTGAGAAGGAGGGTCTTACTGGTAAAATGTGCCGTTAAATTCAGTTTACTAACTTCAAAGCTACCACGCTTGGGCTGGTTTGACAAAGGTTTCTTTCCAAACAATAATGAATAAACAAATTCAAAAAGCAATTTAGGCATCAGTTATCAAAAAGTTAAAGTAATGCCAATCGACTGTCAGCTGTGCTGGGTGGTAAAGTCTAAAAAACAGAAAACTTAACACTTTTTGTTTAGAAATGAACTGATTTTGACTGAATTATTCGTGATGAAGAAATGCTTGTCGTGTAGAAAAAGACAATATAGCAATCTTTCATAACCAGTTTTTTTTTTTTTTTGAGACAGAGTCTTGCTTTATCGCCCAGGCTAGAGTGCAGTGGCGCAATCACAGTTCACTGCAGCCTCAACCTCCTGGCCTCAAGCAATCCTCTCATCTAGGCCTCCCAACATGCTGTGATAACAGGCCATGGGCCACCACACCTGGTCTTTTTTTTTTTTTTTAAGAGATAGGGTCTTGCTTTGTCACCCAGACTGGAGTGCAGTGGCATGATCACAGCTTACTGCAGCCTTGACCTCCTGGGCTCAAGGGATCCTCCCACCTCAGCCTCCCCAGTAGCTGGAACTACATGCGCACATCACCACACCTGGTGTTTTTGTTGTTTTTGTTTTTGTTTTGTAGAAGGGTCTCACCATGTTGCCCACGCTATACAAGGCTTAATTTTAAAATTTAAAATCAGACGGCACGGAGGCTCATACCTGTAATCCCAGCACTTTGGGAGGCTGAGGCAGGTGGATCACCTGAGGTCAGGAGTTCCAGACCAGCCTGGCCAACATGGCGAAACCCTGTCTCTACTAAAAATACAAAAAAACTGGCCGGGCGCGGTGGCTCACGCTTGTAATCCCAACACTTTGGGAGGCCGAGGTGGGTGGATCACGAGGTCAGGAGATCGAGGCCATCCTGGCTAATATGGTGAAACCCCGTCTCTACTAAAACTACAAAAAATTAGCCAGGTGTGGTGGCGGGCGCCTGTAGTCCCAGCTACTCCAGAGGCTGAGGCAGGAGAATGGCGTAAACCCGGGAGGCGGAGCTTGCAGTGAGCTGAGATCGCGCCACTGCATTCAAGCCTGGACAACAGAGCAAGACTCCATATCAAAAAAAAAAAAAAAAATTAGGTGGGAGTGGTGGTATGTGCCTGTAATCCCAGCTACTCGTGAGACTGAGGCAAGAAAATCGCTTGAACCCGGTAGGCGGAGGTTGCAGCGAGCCGAGATCACACTACTGTACTCCAGCCTGGGCAACAGAGCAGGACTCGGTCTCAAAAATAAAATAAAATAAAATAAAAATTTAAAATCAATCACACATCTAGATATTCTGCCACACAGTTCTTGAGGAAAATACGAAACTAAAAAAAAAGAGGTCCACCATTGATAGGAGAATCTCAGAACTAAAGGGAACACTGGCCACCATCAAGCTCGGCTTACCACCACCACAAGCAGAGGGCCAGAGAGCTCGCCAGTAAGTGTCTAATTATGGCTCAGACCAGGGTTTTATATTCATTCATTCTCACTACCCCATTCTTAGCATTTTTGTTTCACACAATTTTTTCCTCTCTTATTACTTAGATCTTTGACAAAACTACCTGGAAACAGGGAACTGCTGACAACCTGGAACTCCCTCTCCTGGTTCACTCACCTGTCTCATGAGGAGGATTCCTTCCTCATGTTCTCACTGGTGAGGAGAAACTGTTCTCAGAAATGAACATGTGGGGCCTACGTCAGATGTGCTGGTCCCAGGGCACACCCCCATCACTCTTCCCCCAGCTCAGCTCAGCCGAATGCACAGCCAGACCGAGGTCCTCTACTACCATCCCAACATCTGCTAACAGAGAGAACGCAGCACTGCTGGCTACTGCCAATCCTGAAAGCTCTTCTCCTGTTTAAAGCCACCTTAGGGCAACTTTTGGATGTGAAGATTCACCTTAGGATGTCTCCCTTGTTGAGACTGAGCAGAACATTGTAGCCCTGGAACTCCGCTTCGCTGGCACAGAAGACGCCCTTGTTTCTCAGGTCCTGGTACATCTCCTTCAGGCTCTGCAGGCACTTGGTCATGTTCTCATTATTGATCTTGGCATCAAAGGAGGACATGGGCTCCTCACACATGAAGTGGGCACAGTGGATGTGAAACCGGGTGCACTTCTCAATCAGGGACACCGTCAGGGGGTCGCAGAGGTGCTGCTGTGTGATATCCTGGCCACAGGCGAGGGGGAGGATCACACACACATTCCCATGCAAAGAGGCAACTGTGAGAAAGATCATGCTGCGACCTCAATTTCTCACATTTCAATTTGAAACAAAGCCCATGATGCACATTTTAATAGGACTTTGTAGTGACTTAAATAAAAGTCCTTGGGTTTTTTGTTTTTTTTTTTTTTTTTGAGACAGACTCCAGGCTGGAGGCGCAGTGGTGCCATCTTGGCTAACCACAACCTCCGCCTCCTGGGTTCAAACAATTCTCCTGGCTCAGCCTCTCGAGTAGCTGGGATTACAGGCGTGTGCCACCACGCCAAGCTAATTTTTACATTTTCAGTAGAGACGGGGTTTCACCATGTTGGCCAGGCTGGTCTCAAACTTCTGACCTCAGGTGATCCACCCACCTCGGCCTCCCAGAGTCCTGGGATTACAGGCCTGAGCCACCGCACCCGGCCCACAAAAGTACATTTTTGTTACAGATAAAATATATAACAGAGTAAAATAAAAGTAACTATCAGTTTGACTTTGGAATTTGCATGCATTTTTTAGTGTCCAGGTTGGAGGCAGCCAATACCTTCCGTATGCCACGCGTGCGGTTCCACACGAAGTCGTACCAGTCGCGCAGGCTGCCCTCCTTCTGGTCCATGATCTGGGTCACCAGGTAGTCCATGGTCCTGCTGAGCACTGGCAAGGGCCGCAGCTCGTGGGGCAGGGGCTCCTCCTGATCCGCCGAGGACCGACTGTACTCTTTCACGGCTGCTGCGTGGTCCACCTAGAGACATGATGCAGAGACAGGCTGCCCATGTGGCATACCTCGGGCCAGGCATACTTATGCCTGAAAATGAGGGGGAAAATCACATACACGCCCACACAAGATCAGTATTTGAGAATATATTTTTTCAACATAAAATTTCTGTTAAAAGGTGACAATCAGAATTCAAAGACAAATTGAGAAATGTGACTTTGGCAAATATGACAAGGAGTTAAGATACGAGCACGTCACGACAAACAGGAGGAATGTAAGTGAAGGCACATCTGCCAGGCTCCAAAGCAGAGAGACGGGACAGGAAAGGGCCTCCAGCATTTAAAAGGTCTCAGGTCTGCTCACACACCCGGTTAAGTCTACACAGACCAGAAGTGAAACAGAGACAGGCAGTGAGGACTGCTGAGGGCACAGCAGCAGGGGCCAGCTGCCCACCTGGGGCCAGGAGCTACATCTCCCACCTCAAAAGGAGGCCGAAGACGTGGCCAAGGGAAGAGGCAGAGACGTACACAGGATGAGCCCCTGAGTATTGCCCTCTCTTGGCGCAGGGGCCCTACAGTGACACAAGTTGCTGGGCTGGGGACCCCAAACCAGGCGAAGGGTGTATAAAGCCACCAGCCAGGAAGTGGAGGAGGAGCCCACAAGCAAAATTCACAGAGTCCAAAAGGATCTGTATTGGTGCAGCTTTCTAGGGAACTAATTTGGGAAGATTGATAATGTTCAGGAAAGGTCATACCCTCTGATGCAGTAATTTAATTCTTAGGATCTGAAGAAAATAATCTAAATACCAGAGAAGCATTACATATAAGATGCCAAACAATATTATTAATAGAACTAAAAATTTAGAAACAGCCTATCTACTAATGGTAAAAATGCAGTTTTGACAGAGCTACTAATAAAATAATATGCTGTCATTTTTAAATGCTCATAGTTTACCCTAACAAAGGAAAATGTTCATGACATAATTTTTTTTTTTTTTTTTTTGAGATGGAGTTTCACTCTGTTGCCCAGGTTAGAGTGCAGTGGTGCGATCTCAGCTCATTGCCAGCTCCACCTCCCGGGTTCACGCCATTCTGCTGCCTCAGCTTCCCAAGTAGCTGGGCCTACAGGCGCCCGCCACCACGGCCGACTAATTTTTTGTATTTTTAGTACAGACAGGGTTTCACCGTGTCAGCCAGGATGGTCTCGATCTCTTGACCTTGGGATCCGCCTGCGTTGGCCTCCCAAAGTGCTGGGATTACAGGCATGAGCCACCACGCCCAGCCTCGTGACATAATTTTAAGTGGAAAAAATACACATAAAATTGTATCTAGAGCATAACCTTGAATGTGTAAAACATAAGCATAGAAACAGACAGGAATAAGATTGTAAAAAGAAAAAAGTTAGCCGGATGTGGTGGCTCATGCCTGTAATCCCAGCACTTTGAGAGGTGGACGTGGGCAGATCACTTGAGCTTAGGAGTTTGGGACCAGCCTGGGCAAGACCCCATCGCTTCAAAAACTACGACGATAACTGGGCATGGTGGAGCATGCCTGCAATCCCAGCTACTCTGTAAGCTGAGTGAGATGATCACCTGAGCCTGGGAAGATGAGGCTGTAGTGAGCCATGACTGGACCACTGTGCTCCAGCCTAGGTGACAGAGTGAGACCCTGTCTCAAAAAAAAAAAAAAAAAAGAAAAACAACTTTATTTAAAATAACTTGCATCTATACCTTATCAAGTTATCATGTATAGGTACCAATTACAGAGTGAACATCTCACAATGCAAAACAGCTTAATATGATGGTTAATAGCGCCAATACCCAACACCCTCTAAAACAAACACCCAAATCAAGTAGGTACAGAAATGACAAAAGCAGCCCCATCCCCTGCACACCCTGCCCCACTCCACAGGGAGATGCAGGGCTCTACCTGGTCAGTCCCTGGGACCACTTCGAATACACTCAGCTGGCTACGGGTCTCCCGCATGTACCTCTCCTTCTCAGGACACATATCCAGGCAGGTCCCAACAAAAGTCCTCGCTTTGTCCAGATCGGTTCTCTTCACCCGAGCTAAGTGACGTCAAGTAAAAGGTAAGAATGTACCACATGGTTAGCACAAACCTACAGACGTGTATTCTCATAATGATAAAAAGAAATTAAAACACACACACACATTACAAAAGAAAAGAAAAATATTTGTAAAACTCTGAGCCTCAGAGAAAGAGGACTTATGTTCTATTCTGCCAGGCAGTGGGACATCAAAACTCCCGAAGACCCGAGTCCACCTCTCCAACAGTCACAGACCCTCACTGCAGATAAAAGCACGGGAGTGTCCTCACTTTCAGCCGGAGTTTTCTAACTCCTGTAATGACCTCAATGACAAAAAATCATGGTGCAGGATGTTTACTAAAAGGATTGACTTGTAACAACTGCAAATATTCAAAATATATCACTATTCTAAAACTCTGCCTCGGTATTCACCATGACTTTAATATAGGAATCATATAATGAAAGTTAACTGGGTTCTTACCTGAATAACTTCTATGATTACACTTAGAATTAAATAGTTACAAATGTAGCTTGCAAGTAAATGGAAATGCAACAACTTCACAACTAAAAATATATACTTGTTTTTATTATGAAAAATTCTAATACCTGGGCTGGGCCTGGTGGCTCACGCCTGCAATCCCAGCACTTTGGAAGGCCAAGGCTGGCAGATCACCTGAGGTCAGGAGTTCGAGACCAGCCTGACCAACACAGAGAACCCCTATTTCTACAAAGAATATAAAAATTAGCCAGGCAGGGTGGCGCATGCCTGTAGTCCCAGCTATTCAGGAGGCTGAGGCAAGAGAATCACTTGAACCTGGGAGGCGGATATTGCAGTGAGCCAAGACTGCACCACTGCACTCCAGCATGGGTAATAGAGCAAGACTCCATTTCGAGGAAAAAAATTTAAAAAAGAAAAATTCTAACACCTAATAATTTCATTTGGAATATAAAAATCACCATCATCAATGATATGATGTATGATGGCAGTTTTTATTACTATATATCACTATATTAAGGAAACATGGTGATTAATCGAAATATCCACAGCTTTTAAAAAAAGGAAACTCCTATAGCTGAATTTTTTTTTTTTTTTTTTTTTTTTTGAGATGGAGTCTCACTCTATCGCCCAGGCTAGACTGCAGTGGCGCAATCTTGGCTCACTGTAAGCTCCGCCTCATGGGTTCAAGCAGTTCTCCTGCCTCAGCCTCCCGAGTAGCTGGGATTACAGGCATGTGCCACCATGCCCAGCTAATTTTCTATTTTTAGTAGATACCGGGTTGCTCCATGTTGGTCTGGCTGGTCTCAAACTCCTGACCTCAAGTGATCCACCAGCCTCGACCTCCCAAAGTGCTCGGATTACAGGCGTAAGCCACCACGTCCAGCTTTTTTTTTTTTTTTTTTTTTTGAGACAAAGTCTCATCCTGTCGCTCAGGCTGGAGTGTAGTGGCACAATCTCGGCTCACTGTAACCTCCGCCTAGCCAGTTCAAGTGATTCTCCTGCCTCAGCCTCCCTAGTAGCTGGGACTACAGGTATATACCACCGCACCCAGCTAATTTATTTATTTATTTATTTATTGTAAAGATGGGGGTTTTGCCATGTTGGCCAGGCTGGTCTTGAACTCATGACCTCAGGTGGTCTACATGCCTCGGCCTCCCAAAGTGCTGGGATTACAGGCGTGAATCACCACACCCAGTTCAGCTGAAATTTAAGAGAATAAAATTGGCAAAGAGGAGCACCTGTGTTTTTTCCTTTTATTTTTGGTCCCTGCATGTATTTTTAGTGTTAATAGAATACTTACTTTTTAGTAGGTAATACATTCACACAGTTCAACATTGTAACAGTGTAAGGTTGCCCTGTCCGAGATGGAGCACTCCGCCATAACCTCTGCCCTTCAGAATCTGCTCCCTCTACAGATAGAAGTCCATTCTTTTGCATCCTCCCACTGCTATTTTATACATACATTAGCAAACATATTTGCACATATATGTACACACACACACAACACTCACTCCAAGAAGACTGGCAGACCATGAAGATCAGACACAGCACATCAGAGGCCCTGAGACTCAACAGCAATAGAGCCCAACGGAAAGGAGTTGCTCCTGCCCTGATGGCACCCAAGACGACGACCTCACCAGGCCCTTAGAACCTCTGCCACCACGTGCCATACCTTGCCGCATGATCCTGTCTCTCTGGTCAAGCAGGCGGTACTTCTCCTTGGACGTCTCAGCCACGGTGCCTATCAGGGTACTGAGGGACAGCACACATGGCCCGAGGCCCTCAGAGCCGTCGGAGGCTGAGTCAAAAGAGTCTCCCTCGAATTGGTGGGCCTTTAGAAGACTTGGCTTCTTCACTGGAGAGCTATAAAGTAAACACCACACTGAGGGCCCTCGTACCAGGAAGGCCTTCAGAGCATTTTCGTTTCTGAACACGTCCCCTCATCTTTCAAGATTTTATGGTCATCTAAAGCTGAGAAACTACAAGCACTTATTGAGTTTTGATAAAAATGGTAATGAACACAAAACCGTTATTCACATTATTCACTGACTTTAATATAATTTTGAAATATTTCATACTTTTGAAAAACAAAATAGCCTGGGCAACATAGGGAGACCCCATCTCTACAAAAATTTAAAAATCAGCCAGGCATGGTGGCATGTGCCTGTAGTCCCAACTACTTGGGAGGCTGGGGTGAGAGGACTGCTTGAGCCTAGCAGGCAGAGGTTGCAGTGAGCTGAGATTGCACTGCTGCTTTCCAGTCTGGGTTACAGAGTGAGGCTCCAAACTTACCACCCCCTACCAAAAAAAAGATAGGCACATTTAAACAGCTAAAAGGAGCACTTACTGATTCCTATCTCGAAGAAATGAAACTCAGCATGAAAAAAATCTTTAATATCATAAGGAAATATTATGCCTACATGTTTTAAAACAGAAGTTTATTTTGATAGGACATACTAAAAGGAATCAGGCATTCTCCCTCAGCTTCCCCATTTTCTAGCTTTCATCATTTTCTGAACTTGAATGTCAAAGATTATGTCAAACCAGCAACTAAACTGCTCATCACAAAATGGAAAGTGAGGAAAATACACTGGCCAAAAGATGAAAAGATGGATTCAGCCGGAGACCTGTCAAAGTAGGTCTGGTGTGAAAAGGAAAAGCCTTTGAGAACAGAGTTCCCCAGACAGATGAGGTAGCCAGGGCAGTTCACATCACGTGCTGACTAACACAACTAACACGGCCAACCGTGTCTGCTTCACTGTGATAAGCTGCACCTACAAAAAGTCATGCTGCCCTTCCTTTAAGTGACAGTTTTTAGAGAAAAAAAAAAAAAAAAAAAGTCATGCTGGAAACTGGAAACTGCTGTAAGTGATTATCAGAAATGCATGGTTTGACCGGGCATGCATGTCTAGTCAGGAGTTCGAGACCAGCCTGGCCAACATGGTGAAACCCCATCTCTACTAAAAATACAAACATATTAGCTGGGCATGGTGGAACATGTCTGTAATCCCAGCTACTAGGGAGGCTGAGGCAGGAGAATTTCTTGAACCCAGGAGGCAGAGATTGCAGTGAGCCAAGATCATGCCACCGAACTCCAACCTGGGCAACAAAGTGAGACTCTGTCTCAAAACAAAAGGAATGCATAGTTTACTACAGCCACTTAAATGCCTTGAGAAAAAAGTTATTGCTTATACATTTTTATGTCAAGTGGAACTGCACTCAACTGCAGTGGGATTCAGGACAAGTTAGATGAGCAAGGAGATTTGCTACTACAATCCTGTCAGGCAGGCAGCGACCCGTCACAGGGCGCCAGCCTGCGTGTGTCCCACAGAGCAGGCACTCTGTGCAAGGACAGAAGTTCTGCTGTCCTAAGTGAGCAGCCTCCCCTGGATCTCCTGTAGCTGCAGCTGAAAGGCCTACACCAGCTATAACAACTGTGTGATGAGATTCTCCCATAGAAAATGCCAAGTGGAAACAAGAAAAAAAGGCCAGCCCCAAAGGAAGGCTTTCTCAGCAACCTTGGCCCTAGGGTATGTGAGAACAAGACAGGACAGAATCACTGCTGTCCACCATCTCTATAGCTGACAGGTACCAGTGTCAGAAAATTCTCTCTTCTGGCTGCAACCACCAGCCCCACACAGACCCACCTCCTCATGGCCCATGCTGGCTGGAGGGGCAGAGCCCCTGCCCTCCACCCCCAGCCATCCCGGGCAACTGGCTTTTGTCTCCTCACCACTCTCCACAGTCTTGCACCCTGACTCATGTGTCACTGCAGGGCGCTATTTCCTGGTCCTTCCCAAATAAGGTCATTAGGAGGGACCGATCCCACCTTTTATTCAGGAGGCTGCTAGCACCAGCCCTCCCTGCGGCCTTGCCAAGAGGAGAGTGCTGAAAGGGTGCATCCTCTGTGCTCGGGCTGACTTCACCATCACCTGGTTTCTTCTCCTTCAGGGAAAAGGGTTTCTTATTGGGGCCTGTGGACACAGGAGGTAGAAAAGAGTTTATGCAATCATAGATCACCTGGTACTGGACTTTTTCACTGTTTCTGAGAAAGTAATATTATTTTCATTGTCACAGGAGGTTAGAGAAGAGCCCAAGGAAATAACTGTGAGATGCAAATCCACTCAGAGCCAGCCTCCCCCACTGGCTGGAGGAAAGGGCTCACGCTCAAAGGGTTTGGACCAAGAGCATGAGAAACTGAAAAGAGGGCCGTGCACAATGGCTCATGCCTGTAATCCCAAGATCAGACTGGGCAACATAGCAAGATCTCATCTTTATTAAATAAATAAATAAATAAAAATAATTTTCTTAAAAAGTGAAAAGAATAATTGAAAACTCACTTATTTTCTTCCTGTGCCAAAAGATAGCCATGTCTTTATGCAAACTTTTCCCCTTCTTTCTAGCCAGGGCTGCAGATGCCTGGAAAACAGTCCACAACCACCAAGTGTGAGTACATCAGGAAACCAAAGGAAATGGGATTGAAAACTCAAACGCAGTAAGCACAACAGACCATTCAAAAGCACCAGGAGCCGGCGTCCTTTGCACGACAGTGATTCCTCCACCCACACGTCTGCTGCTTGCATGGTCTCTGGCTGTGGCAGCAGCAGGATTCATCTCCCTTACCTGTCTCACCAGCATGTATTTGCTCTTCCCTCTTTTTTGTTGTTTTTTTTTGAGACAGAGTCTCGCTCTGTTACCCAGGCTGGAGTACGGTGGCGAGATCTTGGCTCACTGCAAGCTCCGCCTCCCGGGTTCATGCATTCTCCTGCCTCAGTCTCCTGAGTAGCTGGGACTACAGGCGCCCGCCACCCATTCCTGGCTAATTTTTTGTATTTTTAGTAGAGACAAGGTTTCACCGTGTTAGCCAGAATGGTCTCCATCTCCTGACCTCGTGATCCGCCCGCCTCGGCCTCCCAAAGTGCTGGGATTACAGGCATGAGCCACCGCGCCCAGCCCCTTTTTTTAAATTAACAACTTTGCTTCATAGAACCCACAAACTTGGCCTTGTTGGCATTTGGTGAGATGATTCTCAGCAGCTGATCACATATACAGAAACAGTAAGTTTGCCAAGTCACAATTAAGCACAAAAGGGAGCTGCAGAATAACACACACGGGATGCCACTTACTACAGAAAACACACACAAAACCAACCACATGTTAGTCTCCCTGTAGATACACTCATAAAAATGTCTAGAAAAAGGCAGGGCACCGTGGCTTATGCCTGTAATCCCAGCACTTTGGGAGACCCAGGCAGGCAGATCACGAGGTCAGGAGATCAAGACCATACTGGCTAACATGGTGAAACCCTGTCTCTACCAAAAACACAAAAAATTAGCCGGGTGTGGTGACGGGTGTCTGTAGTCCCAGCTACTCGGAAGGCTGAAGCAGGAGAATGGCATGAGCCCGGGAGGCGGAGCTTGCAGTGAGTGGAGATGGTGCCACTGCACTCCAGCCTGGGCGACAGAACAAGACTCCATCTCAAAAAAAAAAAAAATCTAGAAAAATACCCCCCACACTAGTTAACCTGGACTACTCCTAAATAACAGGAGAGATAAGGATGTTCAGTTTTGTCTGTATCAATGAATTGTTTATAAAGGCAATGTATTTAAATATTAGTTATGTCATAAAATATTTAAGGTTCAGCTGGGAGAATGAGCACACTGCAATAGGCAAAAAATAACTTTAAAAACAAAAGCGGGGCTGGGCATGGGGGCTCATGCCTGTTATCCTAGCACTTTGGGAAGTGGAGGTGGGAGGATCACTTGAGCCCAGGAGTTTAGGACCAGCCTGGGCCACATAGTTAAACTTCAGCTCAAAAAAATAATAATAATAATAAAATAATAGTAATAAATAATAAAAACAAGGCCAGGCATGGTGGCTCATGCCTGCAATCCCAGCACTCTGGGAGACCAAGGTGCATGGATCACTGAGGTCAGGAGTTCAAGACCAGCCTGGCTAACGTGATGAAACCCCATCTTCACTAAAAACACAAAAATTAGCCAGGCGTGGTGGTGCGCACACAATCCCAGCTACTAGGGAGGCTGAGGGAAGAGAATCGCTTGACCGGAAAGGTGAAGGTTGAAGTGAGCCAAGATTGTGCTACTACACTACAGCCTGGGTGACAAAGCGAGGCCCTGTCTCAAAAACAACAACAACAACAAAAATGAGAGCCGACACAATGACTCAGATCTGTAATCCCAACACTTTGGGAGGCTAACGCAGGAGGATAGCTTGAGGCCAGGAGCTCGAGACCAGCCTGAGCAACATAGTGAGACCGTGTCTCTACAAACGCAAAAATAAAAACAATTTTTTTAATTTAAAAAATTAAAACTAAAAACAAATTAGGATTACCACATGACCTAGCAATTCCAACCCTAAGAATATACCCCAAAAAATTGAAAGCAGGGACTCAGTTATATGACAATGAACATTATTCACAACAGCCAAAAAGTAGAAACAACCCATGTCTGCCAACAGATGAATCAACAAAACGTAGTCCATCCACTCAAAGGATTATCACTCACTTTATAAATTTCTACTTTATAAATTTCTCTAGAACATAATTTTGTCTATGAGAATACTGAGAAAAAACAGTGAAGATATAAAGCTATACAACATGAGCAGTCCACACTCACTGCACCCTAGAAAATATTATGCACTTGAGACTCCATCTCAAAAACAATAAATAAATAAAAAGAAAGTCTGATGCATACATTTAGTCAGGATACAAACCCAGTGCTTCAAAGCAGTTATCTCTAGAGGATAGGATGACAAGGGGAATTTCACTTCTTTTTTTTTTTTTTTTTTTTTTT
>NW_012105653.1:539463-542161 GCF_000951045.1 Mandrillus leucophaeus | reverse complement strand
ATCAGCCCACCTTGGCCTCCCAAAGCGCTGGGATTACAGACGTGAGCCACCGCGCCCGGCCAATTTCACTTTTTCTGTATTGTTTGAAGGTTTACAGTGATCATGTACTATGATCAAAAAAAAACAAAACAAAACCCAAAAAACTCAAGTTCCAAAAGTACTATGTGGTTAGAGCCTTTCGGAAGAATTTCTGAATTCCTAAAGCCTTTAAGAAGAATTTCACTTCATGGGAACAACTCTCCCAGCATTTCTAGAGTACTGCATTCTGTAGGGACTTGGAACACTCCAAGTTATGAAATAAAGAGTGCTCTCCCAGCCTATGCTAATAAGGTATTTGAGTACTTTCCCTACATTACAGTAAGCAAACAACTGATGGACCAAAAAAAAAAAAAAAAACGGTTTTAAAGTGACAAGGTTCAAATCTAGGGTAATAAACGGCAAGATGGGAGCACTCACATGATCAAAGAAATGTACCACTGCCAGCTTTTTGCTGCGCCTGGTAAAGACGCGCTGCACTTTAGCAATTTTGCCGAAATGGTTCTCCAGAATGGTCCTGTCGTTGAGGTAGTCGGGGATGTTCTTGCACTGGATGGCTGTGACTTCAGAGGGACACAAGCCCCCAAGACTGTCTGTGCTCTCGCTTCTGTTACTCGGACGCACCGGAGTTCCTCTTAGAGAATCTAGGGGTTCAGAGAGTGGACACTTAAACCATCAGATGTTTCCAACAACAGGAGGCACCAACTGTGTCAAAGCAGAGGAAATTTTCACAGATTTAAGACCTGCTCTATATGACGTGTTAGAATCCCTAATGTTTATGGGAGATTTATGTGAAAAATCAAGCTAACCCCCCAGAGAAACGTATTGACAACCTGCCAGCAGGATTTACTCTACGTTCTACATTTTCAGAGCTCACCTTCTTTCTTCTCTCTACTTTCAGTTTCTTCCTCTTTATTCACACCTGGAATCCGGGAAGGTGCCAGGACAGACTGACTCCCTCCTGGGATAGCCATGTGGTCACTTTCTCCAGACTCAACAAAGCCAATTTCCTTTTTGGCCTCCTTGTTGCCCAGACGACATACTTCCTTATTGCTTTTGAAAACATCCTGTATCGTCCGACCAAATAAAGTACCTCCCCGGGGTCGATTCAGGCGGACAGGTCGTTTGTCTGGAGGATGATCACCCCGGGACAGAGGATCCAAATCTTCTGCTGTCTCATGGCCATGTCTCCTTGGGGAGCGATCCTGATCCTCCTTCCTTTTCATTCCTTTCATTAGGCTGGGAAGTGGTTCCACCTGGGAAACAGCTTCTTCACACCCCTGCCTGACACCTGCTTTGCTAGCCTGGAAAGGTTCGCCCAAAACCGCAGATGATACAGGGAAGCTACTGAAGCTATTACTAGAACTTCCAAATATTGACTTAGGTCCTCTCTTCTCTTCCTCTACATTTTGGTTTGACAAAGCAGGGGTAAAGGCAGATAATGAATTATTACTACTAACAGGTTTTGAAAAGGTAAAATTTGAATTGGTAGCTGAACTACTTGTTACTTGAGGAAAAGAGAATGGGGCCAGGCCTCCAGGTGCACTAATTGGGTGGGAAAACGTGAAAAACCCAGAAGCAATTTGGCTCTGGGTTTTCTCTGGCTCAGATTCAGCCCCCAGTATTGGTTTGAACACTGCATTTTCCAGAGGTTTAAAGCTGAATTCTGTTTTCCCAAAACCAGAGTTCACTATTTCTCCAGCTTCTTGTCCAAAAGCAGAAGTGCTTGGGAAAGCCCCAACACTGGTGGGTGATTTAAAACTAAATCCTGGGTTTCCCAGCACAGATGAACTTGAAGGCCCAGAGGTAGCCACAAAGGTGGAAGTGTGCTCAAGTCCAGAAAAGGGTCCAACACTTGAGGATTGGGTGAACCCTAATGTTTGCACTGAAGAGGAATGACTTACTCCGGAAGACGCTGGAAAGCTGGACACCTGTGAAAATCCCGAGCTCTTCCCAGATAAGGTACTGTTTTGTCCAAAAAGAGAAGGTTGACCAAATCGAAATGGCGACTTAGATGGAAGTGTTCCTACATTACTAGAAGACGCTGAAAAAGCACTAGCCTGCTGCCCACTGAAAGGATTAGTTGGGTTCATCTTCTGTTCCAGTTATTAAAAGGTAATAAGTATTACGTGTGCAAAATTAATTGACTTCCTGAAACAGCCCCGTAGCACTAGGGAGCTCCCCTTCGTCTTCAGAACACGCTGAAAGACAAAAATTCAGATCATCACGGCTATGTTCTGCTACAAGACTAAGAAAAGAATTTTTGAACACTGTCACACTAAAAGATAACTATTTCAAAGGCAGGCAAAGGGCTATTATTTTCCGAGAGCCAACAGGTTATTTTGCTGGAGGGTGGGGTAGAGAGTGGTACAAATAATTACTTTGTTACAGAGATTTAAAGCGTGATCCTTTTACGATTAAAAAAAAGAAAGCCGACTCTTTTTACTGAGTTAGTAAATTCATGAAAAGCCTCCATTGGTAGTAAGAAGATAAATGCTGTTCCACCTTACAGCTTAGAGACGAATTTCTCCTGTCTTCCTCCAATCTCTACCGCCGGAGAATTCAGCGTAACGCTGCCTGGCTTCCCTCGGAGCGGCTGGAGCGCTAACCACTGTCTCACATTCCTTTATCGCGCCCTGGCGACCACCCTCGAGCCGGCTGG
>NW_012105653.1:532060-534112 GCF_000951045.1 Mandrillus leucophaeus | reverse complement strand
GGCGCCCAGCCTAAATTTCCTGTATTAGTTATATTATAGGCTAGGCTCTGTGGCGCATATAAGTATATATATTACAGACATGATTTTTAATTTTAATTTTGAAAATTTCCAAATATACACAAAAGTAGAGAGAGCAGTATATTCAGCCTCCACTGATCGATGGCCGTCACCCAGAGGTCACAATTACACCGGTAAGCCAGCAGAAAAAGAAAGGTAACAGCCGGGCGTGATGGCTCATGCTGATAATCCCAGCACTTTGGGAGCCCAAGGCAGGTGGATCACCTGAGGTCAGGAGTTCAAGATCAGCCTGGCCAACATGGTGAAACTCTGCCTCTACTAAAAACACAAAAAATTAGCTGGGTGTGGGGGTGGGGAGGGGGCGCAGTGTGCCTGTAATCCTAGCTACCTGGGAGGCTGAGGCAGGAGAATCGCTTGAACCCCTGAGGTGGAGGTTGCAGTGAGCCGAGATCGCACCATTGCACTCCAGCCTGGGCAACAAGAGGGAAACTCTGTCTCAGAAAAAAAAAAAAAAGAAAAGAAAAAGGTGACTAGCGGCCACCCCCTTCCCCTCCTAATGCTCTCAGTGAATTAAAAGAGAGAAGCAAAGTGCTTCTGCAATATTTTTGCAATTTTAAGCGGGATTCGTTAATGAATATGTGCACATTGGAAAAATCAAAACAACACTGAAAGTAACAGACTGGGATAAATATTTCCAACAAACTCGATGTGATAGCAGTCAGGTTATTATCTACATTCTGTACGTGACTTCATTCAAGGCTTCCCACATTGCAGCAGCAGGAATTGGAGCAATCCTTTGGGAAAGCAACTTGGCAAATCTACTCCAAGAGCATTTCAAACAGACGTATCCTTTAGTCCAGTAGTGACACACCCAAGACAATAAACCAAAAGACAGAAGAGGCAGGGTACAGTGGCTCACGCCTGTAATCCCAGCACTTTGGGAGGCCGAGGTGGGTGGGTCATGATGTCAGGAGTTCGAGACCATCCTGGCCAACATGGTGAAACCCCGTCTCTACTAAAAATACAAAAAAAGTTAGCTGGGCTTGGTGGCACGTGCCTGTAATCCCAGCTACTCGGGAGGCTGAGGCAGGAAAATCGCTTGAACCAGGGAGTCGGAGGTTGCAGTGAACTGAGATCACACCACTGTACTCCAGCCTGGCAACAGAGAGAGACTCCGTCTCAAAGGAAAAAAAAAAAGAAAGAAAATGCTGAATCATGTAAAAATGTCTTAAAATGTTAATTTATTGGCTGGGCCTATAATCCTAGCACTTTGGGAAGCTAAGGTGGGAGGATCACTTGAGCCCAGGAGTTCAAGACCAGTCTGGGCAACATAGTCAAACCTTGTTTCTACAAAAAATAAAAACAACAATTAGCTGGGCATGGTGGTGTGCAAACCTGTAGTCCCAGCTACTCAGGAGGCTGAGGTGAGAGGATCGCCTGAGCTCAAGAAACTGAGGCTGCAGTGAGCCAAGATTGCACCTCTGCACTCCATCCACCCTGGGCCGCAGAGTGAGACCCTGTCCCAAAAAAAGAAAAGTTACTGTTTTCTGTAATAGGAAAATAAAAGGAGCACCCTAAATATCCAGCCATAGGTGACTGACTTAGTGTGAACAGTCCTTAACTAAGTGGGCTGGTCTTTATAGTCTTTATGTGGAAAATGTGAAAGACTCTTTAGGACAAAATACCAAGTAGAAAGAACAGAAATATACAATCATGTTCATGTGATGGTTTAACTCTGTAGAGGTTGTGGATCTGTGTGATTCTGCATTGGGAGGGATGAAAGAAATGAAAAGCCATATGACAAGGTGATATCAACCTAAACAACAAACAGGTTTTTAAAGAAAAGGATGTTTATTTGGGATAGAGCATTGCAGTGAAAATACACATACCACATGCCATAGTAGACTGTGCATATTCAAGGAGGTAAAGGAAGGCAAAGGTTTTTTTTTTTCTTTTCTTTTCTTTTTTTTTTGAGACGGAATCTTGCTCTGTCTGTCACCCAGGCTGGAGTGCAATCTCGGCTCACTGCAACCT
>NW_012105653.1:529265-529959 GCF_000951045.1 Mandrillus leucophaeus | reverse complement strand
GGCCTGATTCCGCGGCGTCCTTCCATAGCCCCTCGTTGTTGCATCCTCCTTGTGGTAAATGTAAATTACCTTAAGATTTTTCAATCAGTTCCACCAAATAAAGTGATTTGATTGCGTGTGCATGTGTATTTTTACAGAATGTGTTATCACTTGTACTGATTGGTCTTCTCTTACACTTTAACCCCAGGTTCCGTTGCAAACATTTTTAAAGGGCTGGTTATTCTTCGTGAAATGAGTTTGGTGATTAGAAACCTGCAGCGAGTCATCCCCATCAGGAGAGCGCCACTTCGCAGTAAGATCGAGATTGTAAGGAGGATTTTAGGAGTGCAGAAATTTGACCTGGGGATCATCTGTGTTGACAACAAGAATATTCAGCACATTAATAGAATCTACAGAGGTAGAAATGTCCCAACCGATGTGCTTTCTTTTCCATTTCATGAGGTAAAAAAAAAAAAAAAAAAAGGGTTCCTCTTGTCTAGCCTACCTTCCCAGAGTAAATTTCCTGTCTTTTTTTTTTTTTTTCTTTAATTAAGACGGAGTCTTGCTCTGTCACCCAGGCTGGAGTGCAGTGGTGCGATCTCGGCTCACTGCAACCTCCCTGCCTGCTTCAAGTGATTCTTTTGCCTCAGCCTCCCCAGTAGGTGGGACTACAGATGTGGGCCACCACACCTGGCTAATTTTTTTTTTTTTTTTT
>NW_012105653.1:518640-519689 GCF_000951045.1 Mandrillus leucophaeus | reverse complement strand
AAAAAAAAAAAAAAAAAAAGTGATTTGGTCAGAGAGCAAGTGCTTATTTGCCTTGGGAATAACCAGGATGAAACCTGTCAACCTGTGGTTGGGTTACGATTCCTGTTCTCTAAGTCTGCATTTCCTCATTTTTTAGCATCTGAAAGCAGGTGAATTTCCCCTGCCTGATTTTCCAGATGACTACAATTTGGGAGACATTTTCCTAGGAGTGGAGTATATCTTCCATCAGTGTAAAGAAGATGAAGATTACAATGACGTCCTGACTGTAAGCGGGGATGCTGAAATCATATAACCTGGTGCATGGAACATGGGCCATGCAAAGGGGTCGACATCACAGCCCTGCATCCTGTGTGTCCATGGGTACCATAAGGGCCACTGGGGGAAGAACCTGTAAGCAGGGTGTGAGGAGCACCCAGGCTGGGTAGGAACTGCATGCCTTATGCGACAGTTGGAGGAGAGAGAGAACACGCTGTGGAAACACAGAAGCTCCCAGAGAAGCCTTCTCAGCTTTTATCTCTGGAGTACAGCAGACTATGTTGAGCTAACCCAGACCTGCTGGATCAGCTTCTTTCTGAGCTGCCAGAAGTACAGAGGTTGGAGCCTCCACCACCTTCCAGATCTGTGTCTCCTCAGTGTAATCCGCCTATGGGTTCTTCCTGCCCACTGAACAGACAAAACCAATTCACTGAGACCGTTGTATTGCAGTAGAGAAAGAGTTTAACACAGAGCTAGCCAAGTGGAAAGACGAGTTATTATTCAATCTTCCAGAGAACTCAGAGGCTAGGGTTTTCATGGGCAATTTGGCAGTCAGGGGCTAGGGAATGGGTGCTGCTGATTGGTTGGGGACAGACTATGGGGTGTAAATGATTTTTGTCCGCTGAGTCTACCTCTGGGTGGAGCCACAGGATCAGCTGAGTCATGAGTCTCAGGTCCAGGTGGAGTCTGTAGGTTGCCAGCACTCAAAAGTCTGAAAAACGTCCCAAAAGACCATTCTTAGGTTCTACTATTGACGTTATCTTATTGGGGAGCAATTGGGGCAGTCACAAATC
>NW_012105653.1:515405-518590 GCF_000951045.1 Mandrillus leucophaeus | reverse complement strand
TGGAGGCCCCGCCCTCTAACTGGGGCACTGCCCCTCCTGGGGATTGGGCCTGGGGTGTGGACTGTGCCCTTGCCTCATCCCTCTTAGGGCAGGGACTGTCTCTTATACACATCTAGATGTGTATAAGAGACAGAAACAGTCCTGTACACTGAATGAGCCTCTGGGTGGGGACCACAGGATCAGCTGAGTCATGAGTCTCAGGTCCAGGTGGAGTCTGTAGGTTGCCAGCACTCAAAAGTCTGAAAAACGTCCCAAAAGACCATTCTTAGGTTCTACTATTGACGTTATCTTATTGGGGAGCAATTGGGGCAGTCACAAATCTTGTGACCTCTGGCTGCATGACTCCTGAGCAGCAAGGAATCATAGCAAGGCAAGCTGGGGAAGAAGAGCTGCTGGCTGGCTCTCCTCAGGACACCTACATCTGAGCAGAATTCAGGCCCCTCCCGTTGTCCTCATCTTGTGGCCCTTCACTAGCTTTACAGAGGTGGTTTCGGTCCTGAGCAAGGAGGGGATTCGTTTTAGGGAGGGATGATTACTATTCCTGATTTAAAGTTAAACTCTAGATTAAATTCCTCCCATAGTTAACTTGGCCTGTACCCAGGACTGAGTGGGGACAGCCAACCTGTGAGACTAGAAGCGAGGTGGAGTCAGCCACGCAAGTTAAACTCTAGATTAAATTCCTCCTGTGGTTAGCTTGGCCTGTGCCCAGGACTGAGATGGAGTCAGCTGTGCCAGACTTCTCTCACTGTCATCATCTTTGCACAGGTGGTTTCAGCAGCTTGATGCCAAAAAAAAAAAAAAAACCAAAAGGTATTCTGAAAAGCCATGTATGAGTGAATCATACTTGACTTGGCCTCCTTTGACTGAACAGCCATGCCCTGAGTCATCCTTGGGGATCCAAGTGCATGTGTGTGGTTTGAAGCAGAGCTTCCCAGCCAGACCCAGCGTGAAAGGCTGGGACGGCCACACAGGAACCTGGGCTGGGCCCCAACTGCTCCCCCCAGACCTGGGTGGGACGTGCCCGCCACACATACCCTGCTGGCGAAGGGGAAGCTTCTGAGAGTGACAGGAAGTGGCCCAGCCCGAGATTCAGCCCTGGGATCTCTGTGGCCAGCAACTGTGGGGGGCATGTGGACATCTGCTTCCATTTTCCCCAAACCTCCTGAGATTCTGTTCCCTGGTCTGCCCCTGGCATTTCTTCCTCGGGCCCAGAGCCCTCTCCGTGGGGCTCCCTATTAACCTGAATGGTGGGCCAGCCCACTATCCCAGAACCCCATCATCATGGCCACAGGCCAGGACAGCTGTGCTCAGGGCTGGCTCTCAGCTGCACCCCCATCTACCCCACTTTGTCCTTCATGTCTCCAGGCACCTCACACCAGCCCCAAGGATAGCCACCTCCCAGGTCTCCCTCCTCCCTCCACCCAAACCCCAGGGGAGTGCCAGCCCTGTGGCCCATGTGGCTCCATAAGCCCCCTTGGTGCTGCGCCTGCTCAGGGTCCACAGGCCCTCCCTCCTCTTCCTCCTCCCCCAGCTCTGGGCTCCATCTGGGTGCCCCTCCCCTGTGCGCTTTAATCCAGCCCTCTCTCCAGGAGGACATGGTAACTGTGGGTCTTCCCGAGTCACCAGCAGTTGCACCTCCCTTCCCCTGTGCCTTCATGCCTCTTCTCCACTCCCTGTGCTGCCTGTGCACCAAAGCTCTACCCACAGTGTTCAATAAGATCAGGGGCCACTGGAGGCCCCGCCCTCTAACTGGGGCACTGCCCCTCCTGGGGGTTGGGCCTGGGGTGTGGACTGTGCCCATGCCTCATCCCTCTTAGGGCAGGGAGGCCACCCCGGCCGGTGCCCCACTACCCCCCAACCTTGCGGCACCCACCCCTCCTCACTTCTTCATAATCCACCCTCCTTGTCCATTACTCCTGTGGCTGGACAGCTCCATCGTGGGGGCCTCCCCAGCACAGTGCGGCCGAACAGCACTCCACATTGACTAAAGAGTCTGAAAGGGGCTTGCCTGCTTTCCGTTTTAGATGGAAGGGAGCTGAGGCCGAGTGCCTGTGATTCCTGCGCGGGGGTCTCACAGCAGCCCTGGGGTCCTGCAGCCACGCACCAAGAGCAGCCTGTGGCCCTGGGGTGTCCCTGAAGGGGCAGCTTCCTGTGGGGTCATCCTCTGAGCCGGTTTGAAATTATTCTGACAGGTGACGGCCACCCACGGACTCTGTCACTTGCTGGGCTTCACACACAGCACGGAGGCGGAGTGGCAACAGGTAAGGAGCCCATCCTCCCGCTACCCAGGGGGTGTGTGGGGGAAGGAGGCTGCCCCAGGCCCCTGCCAGCCCCCACCCTCCATCCTGACCACCCCCGCAGAAACTGGACCTCAGACCTGCCCTTGGGAAAATGACTCAGATGCTTGCTTTCAACACGGGGCTCCCCAGATACTTCCAGCTGAATGTGTTCACTAAGAAAAGCGGTCTGTGTGCAGAGGCCGAGAGCCACAGCTGACACTAGCAAGTGGTGCTTGGTCAAAAAAGTCCAGTCAGCTAGAGACTAGGCCAGACCCGGGACCGGGGCGGGAGCTCTGCACGAAGTGAATTCAAGGTTGGTTTCCCCCAGGCCCAGGCGCTCTGTCTACAGAGGCCCACGCGGGCTCCAGTCCGCATGGTTAACGCGCACACTATCCTGTGTTGGCGAGCAAACCATCCGCTTCTGTGAAAGTCATGAAAAACCTTTTTCATTAAAAAAAGAAAAAGTTCGCTGGGGGCAGTGGCTCACGCCGGTAATCCCAGCACTTTGGGAGGCTGAGGAGGGTGGATCACTTGAGGTCAGGAGTTCGGGATCAGCCTGGCCAACATGGTGAAACCCTGTCTCTACTAAAAATACAATAATTAGCCGGGCGTGGTGGCGCCTGTAATCCCAGCTACTCGGGAGGCTGAGGCAGGCGAATCGCTTGAACGCAGGAGGCGGAGGTTGCAGTGAGCGCTCCTCCCCTTCCCCCCTTCCCCCTCCCGCGCTCCCCTTCCCTCTTGCAGCCCCGCTGCTTCTCCCAGCCTGTGGCGGTTCGGGAACTCGCTGAGCTCAGGTCCTGGTTAAGATGCCAGGAGGCGGGTCCCGCCCTTCGGCCTGAGCTAGAGCCGCGCGGGCGGCCAGGTTCCCCCAAACCCTGTGGGAGGGGCGTCCCGAGGAGGCGACCC
>NW_012105653.1:513283-514815 GCF_000951045.1 Mandrillus leucophaeus | reverse complement strand
GGGGTCCCTGCCCGGAGCCTGCGTCCTTCCCGGGGGTCCCTGCCTGGAGCCTGCGCCCCCGGAGAGGAAGGGGCTCGAGGGGTTTGGGTCCCGCAGCCCGTCCTTCCATAGAAAAGGCTCTTGCGTCCGTATTTCCTGCTTTACCTCCTAAGTATTCGGATATTGGAGTAAACCCTGGCGTTTCAGCGCCAGCGCACGCGTCTTCATCAGGGCAGCGCGTCGCAAGGGCGCTGGTTCCCCCCGGCCTCCCGACCCGGCCCCCCGGCCACCGACACCGCTCTAGCCGGGCCATGGCGAGGCCTCGGAGCAGCACCTCAGAGACCCTCGTGAGCCCTAAAACCTGGGGCTACTACAATTCTGATCATCTGTTTGTCCTGTAAAATGATTTAGGGTCATGAAAATGCCTTTCCACTGGACTTGCGTCCTGTCTTAGCCTGGACTTGTCCCCTTAGGAACGCAGGCCAGGCCCCTCTGTTCCTGAAGTCGCTGCACCACCGCGCCCTTCCATGGAGAGCGTTCTGTTTACCGTGGAACTAGCTTAATGTCGAAAAAGTACTCGTGAAAATAGAAAACGGAGTCAGCTTTAATCCAAGCTTGTAACAAGAGCACACAGTTGGGATTCACATTCAAAAGCCCTTAAGAGACTGAGAGGCCTGGAGACCTGCCAGCTGTGGGCGGGATTTTGGAGGTTCCTGTTTGCTGTTAGAACCGAGCCCCAGGAGCCTCTGTTCACATCCTGGGGCGCTCAGGGCTTCTTGGGAATTCCTGGGGGCTGAGGACGTGGGGGTCTGGCTTTACTGGGTAGTGCCCAGACACGACTGCAGAGCTGGGTCACTAGTGCCCCCAGCAGCCCACAGCCAGTGACCCTGGGGCACAGACCCAGCCTGGGTGGTCCCAGCCCTCTGGTGGACAGGGTCTCTGATGTGCGCTGAGGCTGCCCTGTGTCCCACCATCAGTGAGGCTATCTCTTCATCTTTTTTTTCTTCTTTTTTTTAGATGTAGTCTCACTCTGTCGCCCAGGCTGGAGTGCAGTGGCATGATTTCGGCTCACTGCAACTTCTGCCTCCTGGGTTCATGCTATTCTCCTGCCTCAGCCTCCCGAGTAGCTGGGACTACAGGTGCCCGCCACCACGTCTGGCTAATTTTTTTGTATTTTTAGTAGAGATTTCACCGTGTTATCTAGGATGGTCTCCATCTCCTGACCTCGTGATCCACCCACCTTGGCCTCCCAAAGTGCTGGGATTATAGGCGTGAGCCACCGTGCTTGGCCTGTTTTGTTTTTCTTGAGATAGAGTCTTGCTTTGTTGCCCAGGCTGGAGTGCAGCGGTGCAATCTCGGCTCATTGTACCCTCTGCCTCCTGGGCTCAAGCCATTCTCCTGCCTCAGCCTCCCAAGCAGCTGGGACTAGAAGTGTGCACCACTACGCCCGGCTAATTTTTGTGTTTTTGTAGAGACAGGGTTTCACTGTGTTGACCAGGCTAGGCTTGAACTCCTGACCTCAAGTAATCTGCCCACCTCAGCCTCCCAAAGTG
>NW_012105653.1:510248-512028 GCF_000951045.1 Mandrillus leucophaeus | reverse complement strand
GAGTCAGAGCTTTGGTTTGAGCTTTTAACGGGAGCACAGAGTCTCTGGAATCACCTTCAAGAGGCACGAAAAGATGGTTTTGAGAGAAGTGAGTGTTACTGCCAGTAGCTGCGCTGGGCTCTTCGGTGCTTACACCCGTCCATCCATGTGGGCACCACGTGGCTCTCCCTGGGGAGCTCTGAGGCCGGGTCAGCCAGAGCGGAGGCCCCTGCAGCTCAGTGGCAACTCTGGCCATCCTGTCTCCTACCTGCAAACTTTCAAGGATGGAAGCATGGGGACAGGGTTCCTCCTTGTGCGGAACTTCAGGAATGAAGGAATCTGTGCTAATGGGGGGTGAATGAAAGCTTATATACTTAAAAATATGTAAATAACATTAAAAGAGCAAAGAAACATAATTGCACCAAATAAAGTAACAAAAAAAGTAAAGAAAAGAAATAGTCAAGGTAGCCTATCCGCATGGTAAGAAATCCCAGAACACAGAAGGAAACTGAACTGAGGACAGGAAACCGCCCCTCCACTGCCCAGCACTCACCTTTGCTTTACAGGAACGAGAGGGTGCAAACCAGCATGTGGAGATTTCTGCATTTATAGCATTAGCACTCTCCGTTTGTTTTTTTTTAAACTCAAAAGGGATCACGTGACACACAGCTTGTTTCTTTCACTTTTTTATTTTATTTTTTGAGACAGGGGCTTGCTCTGTGGTCCAGGCTAGAGTGCAGTGGTTCCATCACAGCTCACCGCAGCTTCTAACTCCTGGGCTGAAGCAATCCTCCCATCTCAGCCCCCAGAACTGCTGAGATCACAGGTGCATATCACCACACCTGACTAGTTTTTTTAATTTACTTTTTGTAGAGATGGGGTCTTGTTATGTGACCCAGGCTGGTCTCGAATTCCTGAGCTCAAGTGATCCTCCTGCCTCAGCCTCTGAAATGCTGGGACTACAGGCATTGAACCATGCCCTGCTACTTCTTTAGTAGGAGTCTGCTCCACAGCTGTGGCAAACGGGTGTCCCTAGTTACTAAATTTGACTTTGTGGTATTTTTCCCATCAGGATGTTTACATTCCATGTGGCTAAAGCTATTGATCTTCCCGATTCTGGTTCCTGAGCTGAGGTTTTCTTAAACTCTTTCTGGATGAAATCTTTATTTCAGGATCGTCAGTCTGGTGGTGTCCACGGCCTCAACTTTACCTCCGTGATGGAAGAGGGGGACCTGAGGCTCCCAGGTGGGCCGGCACCACCCTACAGGAAAGGAAGGGTCCCTGGGAGGGGCTGCTGCCCTGCACGGGTTCACAGGCCCCTCACTGCAGGGGTCCCAGAGCAAGGGATGCCCCCTGGAATGGCCCTGTGGCCAGAAAGCGAGCCTGCCCAGCTTCCCCAGGAGGGGCCTGCGGTCCACACTCACGTGGCCAGTCTAGGGGGCAGCAGGGTCTCCCCCTGCTCCTTTCCATGGACCCGCCACAGCCCACAGCCCTGAGGAAGCCTGGGGGTGGAGGGTGCCCTGGCCAGGGTCTCTGTGACTCACACTCAGGGTGGGCCAGGCGTCCACGGGCTGGGGGCGGGCTGGAGGACAGTGGCGGCCCCAGGTGGCCACGCAGCATGGTGGTGGTGGTGGTGGTGCACGACGGGCAGCCTTGGCCTGGCAGCTCGTGGGACCCCCGGGGGCACACATGGCGGGTCCTGCCACAGACACACCTGCAGCTCAGGATGCGGCCCAGGTTGCTCCTCCACTCCCGCCCTGTTCCTAACTGGGGCTGGGTTCTGTGTGATAGGCAGGATGGC
>NW_012105653.1:508254-509642 GCF_000951045.1 Mandrillus leucophaeus | reverse complement strand
TGTCTGTACACCGCGCGGCTCCCCGGGGCAGGCTCTGAGTCTGTCTGTACACCGCGCAGGTCCCTGGGGCGTGCCCTGAGTCTGTCTGTACACCGTGCGGCTCCCTGGGGCGTGCCCTGAGTCTGTCTGTACACCGTGCGGCTCCCCAGGGCGTGCCCTGAGTCTGTCTACACCGTGCGGCTCCCCGGGGCGTGCCCTGAGTCTGTCTACACCGTGCGGCTCCCCAGGGCGTGCCCTGAGTCTGTCTACACCGTGCGGGTCCCCGGGGCAGGCTCTGAGTCTGTCTACACCGTGCGGGTCCCAGGGGCAGGCTCTGAGTGTGTCTGTACATGGTGTGGCTCCCCAGGGCGTGCCCTGAGTGTGTCTGTACACTGTGCGAGTCCCTGGGGTGTGCCCTGAGTGTGTCTGTACACCGTACAGCTCCCCGGGGCATGCTCTGTGTCTGTCTGTATCCTGTGCAGGTCCCTGGGGTGTACTCTGAGTTGTGGAATCTCTAGGTCAGAGGGTGTGCATGTTGAAAGGTGTGTGATGGGCCCCACAGCTCCTTAGGAGGCTACTCCCATCTGCCTTCCCGCCTCCTCCCCCTAGGCTGCGTGGGGACCCCAGAAAGGCATGCCCCAGAAAGGCAGTCTCCCCTCACCTCAGAGTGTGACCTTATTTGGAAAAAGAGTCTTTGCAGATGTCATTAAGGATCATGAGATGGGCCGGGCGCAGTGACTCACGCCTGTAATCCCAGCACATTGGGAGGCCAAGGTGGGTGGTTCACCTGAGGTCAGGAGTTCGACACCAGCCTAGCCAACATGGCAAAACCCTGTCTCTACTAAAAATACAAAAATTAGCCAGACACGGTGCCTCACACCTGTAATCCCAGCACTTTGGGAGGTCGAGGCAGGTGGATCACCTGAGGTCAGCAGTTTGAGACCAGCCTGGCTAGCATGGCAAAACCCCATCTCTACTAAAAATACAAAAATTAGCAGGGCGTGGTGGTGGGCATCTGTAATCTCAGCTAGCTGGGAGGCTGAGGCAAGAGAATTGCTTGAACCCAAGCGGCAGAGGTTGCAGTGAGCTAAGATGGCGACAGTGCACGCCAGCCTGGACAACAGAGCGAGACTCCGTCTCAAAAGAATAAAAGCGGCTGGGCGTGGTGGCTCACGCCTGTAATCCCAGCACTTTGGGAGGCCAAGGCAGGTGGATCATGAGGTCAGGAGATCAAGACCATCCTGGCTAACATGGTGAAACCCCGTCTCTACTAAAAACACAAAAATTAGCTGGGCGTGGTGACAGGCGCTGGTAGTCCCAGCTACTCGGGAGGCTGAGGCAGGAGAATGGCATGAACCTGGGAGGCAGAGCTTGCAGTGAGCTGAGATCGTGCCACTGCACTCCAGCCT
>NW_012105653.1:505188-507044 GCF_000951045.1 Mandrillus leucophaeus | reverse complement strand
GTCACCCAGGCTGGAGTGCAGTGGCACGATCTCCGCTCACTGCAAGCTCCACCTCTCAGGTTCACGCCATTCTCCTGCCTCAGCCCCCTAGCTGGGACTACAGGCGCCCACCACCACGCCCAGCTAATTTTATTTTTGTATTTTCAGTACAGACGGGGTTTCACAGTATTAGCCAGGATGGTCTCGATCTCCTGACCTCGTGATCCACCCACCTCAGCCTCCTAAAGTGCTGGGATTACAGGCATGAGCCACCGCGCCCGGCCTACACAAAATTCGTTTAATTAGCTGAATGTGCCTGTAGTCCCAGCTACTCAGGAGGCTGAGGTGGGAAGAATGCTTGAGCCCAGAAGTTGGAGGCTGCAGTGAGGTATGATCACACCACCGCACTCCAGCCTGGGCAATGGAGTGAGACCCTGTCTCTTACAAAAAAAAACCTGGCCAATAAATATAGGAAAAAGTGAAATGCAAATTAAACCAGAATCAACTTCTATAACATGCCCACCAAGCTGGCAAAAATGAAAAGTCTGAAAATACCAAGTGTTGGTGAAGTGCTCTGGCGACTGACAGTCTCATTCATGTATGTGGAGTGTAAATGGGCACAAACCTTTTGGGATACTGCGTGGCTGTATTTCCTGACCCAGCCATTTCAGTCCTAGGCATGCGTTCCATTAGAGGGCAAAAAGGCCTGTGCAGATGTAAGCTGGGAATCCTGAGCGGGAACAGAAGCAACCCACGTGTCCATGAGTGGATAAACGGATGCAGAAACTCGGTCTAGCCATGCAATGGACTATTACTCATCTGCGACCTGCTGCCATGTGGGTGAACCTTGAGGACATCATACTAAGTGAAATAAGCCAGTCACACAAAGACAAATACTGTGTGACTCCACTCATATGACACATGGAACACAGTTGAACTCATAGAAACAGAACACAGGACGGTGGTTGCCAGGCAGTGGCGGCGGGGGGTGATGTAGTCCGATGGGCGGAGTTTGAGATTTGCAAGATAAAAATGTTCTGCGGCACAGCAGTGACTATAGTTAACACTACTGAACTTTGCACTTAACAAGTGGTCGCAATGGTAAAGTTACATGTTTTTTTGTTTTTTTTTAAAATTACAAATTAATCTTTTTTTTTTAGACAGGGTCTCACTCTGTTGCCCAAGCTGGGGCGCCCTGGTGTGAACACAGCTCACTGCAGCATGGACCTCCTGGGCTCAAGGGATCTTCCCATCTCATCCTCCCAAGTAGCTGGGACCACAGGCACATGCCACCATACCCAATTAATTTTGATATGTTTTGTAGAGACGAAGTCTCAATATGTTGCCCAGGCTGGTCTTGAACTCATAGGCTCAGGTGAGCCACCCGCCTCAGTCTCCCAAAGTGCTGGGATTACAGATATGAGCCACTGTGCCATGCTGTAAATTAACTTTTAAAAAAAGAATCTTGAGTGCTGGGTGCTGTAATCCCAGCTACTTGGGAGGCTGAGGTGGGAGATTGCTTGAAGCCAGGGGTTTTGGACCTGCCTAGGTGATATAGCAATGCTGTGACTCAGAAGAAAATAAGACTCATGAGATGGGAAGATAATCCTGGATCATCTGGGCATGCCCAGTACAATCACAGAGTCCTTAGAAAGTGGTGAGAGAAAATGACTATCAACCTAGATTTGAATACGCAGCAAACTTGCATTTAAAAGTAAGGGTAGGGCCGGGCACGGTGGCTCACGCCTGTAATCCCAGCACTTTGGGAGGCTGAGGCAGGTGGATCATGAGGTCAAGAGATCGAGACCATCCTGGCCAACATGGTGAAACCCCATCTCTACTAAAAATACAAAAATTAGCCAGGTGTGGTGGCTCAC
>NW_012105653.1:498433-500128 GCF_000951045.1 Mandrillus leucophaeus | reverse complement strand
ATTGTGCCACCTCACTCCAGCCTGGGCAAAAGAACAAGGCTCTGGGCTGGGCGCGGTGGCTTACGCCTGTAATCCCAGCACTTTGGGAGGCCGAAACGGGTGGATCACGAAGTCAAGAGATCGAGACCATCCAGGCCAACACGGTGAAACCCCGTCTCTACTAAAAATTAGCCGGGCGTAGTGGTGGGCACCTGTAGTCCTAGCTACTCGGGAGGCTGAGACAGAAGAATGGCGAGAACCCAGGAGGTGGAGCTTGCAGTGAGCCGAGATCGTGCCACTGCACTCCAGCCTGGGTGACTGAGCAAGAGTCTGTCAAAAAAAAAAAAAAAAAAACAAGACTCTGTCTCAGAAAAAAAAAAAATTACTCAGTTTCAGATATTCTAAGCAACAGAAAATGGACTAAGACATGGACTAAGACATCCACCAACAGGTGAATGGATAAACTGATATATTCACACAATTCAATACTACTCAGCAATTAGAAGGAACCATGTATTGATACACCCAATGATAGTGATGAATCTTAAAACAGTTACGCCGAGAGAAGCCATACAAAAAAGAGTACATACTGTGTAGACCGTTTCTATAAATATCTAGAAAATGCAGGCCGGGCGCGGTGACTCACACCTGTAATCCCAGCACTTTGGGAGGCCGAGGCGGGTGGATCACAAGGTCAGGAGTTCAAGACCAGCCCTGCCAAGATGGTGAAACCCCATCTCTACTAAAAATACAAAAAATTAGCCAGGTATGGTGGCACACGCCTGTAATCCCAGCTACTCCGGAGGCTGAGGCAGAGAACTGCTTAAACCTGGAGGGATGGAGGTTGCAGGGAGCTGGGATCGCAACACTGCACTCCAGCCTGGGCAACAGAGAGAGACTCTGCTTCAAAAAAAAAAAAAAAATCTAGAAAATGCAAACTACTACATAGTGACAGAGAGCTGCTCAGCAGTTGCGTGGGGGTGTAGGAGGAGGGATTAAAAAGAAACACGAGGACACTTTGGAGGTGATGGATATGCCCAGTCTGGATTGCAGTGATGGTTTCATGGATATAAGCATATGTTAAAACTTATCAAGCCGGGCATGGTGGCTCACGCCTGCAATCCCAGCTTTTTGGGAGGCCAAGGCCAGTGGACTGCCTGAGGTCAGGAGTTCAAGACCAGCCTGGCCAACATAGTGAAACCCTGTCTCTACTAAAAATACACAAAAATAGCTGGGCATGGTGGTGGGCGCCTGTAATCCCAGCTACTCGAGAGGCTGAGGCAGGAGAATTGCTTGAACCCAGGAGGTAGAGGTTGCAGTGAGCCAAGATTGTGCCACTGCACTCCAACCTGGGCAACAAGAGCGAGACTCTGTCTCAGAACAAAGAAACAAAACAAAACTTGTGAAACTGGGCTGGGTGTAGTGGCAAACGCCTGCAATCCCAGCACTTGGAGAGGCTGAGGTGGGCAGATCACCAGAGGCTGGGAGTTCGAGACCAGCCTGGCCAAAATGGTGAAACCCATCTCTACTGAAAATACAAAAATTAGCAAAGCATGGTGGTGCACGCCTACAGTTCCAGCCACTTGGGAGGCTGAGGCAGGAGAAATCACTTGAACCCGGGAGGCAGAGGTTGCGGTGAGCTGAGATCGTGCCATTGTACTCCAGCCTGGGCAACAAAGTGAGACTCTCTAAATAAATAAATAAATAAATAAATAA
>NW_012105653.1:494267-496433 GCF_000951045.1 Mandrillus leucophaeus | reverse complement strand
TTGCCCAGGCTGGAGTGCAATGGCGCAATCTCAGCTCACTGCAATCTCCGTCTCCCAGGTTCAAGCAATTCTCCTGCCTCAGCCTCCCGAGTAGCTGAGATTACAGGTGCATGCCACCATGCCTGGCTAATTTTGTATTTTTAGAAGAGATGGGGTTTCACCATGTTGGCCAGGCTGGTTTTGAACTCCTGACCTCAGGAGATCCACCCGCCTTGGCCTCCCAAAGTGCTGGGATTACAGGCGTGAGCCACCGCGCCCTGCCTGGTCAGTCTTTTTCACTGTAGCCACTTTAATAGGGATACAGTGGTGGCTCACTGTGGCTTTAATTTGCATTTCCCTAATGATGGATGGTGTTGAGCATCTGGGGCAGACCGGTGTGTAGGATGACTGCATCCCAACAGGCGTTCTCAATTCTGTCCCAGTGACCTCTCTATCCCAGCCCCCATGACAACTTGGTTAATTACTGTACTCCATCATATACTGTAGTACATATATAGAACACGTCATAAGAGTAAACTTTGGTGTCTCCTCTGAGTAAAAATAAATTACAGCCGAATATTCGAGTATGAAAGGCCTTCTGTTTTATCCTCTTCTAGCTGTGCGAGGCTGCCTGGCCTCGTCCCTTCTTCCTCAGTTCACAGAAAGGATGGCAGAGACCAGGAGTTGGCAAACTTTTGGCAAGGGCTAGATCGTAAACGGATTCCAAAGCAGGACACACTGTCAGCTACAGCTCTTGAGTTGGCCATTGCAGCGTGAAAGCAGCTATGGACAATGTGGAAACAAATGGGTCTGGCCCAATAAAACTTTATTTATGAACACCAAAATTGGCATTTCGTATAATTCTCATATGTTGCAAAATATTATTATTTTATTGGCTTTTCCCCAAGCATTTAAAAATGTAAAACCATTCTCAGCTTGCAGGTTGCATGAGAACAGGAGGCAGGCCAGCTCTGGTCTGAAGCTGTGGTTTGCCAACCCCTGCCACAGACCCATGAGGCTTTCTTAGAGCCGCTGTGCCTATCCTGGCTGACGGGACTTCTGCTTCAGGGGCTCTGTGTCCAGCTGCCAGGAAGCTCATCTTGGTGACCCACAGCCCCTGCTTACCTGCCTGGTGTCACTGGAGCTGAGAGCAAAACCTGCAGGCATAACTGGCCCTGATGGATACACAGTAAGTATAGATGTGTTTGGGATGAGGAAGATGGGGGGTCCACAGCAACGACCCCCCGTACTCCCTTTTGTGCTAGGAGGAGGTTCCTGGTGCTGGAAGACGGGAAGGCACAGGCTGGGAATATCCAGAACCTGGTGAAGGCAACCCATCTGCAGAGGAGGGTCTGGGGCAGGTCCTTTGGAGGCTCCCCTTCCCTTTGTTCCCTCTGCCATGTGCTGCTGCCGGGGTCCCCTCCCAAAGGGCAAAAGCCTTCCAGGTCATAGACTCTGCTGCCCTGTCTAGAAATTCCCACCTCAGCCTCTTCTTCTCTCCTACCCTCCCTGCACCCCAGTCACACGAAACCCACCAAAGCCTTGACCTCCAGGCCCCAGCTTCCATCCCGCCTCTGGGTGCCTGGTTTCCCTCTGACCCATTTTTTGCTTCAGAAAGTCAGAGTTGTTTTCTGCTGCTTGTCACCCAGAAGGCTGAACAGCTGTAGGAAGCTCTCAGAGGTGGAACACTATTTACCTTTAACATTCTGCCCTTGACATTGGGGCCTTAGGCATCTCCTGGGCATGATAAAGGTTTTTTTTTTTTTTTGAGATGGAGTCTTGTAATCTCTTTCTGGGCTCAAGTGATTCTCCTGCCTCAGCCTCCTGAGTAACTGGGACTACAGGCATAACGCCACCACGCCTGGCTAATTTTGGTATTTTTAGTAGAGACAGGATTTCGCCAAGTTGCCCAGGCTGGTCTCAAACTCCTGACCTCAGGTGATCCACCTGCCTCGGCCTCCCAAAGTGCTGGGGTCCATCACACCCAGCCAGGGATAAAGTTTTGAGGAGTTGACCTACTTCCCCAAATTCAGGGCCCTCTGCCTGCTGAGCTCTCCTGATATACTTCTACCCCTAATGCAACATTTAAGGCCAGGGCTGGGGTTTGGGAGACAGAGCTGGGCCCCAGCCTCCCTCTGTGATCAGGGGTAAGCAGTCCGGGGAGGCCCGAACAGTGTCCAGGCAGGG
>NW_012105653.1:491858-493002 GCF_000951045.1 Mandrillus leucophaeus | reverse complement strand
GTTCTTTCAAGCCAGTTCCAGGCCTACTTCGCTGCAAAGATCTCCCCCTAGAAAAGCGGCCCCACCTCCCCGGCGTCTCTGCCACTCAGATGCATCTTTGGTGAGTGCCGTGGGAGCAAACCTCCGGGCATCCCAGAATTCCAGGTCCTCCTGGAATTGGGCCCCTACTCAACATTTCCTGCCCTGATGGAAACCTGCACACAGGCAGGTCTCTAAGCTAACAGTGCCCTCACTGGGGCCTAGCCCTGAGAGTCCAGAAAGGTCTTCCCCAATACCCTCCCACCCGGTGCTGTAAGGCTGGGCAGCCGTCTCTACTACAGTGAGCTCAGCCAGGTTCGCTCAGAGGGTTCAGGGCCTACCCGGAGTCTCTGTAGAAGGTCTCTCCTTCTCTTCAGAGCAGTCTGCAGGGCGTCGTCCGGCCGGTCCTCATTTCCTGGAGGGAAGCACCTGCTTGCTCACCAAGGAACGCGTAGAGGCTGTCGCTGCAAGCACTCGGACCGGATGGCACTGCACCCATGTCGGAAGGCCCTGCCTCACCCACACTCCCAGGATGGATGTGGCCTGGGAAGCTCCTGGGCTTAGGTTATCCCAGAGAAAGAGGGACCAGTGCTGGGTAAGGAGGGCAAGGGGCAGCATCAGAGGAGGGGTAATCCAGGGAACTCAGTGTTGGAGTCTGGCCAACGGTCATCTCATTCCTGGAAGGGAGCCTGAAGTCACACGACCAGATTCCTCCTGAGTGCATTTCGTACACAGTCCCTTGGGCTCCGGGAGGCCAAGGCCTCTACGGGACTGGTTGCAGCCTGATCTTGGCCACCTGGAGCCACCCTCTGGCCCCAAGTGGTCTAGAGTCTGGTCTGACCCCCAAGTATCTGCACATCCCTCAAGCCTGCCCCCCAGTCCGGGCGTGGTGGCTCATGCCTGTAATCTCAACAGCGGGAGGTTGCGCTGGGAGGATTGCTTGATCCTAGGAGGTCAAAGGTGCAGTGAATTGTGATCAGGCCACTGCACTCCAGCCTGGGCGACAGAGTGAGACCAACTCTGTCTCAGGAAAAAAAAAAAAAATCTGGCCGGGCACAGTGAGTCACACCTGTAATCTCAGCACTTTAGGAGGCTGAGGTGGGTAGATTACTTCAGGCCGGGAGTT
>NW_012105653.1:487534-491808 GCF_000951045.1 Mandrillus leucophaeus | reverse complement strand
AGCCACCCTCTGGCCCCAAGTGGTCTAGAGTCTGGTCTGACCCCCAAGTATCTGCACATCCCTCAAGCCTGCCCCCCAGTCCGGGCGTGGTGGCTCATGCCTGTAATCTCAACAGCGGGAGGTTGCGCTGGGAGGATTGCTTGATCCTAGGAGGTCAAAGGTGCAGTGAATTGTGATCAGGTCACTGCACTCCAGCCTGGGCGACAGAGTGAGACCAACTCTGTCTCAGGAAAAAAAAAAAAAAATCTGGCCGGGCACAGTGAGTCACACCTGTAATCTCAGCACTTTAGGAGGCTGAGGTGGGTAGATTACTTCAGGCCGGGAGTTCGAGGCCAGCCTGGCCAACATGGCAAAACCCCGTCTCTACTAAAAATACAAAAGTTGGCCAGGCATGGTGGAGTGCACCTGTAATCCCAGCTACTCGGGAGGCTGAGGCATGAGAATTGTTTGAACCTCAGAGGTGGAGGTTGCAGTGACCTGAGATTGCACCACTGCACTCCAGCCTGGGTGATAGAACGAGACTCCTTCTCAAAAAAAAAAAAAAAGAAAAAAACGAAGTCTACACTCTTTGGGGAAGGGTCTGCACTCAAGAGAAGGCTCCGGAAGGTGGGGGGCAGGGTTCTGACCTCCTTTCCCTTAGGCACAGGGGTCCTGCCCCTCACCCAGCATCACACTGGAGTGGGGCCGTTGGGAACCCCAGCCAGTCCTTGGGGGTCCCCAAACTCTCTGCCCCAGGCACTGGTAGCCATTCTGTTCCCTTGCACTGGCTCTGCAGTCAGGGGACCTGGTTTGGGATTTTCTCTCTGTATTTGAGACTGGGCTCTGCCTTTGGCAGCTGAGCCCCCACAGCTCACAGGTTGCCCCACGTTCCAAAGAACAGGAAATGCTCCTCCGGCCTCCTTAGCTCCTCCCTGGACATCTCCAGGTAACAGTGAGGACAGCAGCTCCTCCCCAACCAATGGGCAAGCTCAGGCTCTGGAACCAGAGCAACTGGGTCTGATCTGGGTGTGACCACTGCCAGGGTGAGCAGCCTCTTTCTGCCTCCATTTTCTCATCTGCAAAATGGGAACAATGAAGGTGCACCCTTTTGGGGTTTGCAGACTAAAGGTGATAAGGAATGGGGGTGTCTTCAACTCTGAATGTAAAGGAAACGTGTTGAGGACAGTCTTGGTGGTACCAGGAGTGCGGGTGATTCCCAGAGTTGCTGTCCCCACCTCCCCCTGGCGTGGCTACACTTGTGTCTGTCTGTGCTGGTTCCGAGCAGCCCAGGGGCTCTCACCTGGCTCGAGGTGGAGGCCCTCAGGTCCCCCTTCCATGTTCTGCCGTTCTTGCTCCAGCTTCTATGAGGAAAAGAGACCGTGATGGAGACACTGGCTCCAGGCAAAGGCCCTGTGTGCTCCAGGAATGACTAAGACGCTTTCCGAGTGAAAAGAACGGTATGTCAGGAATAACCCAGCCCCTCCAGGGCCAACAGGTGGGAGACGAACCCCTCCAAGGATCTTCATGAGCTGCCTCTGTCAGCCTGACCTCTAGCGAATTCATGTGTTCCACCTGCAAGCCTAGGGGCGGATGCTCTGAGTGGCCCCTTCAGGCAGATTTCTGAAGTGCAACCCTGGGAGAGACTGCACTGGTGAGGCCTCCAGGCTTCCCAGTCACTGCATGCCTGGATCATCCCCCACCTGAACCCTGAGCTGAGCAGTTACCTACTGGGTGTGTCCAAGCGTGAGTCCCTCTCATGGCGGCCTGTGGGCCAGGATGCAGGGCTGGCAAAAGGCGGGCAGCAGGTCCCTCGGACAGCAGGAGAGGGAACAATGCAGGCAGGGGGTGCAGAGGAGCCCCCAGGCACTGAGGCCCCCCGGACCAGACCCTCAGAGAATGTTAAGACTGAGTCTCAGGATGGGTCTGCTGGGCTGCCAGCCCCAGGCCCGGCCCTTGGGGGCCTGCATTCTGCACCTGCAGGGCTGTCTTGAAGAGTCCCTCCAATGCCACAGCCTGGGAGTTGTTAAAAAAGGAGCATCCCGGGCTCTGCCTCACCTGTCCCAAGAGCTTCAGCGTCAGTCGGGTCACGTGCTCTGCTGCTGACGAGTCCAGCATGGTGGGAGCTGCAGGAGACGACTGTAGGGGCAGGGGAGGCCGCAGCCCACCTCCCTCCCTGGTTCTGTTACTCGAAGGAAAGAACTGCTTAGCAGGAGCCCAAGCACCAGTGTCACCTGCGGGGCTGTCCTTACCTCCTGGAGACCAGCCTGAGGTAAGAGAAGAGCCCTGTGGGAAGACAGCCACACCCTTCCTGGACTGCAGTGCCCCACAAGCCAGCGCTGGGCGCCGCGTGACAGTTGCCAGGCTGCCGGACACAGGGAGGCCCCAGGTTGCCAGGTTTCTACTGTGCGTCCTCAGGCTACCTGTAAACATTCATCCCCAGGTGTAGCCAGCTGGGCTTCATGGGAAGACAAAAGAAGTGGGCAGTAGCTGAGGCAGAGGGGCAGAGCCCTCAGACCTGGGGGAAGGGGACAGTCGTGACCCCCTGTGCACCACCAGCCTCAGGACCCAGTCCAGAAGAACCTGTGTGTTAGGGGAGGGTGCCCCACCCCTGCGTACTGCCTCCAGGGTGTTAACGGCACCTCCCCTCCTAGAGACCCTCAGAGCAAGCAGGGAAGACAGGGTGGGGAGACTGCCTACCAAGGAGTTCAGGAAATTCCAGGCAGCAGAAGGGGCGGGACAGATGAGGGGTTGTGACCTGCAGAGGGGCAGGGCTTCAGCAGGACCAGTGGGGGTGCTCAGGGGATGCGTCCCACCTTGGAGCTGGGGGCAACCGGGCAGGGAGCCAAGAATGCAGGAAGCTTCGCAGAGGGCGACACAAAACAGAAGCGTGGTCTGCACTTGGTGGGGCGTTAAACTCCACATCGACGAGTTAGTCAATCCCACTAGCAGGCAGACTGACATCTGGGGGATGTCAGCAACAGGGGCCCAGACCTGCGGACCTGAGGGGTGGAGGTTAGCACTTTGCTCAATGTAGCTAACCCAAGAACTTGCCTCAGTGGCCAAAATTGCTCTCTTGCCCTCAATTCTGTAAATGGCCCATGTCCATCAGTATCTATGGTTGTGTGCCTGTCCTGTCTTTCAATCCATATCCATGTGGGGAGCCTGGAGCTGGACCAGTGAGTGATAGGGTGAAGGCTGGTCAGCCCGTAGGAGGTCAGGCTCACAGAGGCAGCTCATGGAGATCCTCGGAGGGGCGCACCTCACACCTGCTGGCCCCGGAGGGGCTGGGTTACTCCTGATGTAGAGTTCAACTCACCTTACCCTGGAGGTCATCCAACCAGAAATGAAGTCAGCATGAAACCTGGCCTTATCCTCCCTCCAGATCTGTGGAGGTTGTGGGCTGGGGTCACATGACCTGCCTGGTGCCACACATTCCCAGATGGCAATCAGAGGTCCTCACTGGTGCTGCTGGACATGAGCAGACTCTGGCCCCATATTTAAGATCCCAGTGCCATGGGGCGTTGGCTCATGCCTGCAATCTCAGTGCTTTGGGAGGCCAAGGCAGAAGGATCACTTGAGCCCACAAGTTGGAGATCAGCCTGCACAATGTAGCAAGACTCCATCTCTGTAAAAAATAAGGGCCCGGCGTGGTGGCTCACGCCTGTAATCCCAGCACTTAGGGAAGCTAAGGCAGGCGGATCACAAGGTCAGGAGTTTGAGACAACCTGGCCAACACGGTGAAACCCCATCTCTACTAAAAATACAAAAAATCAGCCAGGTGTCGTGGTAGGAGCCTGTAATCCCAGCTACTCGGGAGGCTGAGGCAGGAGAATTGCTTGAAATCAGAAGGCGGAGGTTGCAGTGAGCCAAGATCGCGCCACTGCACTCCAGCCTGGGCAACAAGAGCAAAAACTCCGTCTAGAAAAAAAATAAATAAATAAATAAATAAAAGAACCCAGCTCTTATCCACAGTCATTAACAGTGACAGTCTTGGGAGACATTTAAACAGTTTTGAGTGTGCACAGAACAAAAACCAGGTTAATTTAGTTCAGCAACTGTATAGAGCACCCTTGATATAAGTGACCTCATCTGAGAAAAGGACTCCATCTTACAATTTACTTTTTGAGATGGAGTTTCACTCGTTGCCAGGCTGGAGTGCAGTGGTGGTGCCATCTCAGCTCACTGCAACCTCTGCCTCCCGGGTTCAAGTGATTCTCCTGCCTCAGTCTCCCGAGTAGCTGGGACTACAGGCGCACACCACCACCCCTGGTTAATCTTTGTATTTTTGGTAGAGA
>NW_012105653.1:484376-485634 GCF_000951045.1 Mandrillus leucophaeus | reverse complement strand
TGTGCCTCTAATTCCAGCTACTCAGGAGGCTGACATGGAGAATCACCTGAGCCCAGGGAGGCTGAGGCTGCAGTGAGCCGTGGTCTCACCACTGCACTCTAGCCTGTGCGACAGACTGAGACCCTGCCTATTAAAAAAAAAAAAAAAAAAAGAAAAAAGAACTGAAATAAGACCCAAGTCCAACATTTGCAGAACCTCTCCAGAATGTGCACAAAAAGGACTCTGGGGTTCTGAGGAACAGTCTAGGCAAACCTGGGCACATCCCCTCAGTCCCACAGTTGTAAATGTATTGTAACACATAACAATTGTGAGATTCAGGCACAGTCTGGGTCTCTGTTCCTGGAAAGTGTGATCCTCTGGGCACAGCCCCTGCTCGCTTGGCTGTGTTGCCTGCCTGGCCCCTGCTCTAATGAGCCCACTGCTCAGAGTTTGCTCAAACCACCCAATTCCGAGTCTGGGAACCAGGAGATGGCTGGACACCCGCTCACCACACAGAAGACTGTGGCCTGAGTCAAGAGAAGTTTCTGGCGGTTGAGCTTCCAGGGCTTCCTGAGCGAGGTTGCAGTGAGCCGAGATCGCGCCATTGCACTCTAGCCTGGACGTCGCAGCGAGACTGTCTCAAAAAAAAAAAAAAACCCAAAAAGAAAGAAAAAAAAATTCTGAGCAAGATTCCAGGGCTTCCTGAGGGCGCGTTTAAGTTGTAGTTGCTGAGAATCTCAAGTTCTTGTGGAGGCTGCAAGGTGAGCTTGCCTCAGCGAGGAGCCACTCCAGCACGCTCGGGGAAGGGCATCATTACTGCTGCAACGAACCGTTTGCAAGTGAAGGCGCACTAACAGGTGGAAGGACTACAAAGAAACCCAGAAACCAGACCTGGACACATGAAATACAGGGTTTAGCTGAAGAAATACTCCACAGGAAAGGACGGCCTGCGCGAGGTCACCCACCCCGTCTTGGTTTTCTGCCACTTCGCTCCAGTTAGTTCCCCAAGTCCGCCCCCACGCGCGCCCGCTGAGAAAACGCCCACCACGGCGGTCCCGCTGCAGGTCACAGGCGGTGCAGACCCCGGGACTGTGTCCAGGCTTCGGTGTCCAGGGAGCTCCAGGCACCCGAATCTTCCGTGGTTTCCACCTCTTCACGCTCAGGTTCCGCTCAGCTTAAGCTGAGGGGCGACGACCTCAGGCGACGTCAGTTTCCCTCCGGGACCACGAACCCACGGCCCCATTTCTCTCTTTTTTTTTTTTTTTGAGACGGAGTCTCG
>NW_012105653.1:478352-480112 GCF_000951045.1 Mandrillus leucophaeus | reverse complement strand
GGACGCCGGGCTGGGCTGGGGAAGGGCTGAGGCGGGCAGGCCTGCAGGGAGCTGCGAACGGGAGCACAGAGCTCCGTGGAGGGTGGAGGGTGGGGAGGGAGGGACAGGATGCCGCCTGTAGGGCGACGCAGGCTGGAGACCAGGTCTGTGCTATCCCCACGTGGTTAGGTGTGGTGGAGGAGGCCACGAAAATAAACTACATGAGTTTGACTTTGAAGAAATTTCCTTGAGAGACCATTTTCTTGTGTAAATGGCCTTGTGTAATTTTTCTGGGTCCATGAGCTTGTGTACTTGTCGTTTACGCAAATGTGTGTCCCATGCGTTTTGTTTTTGTGGCCACAGTTGTTTGAGGGAACAGATGTCTCCCCGTGAAAGGCTGATGTGGGATGGCATACCTCTTGAGTAAGATGTTAGTGGGAGGTGAGGCTCACACATAGTCTCAAACCCTCGGATTTGAGGACTGAGCAGAGCTAGGCTGTGCCTTCTGATGGGCGATGCTCCGTGAAGGTCCCTGGTGCTTTGGTGAGCTGTGTCATGAAAAATAGAACATCTGATTCCATAAAGGAAGATGTGAGATTGACCTGGCTTAATTAATTTTTTGCTATTTCTGTACCTTGTCTCAGAATCTATGGCTAGGAAGTTTTGGCTGGGCTATGTATTTCTTCAGTTGGGGGAAAATTGGGGCAAGAAGGGAGAGATTTAGCTTTTATATCATTTTAAAACTTAAGTATGCCTTGATTAGGCTATCAATCTTTTACATAAATGTATTTTTTTAAAGTTTTATTTTTCTGTAAACTGCCAAGGGCTAGGAAAGCTATTCTGCCAATCAGCTGTATGGTTTTCTTTACCAGGCATAATTAGCAGTCCTCGTTGTTAGACCCCTTGGATATAGATATTGATGAAGGCAGTGTTTGTGGAGAGCGATCTGTTGGCCAAGTGTGGCAGAGTAGACTGGGTCAGCCCTCAGGCCTCATGATCCCCACCAGTCTGTTGACTTTGTGGTTGTGTTATTTTTTTCTCACTTATCTTTGCCTTTACTACTTATCTACGTTTTTGCGCAGCTTGCTCACTTCCGACAGAGAAAAACAAAAGGTGACGGTTCGCATTCGGAGAAAAAGACGGCGAAGAGGAAGGGCTCGGCTGTCGATGCGCCTGTCCAGGAGGAGAGTCCGATAGCCAAGGAGGACCGTGCACTCCGTGGAGGAGGGGACATTTGCAAAAGCACATCATGTGATGACACCCCTGATGGGGCAGGCGGGGCCTTTGCTGCTCAGGTAGATTTGCTCATTGTTGTGTTTGAACATTTCGCTTATCTTCTAGTGATTTCTGGTGTGATTTACTAAAGATGGTCTTTGGTCTGTTTTTGCCTTTCAAAAGTGAGGAAAGAGTGGGTTATTTTAGTTTATAAAAAGTGAGGGCCAGGTGCGGTGGCTCACACCTGTAATCCAAGCATTTTGGGAGGCCAAGGCAGGCGGATCACCTGAGGTCAGGAGTTCCAGACAAACCTGGCCAACATGGAGAAACCCCATCTTTACTAAAAATACAAAAATTAGCCCGACATGGTGGTGCACACCTGTAGTCCCAGCCACTTGGGAAGCTGAGGGAGGAGAATAGCTTCAACTCGGGAGGCAGAGGTTGCATTGAGCCGAGATTGTGCCAGTGCACTCCAGCCTGGGTGACAGAGTGAGACTCTATCTCAAAAAAAAAAGTGAGTAAATTTTTATGGTTTTATTCTTAATAAATTTGGTTTTTCTTTTCTT
>NW_012105653.1:477246-478302 GCF_000951045.1 Mandrillus leucophaeus | reverse complement strand
TTTTTGAGACAGAGTCTCACTCTGTCGCCCAGGCTGGAGTGTAGTGGTGCGATCTCCGCTCGCTGCAAGCTCCGCCTCCCGGATTCACACCATTCTCCTGCCTCAGCCTCCCGAGTAGCTGGGACTAAGGGCGCCGGCCAACACGCCCGGCTAATTTTTTTGTATTTTTTTTTAGTAGAGACGGGGTTTGACCATGTTAGCCAGGATAATCTCGATCTCCTGACCTCGTGATCCACCCGCCTTGGCCTCCCAAAGTGCTGGGATTACAGGCGTGAGCCACCACGCCTGGCTTAAAGCAATATTTTAAAAACCAAAAGCTGGTAAAATGTAAGGATACTTTCTCTAGGAAACTGTATGTGCTCCTGCAGCCAGCATTCTGCATGGAATGAAGGCCTGGCAGGGCCTGAGTGATTTTCATCTCACCTCGTCATCCTGAGTTCCTCTGCACGGTTGTAGCTTGACATCAGCAGAGACATACGTCCTCTTCCTGTCCGTTGGCTTGAAAATGGTGGGCAAAGGTCGGGTACCAGTCAGCTTTTTCCACAGAATTCCTGTTATTTTAATAAGCTAAACATGCAGTCATCAGATGTTAACCCCTATTGGGTCTTGGACATCAGCTTTTTTTCCCTTTTTTTTTGAGGTAGGGTGTTGTTTTCTTGCCCAGGTTGGAGTGCAGTGGCGCAATCATGGCTCATTCTAGCCTTGACCTACTGGCCTCAAGTGACCCTCCTGCCTCAGCCTCCCTAATACCTGGGACTACAGGCGTGTGCCACCATGCCTGTCTAACTTTAAAGAAAAATTTGTAGAGACAGGGTTATACTGTGTTGTCAGGGCTGGTCTCAAACTCCTGAGCTCCAGTAATTCTCCCACCTCAGCCTCCTGAAGTGCTGGAATTACAGGTGTGAGCCACCCACCTGGCTAAAATTTGTATTCTTTATACATGTATAGGTAAACTAAGTCGTATGTGTAGAAGAGAGCCTTTGTGTTTCTGTTGTATACTAAGTGAGAAATCAAATTTCTTAAGCCATTTTGTCAGTTATGTATATAAAAACCATT
>NW_012105653.1:475654-477196 GCF_000951045.1 Mandrillus leucophaeus | reverse complement strand
CTTTGCCTTTACTACTTATCTACGTTTTTGCGCAGCTTGCTCACTTCCGACAGAGAAAAACAAAAGGTGACGGTTCGCATTCGGAGAAAAAGACGGCGAAGAGGAAGGGCTCGGCTGTCGATGCGCCTGTCCAGGAGGAGAGTCCGATAGCCAAGGAGGACCGTGCACTCCGTGGAGGAGGGGACGTTTGCAAAAGCACATCATGTGATGACACCCCTGATGGGGCAGGCGGGGCCTTTGCTGCTCAGGTAGATTTGCTCATTGTTGTGTTTGAACATTTCGCTTATCTTCTAGTGATTTCTGGTGTGATTTACTAAAGATGGTCTTTGGTCTGTTTTTGCCTTTCAAAAGTGAGGAAAGAGTGTGTTATTTTAGTTTATAAAAAGTGAGGGCCAGGTGCGGTGGCTCACACCTGTAATCCAAGCATTTTGGGAGGCCAAGGCAGGCGGATCACCTGAGGTCAGGAGTTCCAGACAAACCTGGCCAACATGGAGAAACCCCATCTTTACTAAAAATACAAAAATTAGCCCGACATGGTGGTGCACACCTGTAGTCCCAGCCACTTGGGAAGCTGAGGGAGGAGAATAGCTTCAACTCGGGAGGCAGAGGTTGCATTGAGCCGAGATTGTGCCAGTGCACTCCAGCCTGGGTGACAGAGTGAGACTCTATCTCAAAAAAAAAAGTGAGTAAATTTTTATGGTTTTATTCTTAATAAATTTGGTTTTTCTTTTCTTCTCTTTTTCTTTTCTTTTTCTTTTTTTTTCTTTTGTTTGTTCCAGACAGCGTCTTGCTCTGTTGCCCAGGCTAGAGTGCTGTGGTGTTATCACAGGTCACTCCTGCCTCAAACCCCTGGGCTCAAGCGATCCTCCCTCCTCAGCCTCTAAAAGTGCTGGGATTATAGGCACTTTATAATACCTGTTTTATCTTATGTAATTTTGAGAAATTTTGGATTAACTGCTTGAAGGCAAGTGTCAGTTGTTTGCTTTGTAATGGAAGACTGGGAGTTCTTCATGTGTGGTTGTGTCTATCAGCCCCTTTGATGGGTGTTTCTTGGAACACTTAAAATATAATATTCCTTCACATAACTTGTAAATGCATCTGTTTGTCACGTTTGTCTTTTACCTTTTCACTAAAAGTGAGATGAGGCGGGAAGGGGTGAAGGTATTGCAGACATAGTGTGTTGCTAGAGGAGACTGAGTCTGCTGCTTGAGGCCTTGTGAGCTGCAGGGGCACCCCCATGGGCAGGTGTGGCAGGTGAGTGCACACTGAGTCCTGAAGGGGCTGGCCTTCCAAGCTCCTTGGGGGCCTACAAACCTGCCTGGAGGCAGGCTGTCCTTGGGCCTTTTGTGTGAATTATGAACAAGGGCCTTGGGTGTTGAGTGTCCCTGCTGCTGCAGCGGAATGGGTGCAGGCTTTGGTGTTTGCTAGGATTCGCTGGAAAACTGGTGACCAAAGGGAGAATCTGGCCCAAGGTCATATGTGTCTATCCTGCTTTACTTAAAAAATTGAGTTGCTACTCGGGAGGCTGAGGCAGGAGAATGG
>NW_012105653.1:472271-474139 GCF_000951045.1 Mandrillus leucophaeus | reverse complement strand
GGGATTACAGGCGTGAGCCACCACGCCTGGCTTAAAGCAATATTTTAAAAACCAAAAGCTGGTAAAATGTAAGGATACTTTCTCTAGGAAACTGTATGTGCTCCTGCAGCCAGCATTCTGCATGGAATGTAGGCCTGGCAGGGCCTGACTGATTTTCATCTCACCTCGTCATCCTGAGTTCCTCTGCACGGTTGTAGCTTGACGTCAGCAGAGACATACGTCCTCTTCCTGTCCGTTGGCTCGAAAATGGTGGGCAAAGGTCGGGTACCAGTCAGCTTTTTCCACAGAATTCCTGTTATTTTAATAAGCTAAACATGCGGTCATCAGGTGTTAACCCCTATTGGGTCTTGGACATCAGCTTTTTTTCCCTTTTTTTTTGAGGTAGGGTCTTGTTTTCTTGCCCAGGTTGGAGTGCAGTGGCGCAATCATGGCTCATTCCAGCCTTGACCTACTGGCCTCAAGTGACCCTCCTGCCTCAGCCTCCCTAATACCTGGGACTACAGGCGTGGGCCACCATGCCTGTCTAACTTTAAAGAAAAATTTGTAGAGACAGGGTTATACTGTGTTGTCAGGGCTGGTCTCAAACTCCTGAGCTCTAGTAATTCTTCCACCTCAGCCTCCTGAAGTGCTGGAATTACAGGTGTGAGCCACCCACCTGGCTAAAATTTATATTCTTTATACATGTATAGGTAAACTAAGTCATATGTGTAGAAGAGAGCCTTTGTGTTTCTGTTGTATACTAAGTGAGAAATCAAATTTCTTAAGCCATTTTGTCAGTTATGTATATAAAAACCATTGGTGCTGTAAGGAGCAGATATTTCATTAACTTTTTCTCTGATTATATCATTGTACATCATCAGTCTAAAAATGAGTTTTTTCATATGTTGTAAAATAGTTCATGATATTTGAGTTTAACATGCCTTTAATCCAGATGTAGATGTTAAAATAGGAGTAATTTTGTGTTCAGAATAATGATCTTCTGAAAAGTGAAATTCCGGCAGAGTTCACTGTTTAAAGCTAGGAGCTGGTGGTCGTGTGGTCGAATAATGTCCCAGGCCAGGGCGCTCCCCTCTCAGATGGTTGGTCATGCTGTGTCCGGAAATCAGGAATCCTCAAGGAACCTTTATGTTGTAGTTGTACTAGTGCTTTGAACATAATTAAAGGCATATTTGTTTTATTTTACCCATCTATAAATTGTGAGAGGTTTGGCTATCGGGAGTCTAGTGAGCTTATTGAACAGCATAAGATGATAAATGTGTGTGTGCGTGCGTGTGTGTGTGAGGGGGAGGGAGAAATAATTGTGCTTTCCAACATATAATAAATTGCTTACTTTGATCGCTAACTGTTAGGTAAATGCAGTCTTTTTTCTTTTTTTTTTTGGAGACAGGTCTTCCCTCTGGCACCCAGGCTGGAGTGCAGTGGCCCAGTCACAGCTTACTTCAGCCTTGACCTTGCTGGCTCAGGTGATCCTCCCACCTCGGCCTCCCAAAGTGCTGGGATTACAAGCATAAGCCACCCTGCCCAGCCGATATAAGACATATTTTTAACCAACTTTAAGATCTTAGGTTTTTTTCAGGATGGTTATAAGTGAAGGTAGAATTACAGGAAGACTGTGGTAAATATTCAGGATTCAGCTATGTTCCCTTACAGTTTGTTAAGTGCATGATGGAAAAATAGTTGAACCGATGCAACAGCTGTCTCAGTTCTGGAAGTTAACTCAGAAATGGCAGAAAGCAGGGTCAGGCGTGGTGGCTCTTAGCACTTTGGGAGGCCAAGGTGGGAGGATGGCTGGAGCCCAGGATTTTAAGACCACCCTGGGCAACATAGTGAAACTCTGTCTCTATGAAAAATATAAAAATTAGCTGGGC
>NW_012105653.1:467215-468046 GCF_000951045.1 Mandrillus leucophaeus | reverse complement strand
ATGCCTTTAATCCAGATGTAGATGTTAAAATAGGAGTAATTTTGTGTTCAGAATAATGATCTTCTGAAAAGTGAAATTCCGGCAGAGTTCGCTGTTTAAAGCTAGGAGCTGGTGGTCGTGTGGTCGAATAATGTCCCAGGCCAGGGCGCTCCCCTCTCAGATGGTTGGTCCTGCTGTGTCCGGAAATCAGGAATCCTCAAGGAACCTTTATGTTGTAGTTGTACCAGTGCTTTGAACATAATTAAAGGCGTATTTGTTTTATTTTACCCATCTATAAATTGTGAGAGGTTTGGCTATTGGGAGTCTAGTGAGCTTATTGAACAACATAAGATGATAAATGTGTGTGTGCGTGTGTGTGTGTGTGAGGGGGAGGGGGGAGAAATAATTGTGCTTTCCAACATATAATAAATTGCTTACTTTGATCGCTGTTAGGTAAATGCAAAGTCTTTTTTCTTTTTTTTTTTTTTGGAGACAGGTCTTCCCTCTGGCACCCAGGCTGGAGTGCAGTGGCCCAATCACAGCTTACTTCAGCCTTTACCTTGCTGGCTCAGGTGATCCTCCCACCTCGGCCTCCCAAAGTGCTGGGATTACAGGCATAAGCCACCGTGCCCAGCCGATATAAGACATATTTTTAACCAACTTTAAGATCTTAGGTTTTTTTCAGGATGGTTATAAGTGAAGGTAGAATTACAGGAAGACTGGTAAATATTCAGGATTCAGCTATGTTCCCTTACAATTTGTTAAGTGCATGATGGAAAAATAGTTGAACCGATGCAACAGCTGTCTCAGTTCTGGAAGTTAACTCAGAAATGGCAGAAAGCAGGGTCAGGC
>NW_012105653.1:465204-466185 GCF_000951045.1 Mandrillus leucophaeus | reverse complement strand
AAGTGTAGTTCTAGCACTTTTCCAACTCATATTTGTATCAAATACCAGGAAAAATAGTTACCATCATTTATCATCTAGATTCCTGGCCCCTCTTTACTGTTTTGTCATTTTGTTTCACAAGTAGTTTACAGAAGTAAAAATAAAGCAATAATTTAAAACAACTTCATTAGAAATTTGCTCCAACCTCTTTGCATCAACTAAGTTTTGGCACGCAAACATTAGAAGTGTCTTCTTAAGGAAGTGGATGGTCCAGGTTCCTTTGAAGTGGGATCATTCAAGTGAGTGGACAGCTGATTGAGACCACTGTGTCCCCTTTTCGTCCCTCACTTCCTCTCAATTCTGAGAAGACTGATCCTAGGGTATTGTCAAATGAAGACTTGTGTAAAATTTTATTTTCACGTCAGTTTTGCCGTCATTGGCTATGAGTACGCTCTCTCTGCATTCATCTTGTGACTCATCTGATGATCTTGAAAAGCCAACACTGTGATTTTTCTTTGCTACTTTGGGAGGAAATGGAAATGTTCTCAGTGAATCATCTTGTTGAGAGCAGGCTAGTCTGGGCACTGTGGCTCATTCCCAGCATTTTGGGGTGGTGAGGTGGGAGGATTGCTTGAGCTCAGGAGTTTGAGGCCAGCCTTGGAACGTAATGAACATAGAGACCCTGTCTCTACAAAAAAATAAGAAATAAGCTGGGCACAGTGTCACACGCCTGTAGTTCTGGCTACGCAGGTGACTGAGGCAGGAGGATCGCTTGAGCCCAGAAGGTCAAGGTTGCAGTGAACTGTGATTGCACCACTGCACGCCAGCCTGGGTGACAGAGCGAGACCTCGTTTCAAAAAATTAATTAAATTTTTTTTGAAAGTAGAGTTCATGGCTGGGCACAGTGGCTTGCTCCTGTAATCCCAGCACTTTGGGAGGCCGAGGTGGGCACATCACAAGGTCAAGAGATCGAGACCATCCTGGCCAACATGGTGAAACCAC
>NW_012105653.1:462417-463665 GCF_000951045.1 Mandrillus leucophaeus | reverse complement strand
CCATCCAGAACAGCGTGGGATCTTCACAGTCAGTGACCACCCTCCAGAACAGCCTGGGTTCTTCACAGTCAGTGACCCCCATCCAGAACAGCGTGAGGTCATCACAAAGGTATTCTTCAAGTTCTCTGTTAAGGTGTATTCTTTGTCAAAGGATTTCTTTATGTTGTAGAAATCCAAACCAGTGAGAGGACCTTCCATCTCTGCAGGGCCTCTCTTTAAAAGTAGAAACTGAAAACAGAGAGCTGGAGGCAGAGGCTTACCCTGTAGGCCCCACGTGCTGCTGCCTGCACATTCTTAGTGTTGCCTGTGGATGGAAAGCCTCTCTTCAGACCTCAAATCTGCCTTCCTTGTGATCTTCCTTTTTTGTTTTTCCCATGGGACATTGAAGAGAAGCCACCCTTCATAAGTTTGAGGAATTTCACGTATTGCCTTTATTCTAGTTGCCCTTGTCGATGGGCTCACCTGGCTGTTCAGCATTTCTCTTAGGCCTGGCACCTCAGGTTTCGCATCAGTCACGTGACTGGAAGTCCCATGCCAGTTGAGAGCCTGGCAGGGCAGGGAGGCTGTGCCCGTTGGGAACCTGGCAGGGCAGGGAGACTGTGCCTGTTGGGAACCTGGCAGGGCAGGGAGGCTGTGCCCGTTGAGAGCCTGGCAGGGCAGGGAGGCTGTGGTCAGTCTACCTGTCCCTGGTTTCTGCCACGTGCCTGGTGGGATGAATTCCATACATGTTGAGTTGATTACCTTTATTTTATTGACGTGTTTTTTGTTAGCATTTGGAAGAAAACATTAAGTTTGGAATTGACTAGTTTTAAAGTGTTATGTTAAAAGCCTATATTTTAGGCTGGACATGGTGGCTCATGCCTGTAATCCTAGCACTTTGGGACGCCAAAGTAGGTGGATCATGAGGTCAGGAATTTGAGACCAGCCTGGCCAATGTGGTGAAACCCCGTCTCTACTAAAAATACAAAAATTAGGGTGTCACTGCACTCTAGCCCGGGAGACAGACCGAGATTCTGTCTTGAAAAAACAAAACAAAAAACAGAAAGCCTATATTTTAGCCATTTGATTCTAGCTAAACTCAGTTCACACTGTTTTAGGCAGGTTTGGTTGTTTTTTGCTTTTTGGTTTTTTTTTTTTTTTTGAGACAGAGTCTTGCTCTGTTGCCCAGGCTAGAGTGCAGTGGTGCGATCTTGGCTCACTGTAACCTCCACCTCCTGGGTTCAAGCAATTCTCCTGCCTCAGCCTCCC
>NW_012105653.1:449169-460957 GCF_000951045.1 Mandrillus leucophaeus | reverse complement strand
TTTTTTTTTTTTTGATGGTTTTGCTCTGTTGCCCAGGCTGGAGTGCAGTGGCGGGAGCTTGGCTTGCTGCAGCCTCTGCCTCCCAGGCTCAAGTGATTCTCCTGCCTCAGCCTCCCTAGTAGCAGCGATTACAAGCACCACCACCATGCCTGGCTAATTTTTGCATTTTTTAGTGGAGATAGGTTTTCACCATATTGGTCAGGCTGGTCTCTAACTCCTGACCTCAGGTGATCCTCCCGCCTCAACGTCCCAAAGTGCTGGAATTACAGGTGTGGGCCACCACGCCCGACCCCATTTATTTACTTATTTGCTCAACTCTCCTGTAAGTGTATAATAGTTTCAGAATTAGCAACCCACATCATATAAGAAACAAATTTACTAAGTGGAGTTCAGTGTTTCTTTACATCTCCTTTGCTCTCCATTTTCAGTTTCCAGTCAAAACTGTTTTCCGAGGTGACTCAGGTCACTCCTCTCTTCCCCAGCCCCTCACTAAGATTGTGTCTTCATGGGTGAGTATGTAGTCAGGTTCATTGGTCACTGGCTACTTCCTATCCTGGGATCCCACACCATGCTGGTCAATTTTTTAAAATTGCATACTGTGTTGTTTTGTTTTGTTTTGTTTTGTTTTTTGAGGCGGAGTTTCGCTCTTGTTGCCCATGCTGGAGTGCGATGGTCCAATCTCGGCTCATCGCAACCTCCACTTCCCGGATTCAAGCGATTTTCCTGCCTCAGCCTCCCGAGTAGCTGGGATTACAGGCGTGCACCACCATGCCCAGCTAATTTTGTGTTTTTAGTCGAGACAGGGTTTCACCATGTTGGTCAGGCTGGTCTTGACCTCCCGACCTCAGGTGATCTGCCCCCTCCTCGGCCTCCCAAAGTGCTGGGATTACAGGCGTGAGCCACTGCACGCGGCCTGCATACTGTTTTTTTTGAGACAATGTCTTGCTCTGTTGCCCAGGCTGGAGTGTAGCGGTACAATCTCGGCTTCCCACAGCCTTGAACTCCTGAGCTTGGGCAGTCCTCCCACCTCAGCCTCCCGAGTAGCTGGGACTACAGGCACGTTCCACCACATCTGGCTAAGTTTTGTTGTTTTTATTTTTTTGTAGAGACAGGGTCTCACTATGTTGACAGGATTGGTCTTGAACTCTTGGGCTCAAGTGATCCTCCTGCCTTGGCCTCCAAAAGTGCTGAGATTACAGGTGTGAGCCGCCTCCCCCACCCTAGAAATTGCATGCTTTTAAGTTCATTCTTTGTGATGCACAATTGTGTAGAGTCGTATCCACCACCCAGTTACCCTCCAGAACAACCCCAGCCCCCAAGAGGGCCTGTGTCCTCTTTCCAAACAGCTGCTCCCTCCTTCCCCAGCCTCTGGTAACCACTGGTCTGTTTTTTGTTCTATGGTTTTGCCTTTTCCAGAATGTTCTACAGACGGAGTTCTATAATATGTAGAATTAGGCCGGGCGTGGTGGCTCATGCCTGTAATCCCAGCACTTTTGGAGGCCTTTTGAGTTCAGCTTTTTAAATCACTTAGCAAAATGAGTTTAAGATTCATCCAAGTTTTAGATTGATCAGTAGCTCATTCCTTTTTGATGCTGGATTTGTTTATCCACTCACCTGGTGAAGGATGTCTTACTTGCTTCTAGCTTTTCTGGGAATATGAATAATGAATTTGTCTTTTTTTGTTTTTGAGACGGAGTTTTGCTCTTGGGCTCTTGTCAGCCAGGCTGGAGTGGTGATCTCGCCTCACTACAACCCCCGCCTCCTGGGCTCAAGCGATTCTCCCGCCTCAGCCTCCCGAGCACCTGGGATTACAGGTGCATGCCGCTACCACTCGGCTAATTTTCGTATTTCTAGTAGAGATGGGGTTTCGCCATGTTGGCCAGGCTGGTTTTGAAGTCCCAACCTCGAATGATCTACCCGCCTCGGCCTCCCAAAGTACTGGGATTACAGGTGTGAGCTATCGCACCCGACCTAATTTTTGTATTTTTAGTAGAGACAGGTTTTACCACGTTGATCAGGCTGATCTCGAACTCCTGACCTCAGGTGATCTGCTCACCTCAACCTGCCAAAGTGCTGGGATTACTGGTGTGAGCAACTGCACCTGGCCTATTTTTATTTCCCTGGCCTATTTTTATTTCCCTTCTTGAAAGTCTGGCTGGTGTAGACATATAGTTGGCAGTTGGTGTCTTACCTGCCGGTGGTTTCGCTCTGCCTCTCTAGCTTGTGTTCACTGCTGGCGCTGCCCTGAAGACTTTTGTCTTTGGTATTCTGCAGTTTTGATTTTTTGTGTTCTCTAGAGGGACAGAACTGAAAGGATAGATAGATATATAAAGGGGAGTTTATTAAGGAGCATCGAGTCACATGATCACAAGGTGAGGCCCCACAGTGGGGCGTCTGCAGGCTGAGTCGGAAAGCTGAAGAACTGGGAGTCTGATGTTCGAGGGCAGGAAGCATCCAGCACGGGAGAACGATGGAGGCCAGAGGGCTAACCAGTCTAGGCTAGTCCTTCCACGCTCTTCTGCCTGGTTTTATTTTGGCCACACTGGCAGCTGATTAGATGGTGGCAACCCAGATTGAGGGTGGGTCTGCCTTTCCCAGTCCATTGACTCAAATGTTAATCTTCTTTTGCATCATGCTCACAGACACACCAAAGGACAATACTTTGTATCCTTCAATCCAATCGAGTTGACAACCTTAACTGTCACGCTAGGTGTGGCTTTTTATGTTGTCATTAATTCTACTTGGGATCTAGGGTTTTATTCAACGTGTGGATGATGCTTCTCTCATCTGTTGCTTCTCAAATCCTAACCGGTATCTCCGTGCGTACCTTGTACTTGTTCTTTCTCTCCATTAAGTGTTTAGACTTCTCTTGCATACTGTATTTGTCCGTTCTCGTGCTGCTAATAAAGGCATACCCAAGACTGGGTAATTTATGAAGGAAGAGAAGTTTAATGGACTCACAGTTCCACGTGGCTGGGGCGGCCTCACAATCATGGTGGAAGGCAAGGAGGACCAAGTCACATCTTAGGTGGATGGAGGAAAGCAAAGAGAGAGAACTTGTGCAGAGGAACTCCTCTTTATAAAACCATCAGATCTAGTGAGACTTATTCACTCTCAGGAGACTAGCACGGAAAAGACCTGCCCCCATGATTCAGTTACCTCCCACTGGGTCCCTGCCATGATACGTGGGAATTGTTAGAGCAGCAAGTCAGGATGAGATTTGGGTGGGGACACAGCCCAGCCATATCACATATGTATAGCTCAATGCACTTTTGTGCTTGCCTTCTTTTTGCTCTTGGCTGTAGGCTGGATAGTTTTATCTGGGTTATCTCCCAATTTTCCAAACCTGTGTTCATCTGTATATAATTTGCTGTTAAATGTGTCCGGAATTGTTAATTTTATTCTTGCTGTTTTTAGTTCTGTTTGGATTCTTTAAAATTGGTTGTGTCATTCTGCATAATTTCTTGTTTCCTAGAGAGATTTTCAAACTATTTTAACTACGTCTTTTTTTGTGAGTGAATTGGTCTCTACTTTGGCCTGGTATTTAGAGGTGCAGTCAGCCTATCTACTTTGTTTTTTTTTGAGATGGAGTCTTGCTCTGTTGCCCAGACTGAAGTGCAATGGCGTGATCTCGGCTCACTGCAACCGTCACCTCCCAGGTTCAAGCGATTCTCCTGCCTCAGCCTCCCAGGTAGCTGGGATTGCAGGTGCTCGCCACCATGCCGGGCTAATTTTTTTATTTTTTTAAGTAGAGATGGGGTTTTGCCATGTTGGCCAGGCTGGTCGAACTCTTGAGACAAAGTATCTGTTGCCCAGGCTAGAGTGCAGTGGCACCATCTCAGCTCAGTGCAACCTCTGCCTCCCAGGTTCAAGCAATTCTCATGCCTCAGCCTCTTGAGTAGCTGGAATTACAGACGTGTGCCACCACAGCTGGCTAATTTTTGTATTTTTAGTAGAGATGGGGTTTCCCCATATTGGCCAGGTTGGTCTTGAACTCCTGACCTCAAGAGATCTGCCTGCCTTGGCCTCCCAAAGTGCTGGGGTTACAGGCGTGAGTCACTGCGCCTTACCAGCCTGTCCGCTTTGAATGGAGTGTGTTGCTTGGGTTGATTTGGATCACTTTTATTATTTTGGGCCTGCCGTGGGTACCACTTCTCAGGATCTTTTTTTGGTTCCTTGAATGTTTTCTGTTTTCCATATGCCCGTTATTCCGCTTGGAGTAGCACATTGTATGGTCCTTTTTAGTGGGGTGTTTGAGTTACTTTTGTGAGAAGTCTGTGTTCTGGCTCGTGGGAGTCCCTTCAAGTTGAGTGCCACATTTTCATCTGATCAGTCTTCCAAAAATATCCCTTTCCCTAGACATGTTTTAGTTTTAATTTTATTTTTTATTTTATTTTTCTCACATCTAGTAAGGCAGAGAATATTTTTAAAGTTTTTTGTAGAGATGGGCTCTCACTCCTGGTCTCAAGCCATCCTCCTGCCTCGGCCTCCCAAACTGCGGGGGTTGTAGGTATGAGCCTCCACACCTGGCCTCCTGGACATGTTTTGTTGTGTTTTTTAATTTTGAGACAGGGTCTTACCCTGTTGCCCATGTGCAGTACAGTGGCGCAGTGATGGCTACGGCAGCCTCGACCCCTGGGCTCCAGCAGTCTTTCCACTCAGCCTCCTGAGGAGCTGGGAAGACAGGCGCGCGCCACCATGCTTAGCCAATTTTTAAGTATTTTGTAGAGATGGAGTCTCTTTACATTCACCAGGCTGGTCTCAAACTTCTGGCCTCAAGTGATGCTCCCGCTTTAGATGCTTTTTGATTTTTTTTGAGATGGAGTCTCACTCTGTTGCCCAGGCTGGTGTGTGGTGGTGGGAATTCAGCTCATTGCAACCTCTGCCTCCCAGGTTCAAGTGATTCTCATGCCTCAGCCTCCTGAGGAGCTGGGATTACTGGCATGCACCACCATGCCCGACTGATTTTTTAATTTTTAGTAGAGATGGGGTTTTGCCTTGTTGGCCAGGCTGGAGTGCAATGGTGCAATTTTGGATCACTGCAACCTCTGCCTTCTAGGCTTAAGTGATTCTCCTGCCTCAGCCTCCTAAGTAGCTGGGATTATAGGCGTGCACCTCTGTGTCTGGCTAATTTTTGTATTTTTAGTAGAGATAGGGTTTCACCATGTTGGCCAGGCTGGTCTCGAACTCCTGACCTCAGGTGGTCCGCCCACCTCGGCCTCCCAACATACTGTGTTTACAGGCGTGAGCCACTGTGCCTGGCCTCCATACTGTTTTTTATAGTGGTTGTACTAGTTTACATTCCCACTAGCAGTGTAAAAGTTTTCCATTTTCACTGCATCCACGCCAGCCTGGATGTGTTTTTTATTTGTTTGTGTCATCAATTCTTTCTTCTTTTTTGAGATGGAGGTTCGCTCTTATCACCCAGGCTGGAGTGCAATGGCACGATCTCGGCTCACTGCAACCTCCGCCTTCTGGGTTCAAGTGATTCTCCTTCCTCAGCCTCCAGAGTAGCTGGGAATACAGACACGCGCCACCATGCCCAACTAATTTTTTTATTTTTAGTAGAGATGGGGTTTCACTGTGTTGGCCAGGATGGTCTCAATCTCTTGACCTTGTGATCTGCCCGCCTCAGCCTCCCAAAGTGCTGGAATTACAGGTGTGAGCCACCGCGCCCGGCCAGTGATTTCTTTCAGCAGTGTTTTATGGTTTCCCTTGTAGAGGTTTTTCTCCTCCTTGGTTGGGTATATTCCTAAGTATTTTATTTTATTTTTTGCAGCTGTGGTAAAAGGTGTTGCGTTCTTCATTTGGTTCTCATCTTGGTCCCTGTTGGAGTACAGCAGTGCTGCTGATTTGTGTACGTTGATTTTGCATCCTGAAACTGTACTGAATTCATTTATCAGATGTAGGAGCTTTTTGGATGAGTCTCCAGGGTTTTCTAGGTAAACGATCCTATCATCGGCAGACAGTGACTGTTTTTCCTCTTTACCAACGTGGATGCCCTCTGTTTCTTCTCTTGTCTAATTTCTGTGGCTGGGACTCCAGAGCAGTGGTGAAAGTGAGCATCCTTGTCTTTTTCCAGTTCTAAAATGCCTTCAGCTTCTCCCTTTTCGGTATAATGTTGGCTGTGGGTTTGTCATGAATGACAGTGTCCCTTCTATGCCGATTATGCTGAGGGTTTTAATCGTAAAGCGATCCTGGATTTTGTCGAATGTTTCTGCATCTTACCGAGACGATCACATGATTTTTCTTTTTAATGCTGTTTATGTGGTGTATCACATTTGTTGACTTGTGTGTGTTAAACCCTGCATCCCTGGTATGAAACCCAGCTGTATTATCTTTTTGGTATGTTGTTGGATTCGGTTAGCTAGTATTTTGTTGGAGATTTTTGCATCTGTGTTCATCAGGGATATTGGTCTGTGTTTTCTTTTTTTGTTACGTCCTTTCCTGGTTTTGGTATTAGGGTGATGCTGACTTCATGGAATGATTTGGGAAGGATTCTTTCTTTCTCTATCTTTTGAAATAGTTTCAGTAGGATTAGTACCAATTCTTCTTTGAACGTCTGATAGAATTCAGCTGTGAATCCCTCAGGTCCTGGACATTTTTTTGTTGGCAGTTTTCAAATTCCTGTTTCAGTCTTGCTACTTGTTACTGGTCTGTTCAGAGTTTCTGTTTTTTCCTGGTCTAATCTCAAAGGGATGTATATTTCCAGGAATTTATCCATTGCCTCCAGGTTTTCTAGTTCGTGCACATAAAGGTGTTCATAGTAGCCTTGAATGATCTTTGGTATTTCTGTGGTATTGGTTGTAATGTCTCCCATTTAGTTTCTAGTTGAGCTTCTTTGGATCTTCTCTCTTCCTTTCCTGGTTAATCTCACTAGTGATCTATCGGTTTTGTTTATCTTTTCAAAGGACCAGCTTTTTGTTCCATTATCTTTTTAAGATGGAGTTTCGGGCTGGGCGCGGTGGCTCAAGCCTGTAATCCCAGCACTTTGGGAGGCTGAGACGGGCGGATCACGAGTTCAGGAGATCGAGACCATCCTGGCTAACACGGTGAAACCCCGTCTCTACTAAAATACAAAAAAAATTAGCCAGGCGTGGTGGCGGGCGCCTGTACTCCCAGCTACTCGGGAGGCTGAGACAGGAGAATGGCGTGAACCCGGGAGGCGGGGCTTGCAGTGAGCTGAGATCCGGCCACTGCACTCCAGCCTGGGCAACAGAGCGAGACTCCATCTCAAAAAAAAAAAAAAAAAAAAAGGAGTTTCACTCTTGTTGCCCAGGCCGGAGTGCAATGGCGCGGTCTCGGCTCACTGCAACCTCCGCCTCCCAAGTTCAAGTGATTTTCCTGCCTCATCCTCCTGAGTAGCTGGGATTACAGTCATGCGTCACCACGCCTGGCTAATTTTGTATTTTTAGTAGAGACGGGGTTTCTCTATGTTGGTCAGGATGGTCTCGAACTCCCAACCTCAGGTAATCTGCCTGCCTCAGCCTCCCGAAGTGCTGGGGTTATAGGTGCGAGCCACTGCTCCCGGCTATCTTTTGTGTTTTTCGTATCTCATTTCATTCTGCTCTGATCCTGATTATTTGTTTTCTTCTGTTGGGTTTGGGTTTGGTTTGCTCTTGTTTTTCTGCTTCCTTGAGATGTGAGCTTAGATTGTCTATTTGTGCTCTTTCCAACTTTTTTTTTTTGAGACTGAGTCTTACTCTGTCGCCCAGGCTGGAGTGCAGTGGTGCGATCTCGGCTCACTGCAGGCTCCACCAGGTCCGCCTCCCGGTTTCACACCATTCTCCTGCATCAACCTCCCGAGTAGCTGGAACTACAGGCACCCGCCACCACACCCAGCTAATTTTTTTGTATTTTTAGTAGAGAGGAGGTTTCACCATGTTAGCCAGGATGGTCTCGATCTGACCTTGTGATCCACCCACCTCGGCCTCCCAAAGTGCTGGAAAGGTGTGAGCCACCACGCCCGGCCTGAGCTCCTGACATTGAAGGGAGATGTTGCTGCACTCATGTGGTGCCTGCTCTGGGGACGAGTCCCCGTGCAGGCAGCCCCTGTGGAGCCCACCGTGCCACCTTCTCTGTTTAGTTCCTCTGGGGGCCTTTCTAGCCTTCACAACTGTGTCAAACCTCTGTCTCTCCACCCCTAGCCAGTTCCCCAGCTGGGGCAGAAAAATTTAGTTTGTGTCATTTTTTAGTCTGAAGTACTCTGTGAGCAGGTGGGTCACCTGGAGCCCAGAGAGGCGCCTGGCTGATGGGGGAGGAAGCCAGAGAACGGTCGCTTCCACAGGCAGGGGAGACATCCCAGGTGCCCGTCGAGGGCCAGGAGCCTGCGGGGAGGGCCATGTGGACGGTGGGCTCAGGATCTGTGCCAAGGAGCCACCTGCAGCTCTTCTCTTCCCTTTGGGTTATTGCTGCTGAAAAGGTTTCCAGAGGTGAGAAGGTTGAGACAGGGAAAGGCTTTCTGTGGCTCGACCTGTGTTGCCAGAACAGCTGCTGAGAAAAAAGTTGAGGCAACTGATTCTGACGTTGGTAGTGTTTGGGTGCATTTGTTTCCTGTGACCATGATGGCATTGAGAATTCGTAACATTTTTACCAACTTTTGCTGATTTAGTGGCCGTACAAGGATCTTTAAAGTTTGTGTTTCTAGATTGGTTTACCTTTCATTGGTACCTGTTTTATCCAGGCATTTTACGCACATTTTCTCTCTGCAAGTGTCATTTCCCCCTTTTCCTGAGAGCAGGTTGTGCGTTCCTCCCATGGTAGTACTGCTGTGGTGTGGGGAGAGCTCATAGCTTCTGTTTCTGGGACTTTATTTTATTTATTTATATTTTTGAGATGGAGTCTTGCTCTGTTGCCCAGGCTGGAGTGCAGTGGCATGATCTCAGCTCACTGCAACCTCCGCCTTCCAGGTTCAAGGGATCCTCCTGCCTCAGACTCCCGAGTAGCTGGGACTACAGGCGCCCACCACCACGCCTGGCTAATTTTTGTATTTTTAGTATGGATGGGGTTTCATCATGTTGGCCAGCCTGGTCTCGAACTCCTACCTCAGGTGATCCGCTTGCGTCGACCTCCCAAAGTGCTGGGATTTCAGGTGTGAGCCACCGTGCCTGGCCTGTTTTTGGGACTTTGACTTTACACTAAGTCATTTAAGCGGGTTCAGTGTTTTTCCATCATTTTTTAAAAAAAGATACAATTAGCAAACATAAAATTCACCATTTTAAAGTACAGACCTCGGTGGCATTCAGTACATTCACTGTGTGAGCACCACCTCCAGTGGTTCCAGACGTTGTCACGGCCCAGAAGGAAGCCCAGTGCTCGCGGCAGCCACCCCCACTGTCCTCCCTCAGCTCCTCGCAGCCTCAGGCCACTCCATGTCTACGCATTTGCGGATCCTGAACACTTGATGTAAATGGAACGTCATGCGGCCTTCCCTGTGTGCTCTGTCACTCAGCCTCATGTCCTCAGGGCTCCTCTGTGTTGCAGCCTGAGCTGGGGCCTTCCTTCCTTCTTGTGGCTGAATGGCAGCCCACGTTTTGTTCAGCCGTTCATCCTTCAGTAGGCATTTGGGTTGCTCCCACCTTCTGGCCATTGCGAGTGATGCTGCTGTGAACAGCTGTGAATGGGATTTTGTGAGGGCGTGCGTTGTCCGCTCTCGGGCACATCACGGTGGCTTCTTAGTGACTGTTTTCTCATGTGAATGCTGGACCACATTCTTTGCCTTTCTTCCCCAGGAGTGTAAACAAGAATGTGAACTTGCCATTGCTGACCTGCAGAGCAGCCGTGAAGAGGAGGCTGGCCTGCAGCAGAGTCAGGTGACCCGGCAGGGCCCGCACAGGCTTGCAGCATGGTCTCTGTTATCCCCACAGGGCACAGCGGGCATCCAGGTGGGGGGGGGGCGGACGCTGCCATCTTCTCTCTCTGCCTTGTCTGTTTCCACGTTCTGTGTGGGGGGCCATCAGCAGGGCGGGTGGAGGAGACACAGGTGGATGCCAGGGGTCAGGGGGCCTGGTCAGGTGCAGGCCACATGAGTGACACACTGACCTCAGGGCTGTTCGCTCTCCCTATCAGCTGCGGAGCCCCCTCCGGGTGCACACAGTACCGTCATACAGTGAGGGAATTCGGGGTGCCGGTGCTCAGGGCGGTGATGGGCTGTGGGGTCACTGGCAGAGGAGCTGGGTGGCGTCTTGGTGGCATCCGGGCCTCTGTGTCCTGCCCCCACCCCCAGGGGATGTCTGCTGTTGCTCTTTCTGTGTCCTCCTTACTCATTCTCATTCATTCTTCTGTGTCTCCCTGATGCGCCCTGGTTCTGACCATGGGCCTTACAGAGGCCTTCTCTCCCCGCAGGCTGTGCATGGCCTTGAACTGGAGGCGCTGCGTCTGAGTCTGAGCAACATGCACACGGCGCAGCTGGAGCTGACCCAGGCCAACCTCCAGAAGGAGAAGGAGACGGCTCTGACGGAGCTGCGGGAGATGCTCAACAGCCGGCGTGCCCAGGAGCTGGCCCTGCTGCAGAGCAGGCAGCAGCACGAGCTGGAGCTCCTCAGGGAGCAGCACGCACGGGAGAAGGAGGAGGTGGTGCTCAGGTGTGGACAGGAAGCAGGTACTGCACGGCTGGGCGGGTATGGGTGACGTGTGGGCTCGGCGTGGGCATTCTAGTGCCTCTTCCCTCTTGGGGTTGGGAGTGGGGGCACCCTAGCACTGTCTCCCCATCTCTGTTCTCATCACCTTGCCTGGCATCTGGCACCATGAGGGGGTGAACAAAGGGAGTCTTGGGTTTTCGTGGCCAGGAGGTTATTAGAGCGGGTTTCCAGGTGGTCTGTGGTAGGTGGGACCCAGGGCTGGCCTTCACCTCCTGTCTTAGATAGTCCTGTGTGTCTGGAAGCCACGGTGTCCTCAGTTTATTATTAAAGCCAGGCATCGTCACAGACGCATCCTGCTAGCCCGTGAACAGTGGCACGTGTGCAGTGGGTGCCAGAGCCTGGTCGTTTCCTGGGCGGTTGGGTCACTGAAAAGGTTGGGATGGAGTGGCCTGAGCTGCTTTTTGTTTTTCTTACAGCCGAGCTGAAGGAGAAGTTACAATCAGAGATGGAGAAAAACGCCCAGATCGTAAAGGTACCCAGGACTGATTCTAAAATGCACGCCTCTGTGTATGTTGTTTTTCCTTTCTCACCAGCTCCCACGAGAGCGCTCCTCGTCTTGAATCAGACAGAAGCCAGTCGAGGCTTGATTAGAATATGCTGGTTGAAAGTGTATTGCATTCTTTGTTTATATCGTTTGTCAGAAAACTTGTTGTTTCACGTTGACTTATAGAACATAAAGGCACTGATCTGCCCTTCCACGCTGGCTTCTGAGTGGCCCCTGTGGCCTGCCCCTGAGCTGTGTTCTGGGACACAGCTTCTGCCCTCGTGGCTGTGGCAGTTCCCTGCGGTGCATAGGGTGTGGGTGCTGGGGTGCTGGGGAGAATACCACACAGGGAGGTGTTTTGGGTGGGGTGGGTTGCACCTGCTGTGGGTGGCCTCACCGGGGACCACTGGGGACCACAGGTAGCAGTGCCCCGTCATTGCCTGGCCCTCCGCTAGAGAGCTGAACTGTCAGCAGTGCTGAGTGTGGAGGCCCCTCCTGAGCCAGGCATCCGGGCAGCTCTCAGGCCCTTGGCAGAAGGTGGATGTCAGTCCAGGCGTGGAGTTATGTCCCGGTCACCTGCCCCTCTGACCCAGGCAGGGAGACTCATTTCTCAGAGCACTTGAGACAGAGCCCAGCCCTTGGGTGGAGGTCAGCAAAGTTGCCA
>NW_012105653.1:415690-448424 GCF_000951045.1 Mandrillus leucophaeus | reverse complement strand
GTGTGCAGAGGCTGGTCTGTTTTGGGGTGGGTGGTCCTTGTGTGCAGAGGCTGGTCTGTTTCGGGGTGGGTGGTCCTTGTGTGCAGAGGCTGGTCTGTTTCGGGGTGGGTGGTCCTTGTGTGCAGAGGCTGGTCTGTTTCAGGGTGGGTCATCCTCGCTCCCTTTTCCTCAACTGCTTGCCTCCTGGATGCTTCTGCTTTTCTGTCCTGCCAGCATTCAGGCGAGAGACTGGGTGTCAGGCCTGTCAGGGCAGTTTAGTTGGGGGCCATGACTGCCAGTTCTTTTTTTTTTTTTTTGAGACAGGGTCTCGTTCTGCCTCCCAGGCTGGAGTGCAGTGGCACAATCACAGCTCACTGCAGCCTTGACCTCCTGGGCTCATTTGATCTCCTGCCTCAGCCTCCCGAGTAGCTGGGACTATAGGCGCATGCCACCACACCCCACTAATTTTTGTATTTGTTTTGTAGAGATGGGGTCTCACTATGTTGCCCAGGCTGGTCTCTAATCCTAACTCCTGGGCTCAGGCAATCTGCCGGCCTCAGCCTCTCAAAGTGCTGGGATTACAGACATGAGCCACTTTACCTGGCCTGCTCATAGGTTTTGACTGTGTGGTTTAAATTTTTTTAGCACAGATAATCAACTATTGACTTTAATTTTTTTTTCTTTTAAATTAGACCCTGAAGGAAGACTGGGAATCTGAAAAAGATTTATGTTTAGAAAATCTACGCAAAGAATTGTCTGCAAAGCATCAGTCAGAAATGGAGGATTTACAAAACCAGTTTCAGAAAGAATTGGCAGAACAGAGAGCTGAGTTGGAGAAGATTTTTCAAGACAAAAACCAGGCTGAATGTGAGTAATGAGAATGAGGAAGTTTGGAGTGGGACTGCGTTTTCCTGGGTAGTACTGGAAGGAATGTCGTTCGTGTCACCATGTGTCATTGCGCACACGAAATGCCTTGCTTCTGAATGCTGGATGGCTCCGTGCACGTGTGGCATGCTGGTGGCCGTCAGGGGTCCCAGGCCTCTCAGGGTCCTTAAACCTTCCCGGTCTTTGTTTCAGAGATTTTTCATGGCATGTTCAGTTGCTAAATTATTATCAAAGCAGCAGCGTTGTGCGTGTTCACTTCTGAAACTCCAGGGTTGTGTGTTCCAATGTGACCCTCCTGGTGGGTGGCTTGGGTAGGCGATGTCCCCTTGCGCTATCAGGCATGTGAGGCTCAAATGAGGGGCCCGGGGGAGGTGGGGGTGCCCAGGATGGGGCTCTGGGTGGCAGCGCTCTGCATGCGCCATTATTGTCACTGAGGTCGCCGTTGAGGAGAGTGATGTCTTGTAAACCAAGTGGCGTTGCTTTACCTTTCTAGCGGCCCTTAGGAACCTGGAGAGTCAACATCAAGCAGCCATTGAGAAGTTACGTGAAGACCTGCAGTCCGAGCACTGCCGGTGTTTAGAAGACTTGGAATTCAAGTTCAAAGAGGGCGAAAAAGAAAAACAGCTGGAGGTGGGTAGCAGCCTGGTTATTTTAATTACTTGGTGGTGGGTAGCAGCTTCGTTATTTTAATTACTTGGTATATTAGGGATTTTTGTTTGTTTGTTTGTTTGTTTTTGAGACGGAGTCTCGCTCTGTCGCCCAGGCTGGAGTGCAGTGGCCGGATCTCAGCTCACTGCAAGCTCCGCCTCCTGGGTTTACGCCATTCTCCTGCCTTGGCCTCCCGAGTCGCTGGGACTACAGGCGCCCGCCACCTCGCCCGGCTAGTTTTTTTTGTATTTTTTTAGTAGAGACGGGGTTTCACTGTGTTAGCCAGGATGGTCTCAATCTCTTGACCTCGTGATCTGCCCGTCTCGGCCTCCCAAAGTGCTGGGATTACAGGCTTGAGCCACCGCGCCCGGCCTATTAGGGGTGTTTTAACAGATTTTGGAATTGGGCTATTTCATATTATGTTATTTGCTAAAACTTAAGTACTAAATTTAAAGAGACTGTCTGGGGACAGTGGCTCACGCCTGTAATTCTAGCACTTTGGGAGGCCAAGGCGGGCAGATTATGAGGTCAGGGGTTTGAGACAAAAATTAGCCAGGCGTGGTGGCGGGCATCTGTAATCCCAGCTACTCGGGAGACTGAGGCACGAGAATTGCTTGAACCTGGGAGGTGGAGGTTGCAGTGAGCTGAGATCGCACCACTGCACTCCAGCCTGGGTGACAGAGCGAGCCTCCATCTCAAAAATAAATAAATAAATAAAATAAAATAAATTAAAAAATAGACTGTCAGTGGTGAATAAAAGTGTAAGCATATAGTCTGCGAGAGTGATTTAATAATTATGTTCAGTCTTATACTTAGAAATGCATATTCTTTACAGGTGTCCCTGAGACAGTTACACAAATTTCAAACACTAGGTAGGAGTGTAAGGCCACATCCTCTAACGGTAATCCAGTACACATGAGATTCCTAGGAAAAGTTAGCAAACATTTCTGCTGTGTGTATTCAAGATGCTTCTCTAATGAAACGCTACATGTCAAAATGTCGATGTGGCCAGGTCCTCACTGGAGGCCTGACAAACCTGAGACTCAAACTGAGTATCCCAAGAATTAGTTAAAGAAATTAAAGCATAAATCAGGGATAGGGTTAATCGTGGTGTGTGAAAGATTTACAAACCTGAGAATACGGAAGTAGTTGGGGTCTGTAGTCTTAAGAGAGGCTTGTCTTGGGCCCCTTGTGTCTCCCAGTGGGCCTCTGGTGCCCACATACCCTCCTCTTCTGCAGAGAGTCTAGGTCGGGGCTCACTCCACACCCCCATTCTCTCCCTGGGCCTTTCCAGGCTCTCCCTCCCAGATGGGAAAGAGGGGACCGGTAGCATCTTCTGGTCCTGATGCTTGTGATGGGGAAAGGTAGGAGGGGCCGTTTCCACGAGAAGGACAGGCCAGCCCCAGGTGCAGCGTTGCCCAGGAGGACATCACTCTGTGCCGCGCTGGGCTGGGCTCTTGCTGAACGTACAGAGAAATTTAGTGTCAGTGTAAGAGGGACCTGCTTCCTTAATGTAAAAGTATTGAAAGTGAGAAACTCCCTGTTTGGTAGTCTTGGGTACTGTGGGCTAGTAAGACTCCCTCCATTCCATTCAGCAGTCTGTGTGTGTGACCCTAAACTGAAGCAGGGAGGTGCACAAGATGAAACCGCACAGCTGCGGCCGGCATGGAACCTGGCCGTGCCAACTCCTCGGCTGAGACAAACAGACCTGGAAGTTCCTGAGATTCTGAAAGTGCCTGGCCTCATGGGGCCAGCACTGACTGATCCCACTTGTCATGGACAGAGCTCTCTTGGTCTCTGCTGTGGCTGGCTTTCTCTGAGCTGCAGGTTTGGGATGTGAGCTTTTACCCTGAGGATCGCAGTGGCAGGGATAGAACCACTGCTGGGGTGGGGGCCTTGAGCTCATGAGAGTCTCACCTGGACGCTTTGCTTTTTCCAGTTAGAGAATCTTCAGGCATCGTATGAAGACCTGAAGGCACAGTCACAAGAAGAGATCAGGCGCTTGTGGTCCCAGCTTGATTCTGCCAGGACCAGTAGACAGGAATTGAGTGGTAAGGAATTGTGTTGGGAAATTCAGATCCTCCAAAGCTGAAGCTGTGCGTTTTTCATTGTTGTAACCCCAAGCCAGAATTTAACAATTCTAGCGAACACAAAAAAGTGGATTTACCTGCTTGACATCCTGAAGGTTGAGGTGCATGGTTTGAAGGTGGAGGTTTGCTTTGTGGGAGACAGCCCTGGCTTTATGCTAAGCAGATCAGTGCAGCAGTGGCGTGCACCTGTGCGTCCCTGAAGGCCGAGACTGACACTCTCGGGGTGCCTTCAAGTCTAAGGAAAGCACCAATGGTGCGGAGCGTTTGCCTCGGAAGGATGGTTGAGTGCTGTCCAAGAGTGGGCTCACCTGGTGTCTGGGGTCACAGGGCAGTGCCCCACATCCTGCTGCCAGGCTCCTGTGGCCCCAGCTCTCCAGGCCACTTGGTGAAGGCAGCTCTGGTCCCGGTGTCCCCTTATAGCTGAGCGCCTCTGGAGACCCCGACCCCAGGCCCGCTGTTCCATGTCAGAGGTCTCTGTGCCACGGGGAGGATGGTGCTTGAGAGCAGGGGCTGGCCTAGCCCAATTCAGGCACTGGCACCCAGGGCCACAGGACAGGAGGGTGAACCACTGCGTGTCTCCTGGTGCTCATGCGCAGACAGAGCCTTCTGGCCCAACTTGTCCTTGTGGGTGGTGGGATTTGGAACAAAGAGCACTGAGGAGAAAGAACTGGAGACACCGCCACTGTCACCAGGGCACCAGGCCTGGCTCCACCTCCCAGCCCTGCACCCTGTCGGGACCATGTCGAGAGCATGTCGATTTACCTTTCCCTGGGGGTCTGTCTGTCACTGGAGGCTGGAGAAGAGAGAAGCTGGAGGGGCCACAGGCACAGCTGGTCCCTGCAGGCTCTGGCTCTGGCTTGGTCCTCTGCTTGTCTCTGTCCTGCCTCTTGGGACCCATGCAGAGAACCCCGATTTGCCGTCTCTGGGGTGCCTGTCGCTGGCTGTCAGCCACTGTAGAGCAGCGGGCTGTATTCTGACCACAGTAGCCATGGGGACACGTTCTCTTAGGGTCCGTGGTGCTTCTCTGCTGCTGTGTAACAAATTATCACAAACTTGGTAGGCTAAAACAACACAGTTGTTAGCTTACAGAAAGTCCAGGATGGTGCAGCTGGGTTTTCTGTCCAGGGTCCCCCATAGCCCACATCCAGGTATCAGCCGTCGTGTGCCAACCTGATGAGCCTGCTTCTGGGTTTGAGGTTGGTCTGGATCCAGTTTCCTGGGGCTGCAGGACTATTGGCTGTCTCCTTGCCGACGGTGCGCACCACATCCCTGCCACTTCGAGGGCTGCTCTTGCTCCCGGCCCCGTGGCTCTTGGCACCGCTTCCAGAGAGCTCTCCACGTTCAGGGGCATATGCGAGTCTAAGCCGCGGGGGTCCCTCATCACTCTCAGGTTCTGGGATGGGCCCTTTTCCGAGTTCTGCCCCTGGTTACCACAGGTAACCAGGCTCTTGCCTCTCGCCTGGCTTGTTCTGCGTGTCCCATTTTAAGACGATTGCCTGACTCCGTTGTGTATGCAGAGCTACATGAGCAACTCCTGGCGCGAGCCTCTCACGTGGAAGATTTAGAGCAGCTGAAACAGCGAGAAAAAACCCAGCACGAGTCCGAACTGGAGCAACTGAGGATTTATTTTGAAAAGAAATTAAGGGATGCCGAGAAAACTTACCAGGAAGACCTAACCCTGTTGCAGCAGAGGCTGCAGGGGGCGAGTGAAGATGCTCTTCTGGACCCCGTGGAAGTTGGGTACGCAAAGCAGCTTCCAGCCTCAGTTCCGGCCGCACAGGGGCCGGGCTCCGAGTTCAGGGGTCATTTTGTTGGTGATTTTGTGCCAGTGGGCACCAATGGCCTTTTATACACACACATTTTATGGTCCAGACTCAAAAGATGACACAGGTGTGGGCACCTGAGCGTGGCCTGCATGTGTGTGTGCGCGAGCTGTTGGTGGCCACACTCTCGTCCAGGCCTGTGTGTACGTGTTGGTGGGGGACGCGCTCTCGTCCAGGCCAGCGCGTGCGTGTGCATGAGTCAGTGGGCACACTCTTGTCCAGGCCAGCGTGCGTGGGTGTGTTGGTGGCAGGGGTGCTCTCCTCCAGGCCTGCGTGTGCTTGTGTCAGTGGTGGCCACACTCTCGTCCAGGCCTGTGTGTATATGTTGGTGGTGGACGCGCTCTCGTCCAGGCCAGTGTGTGCGTGTGTATCAGTGGCAGGGGCGCTCTCCTCCAGGCCTGCGTATCTGTGAGTCAGTGATGGGCGCACTCTTGTCCAGGCCTGTGCGTCCCTGTGCTGTGTCCCTGGTGTGTGTGTGTGTGTGTGTGTGTCAGTCAGTGGTGGGCACGCTGTCTTCCAGGCCTGCGTGTCCCTGTGCTGTGTCCCTAGTGTGTGTGTGTGTGTGAGAGAGTGTGAGTCAGTGACAGGCGCACTCTTGTTCAGCTCTGCGTGTCCCTGTGCTGTGTCCCTGGTGTGTGTGTGTGTGTCAGTGACAGGCATACTCTCGTCCAGGTCTGTGTGTCGTGTGTGTGTGTGTGTGTGTGTGTGTGTGTGTGTGTGAGAGTCAGTCAGTGGTGGGCACACTCTCTTCCAGGTCTGTGTGTCGTGTGTGTGTGCGTGAGAGAGAGAGAGAGAGTCAGTGGCGGGCACACACTATTCCAGGTCTGCGTGTCCCTATGCTGTGTCCCTGGCTTTGCAACTGCCACGGCTCCCTGCACGTGGGCATTGCCCGTCCTTGACTGGAAGCATGAGGAGGCACTTCTGCTGTGAACAGTCGGTCCTGGGGAGGAAATGGAGCACACATGGAAAAGGGACATGTGTGTAAAGTTTTTATAAAATGTTTTCCTTTCAGGTTGTCCTGTGTGGGTTTAGAAGAGAAACCTGAGAAAGGAAGAAAAGATCACGTTGATGAACTCAACCCTGAGCAACATAAGGTAATTGGCCGCACGCTGAGAAGAGGGAGAGTCCTGTGCTCTTGACCTTCCAGCCGGGCGTCTTCCACATTATGGAGCCTGTGTTTCCATCCCTCCCGCCTTGTCCAGGGGAGGAAGACTGCTTGCAGATGCTGCCCCGACCTCACTGCTGCTCCACGGTGGGCCTCACCGTGCACTGTTTGATCAGGAAAGGGGGTGGCTGGGGGAGCCGCAGCCCCTCCCTCAGCCCCGGGATGCCCTGGCTTGGGCAGGGCCTCCTCCCTGCAGTGGACTGCGTTTGTCAGACTTGACAGTGGCAGTTCGAAGGGTGTGAAATTGTGTCTTTGCTTTGAGTACACACAGTGTCTGCTGGCTTTTGTGTTTCTTCCTTGAGTTGCTTCCATGCTGCCATTTCTGTCACCTTTAACTTCTGTGGGGCAGTGCTGTCCAAGCAGAACTTCTGGGATGATAGTGTTCCGGGTCTGTGCTGCCAGCGTGGTGCCCACCAGTACACGTGACTGTGGAGTGCTTGCTGTGCAGCATGAGCAAGCCCAGCGTCGGGCTCCAGAGGACACGCAGGAGGGCAGGGAGGAGATGTAGGGGCAGCACTGCATGGCTTGTTGTGCGGTGGAACCAGTGGAAGGGAACCCGGGGCATCTTGGCCCAGCGGCCAGGAGCCCTCACTCTGGAGCAGGGTCCCTGGGCCTGCTGGAGAGCACGACCAGGAGCCCTCACTGGAGCGGGGTCCCAGGCCTGCTGGAGGCCACAGGGTGGCCAGGCAGGGTAGCAGCGGGCTGTGCGCCAGTTTGAGTTCCCTGCAAAGCAGACCCCAAGACAGAATTCGCTGCACAAGAGGCTCTGGGGGAAACGCCAGAGAAGGGCAAGGGCCCAGCTGGAACAGGCAGCCAGGAGCTTCCCATGAGCAGGCCCTGCCCTGGAGAGAGAACCCGGGAAGAGGTGGGGTGGGCAGCCCCACCAGGTGTCCCTGTATCACCTGAGAGCCAACCCCTGCCTCTGTGCGTGGGTGTGATGAGGACACAGCTGTTAGTGGGCGGTGGTCACAGGAGGCTGGCCTTGAGAAGAGAGCCCAGCCCTGAGATGTGAGGCCACCAGCAGAGACGCGAGGGGCACATGCCCTACTGACCTTGCTGCTGAGATCATTGAGGAGAGGTCTGCCCAGTCCAGGGCTCTTCCCCCCCTGGAGAGCACCCTGTCAGTGCCAGCAGTTCGTGTATGTCTTCCGGAGGCCTGGCTAAGAGACAGGTGTGGGCTGGAGAGCATGTGAGCATGCCTGTGGGCTGGCAGGGTTCACCGGGGCGCCACGTGTGGTCTCATGAACCTGGTGAGGTTTGAGTTTTCTTTGTGCGTAGTGGGAAACACCTTTGAGGGTTATAGCTGCCAGCGAGGTAGCTCGGCTCACTGATGTGCTTGTCCACGTGGTTTCTCTGTAGGAGAGCCTGCCATGCTTCCAGGCAGAGTTAGAAGAAAGCCATAGGCACCTGTTGGAAGCACCGGAGTCTCCCCTCTGCATCCAGCATGAGGGGCACGTCTCAGACAGACGCTGTGCGGAGACTTCAGCATTGGGACAGGGGTGGCATCTGGAGCCCTCCGAAGGGCGCAGCCAAGGTGGGCCCCTCCTGCCCTGCCATGGTGTTGGCAGATCCTGGGTCTGGGGGACGTTCTCCGAGAGCCTGGGAGCCTGGGTTCGATCCAAGTCCTCCATGAAGCAGCTGAGTGCTCTGACCTCTTCTGCTGGGGTTGGCACCTCAACAGAGTGTGTCCTGATGAGGGTTTGGTGTTAGAGCGGGATCACTGGCTGGGCAGGAGCGCGGGTCTTGGGCCAGCGCCCCAGCAGGGCAGGTCTGACCTGGGTGGCCACCCTGGGGGTCATGGGGATTGCTGGATGGACGTGGTGACCACTCACCTTTGGAGGGAGAATGTGTGTCCACTGGGCCCAGGGGAGGCTTTTCCAGGACCCTGCTCTGCTCCCAGCAGGCCCAGCTCCCGCAACTCACCTAGTCAGGCTAAGGTTGTGGGATGTCCAGGCAGGGCACGGGGCACAGGGCTGTGGGGTCAGAAGGTGGGATGTCCAGGTAGGGCGCGGGGCACAGGGCTGTGGGGTCAGAAGGTGGGATGTCTAGGTAGGGCACGGGACACAGGGCTGTGGGGTCAGAAGGGGACGGAGAGGAAACTTCAGTCATCTCACAGTTGTGGTCCCGTGGCGCCGGACACTGACCACTCACGGATTCCAGGAGGGGCAGGCAGCCCTGGCCACTGGCGTGGGCTGTGCTGATGGTGGGGCTGCCGTCCATGGTGGGGGTGACGGGCTGAGGCCATGGGTCCTGTAGGGAGGTGGGTGGTCTGACTCCACTCTGGGCTGTGGTCAAGGTGAGAGAAGCCTGGGCCTCCTTCAAGCTGGGGGGTGGTGCAGCGGTGCCTGCATCTGGTTCTCACTCCTGTCTGTCCTGCACCACAGCTGTCCCCACAGCCGCCCCTTGATATGCATGGTTGTCGGCGCCACTGGTGCCTGGCCACCACATAGTCCATTCTGCCTTTTTCCTCTTCTGCAGAGGAAGAAATGCAGGGGGTAGCGTGCCCGGGCACAGAGCAGCAGGGGGAGGGGCTGGGACGGGAACCCTGGCGGGCCCCTGAGCTCAAGGCCCTGTCCTTGTGGCTGCCTCATAGACCCTGAGTGATACACATGTGCCCACATCTGGTCACAGGCATGAGGCTCAGGAACTCGTGGAGGGTCACTTGTCAAGCCTGACATGAAGGAGTGGCCTGGGCGGGCCGTGTAGCTGTCGTGTGGGCCCAGGACATCGCTGTGACTCAGGATGGGGCTGTGCTGGGGCAGCATGGAGGTGTCCCAAAAGGGAGGGGAGACTTGAGAGAGCCGTGCCTGCTTTCATCACTGAGTCAGCACAGAGCTTGAAAATCCATGGTGTCTGCTGTCGGAAGCGTTTATAGGTTGCCGTTCTGCCTGTGCAGATTGTGGGCTCCGTCGAGGGCCAGCTCTGGCCTGACTGTCTTCCCTGCTCCTTATCCACACAGAGCTTCCCTGGGTGCATCTCCAGGGTGTGCAGGACAGGGCCTTGGAGGCCGACACAGAGGTGGCAGCCAGAGTCTTGGGTCTGGAAACTGAGCATAAGGTTAAACTTTCGCTTCTTCAGACTGAACTCAAGGAAGAAATTGAACTCCTAAAAATAGAAAACAGAAATTTGTACGAGAAGTTGCAGCATGAAACCCGTCTGAAGGAGAATTTGGAGAAGGTGAGTCGTGACTCCACAGCCCAGCGCCTCCCGCCTGAGTCCTTGCCCTCTTCCGCTTGAAAGGCTTGTGTCCTCGTGTGTGGAGGGGCGTCCTGGGGACAGCCCAGCACCTGCCACATTTGTAAGGGCAACAGTCCTGTAAATTCTTGAAACTATTCCTGGCAATGCCAGTAGTGGGTGGTGGTTGGAGAGAATCTCGTCAGAGTCAGCACAGGGGAAAAACTGAAGTTCTAAGTGAAGATTTCTTTGTTTTGTTTTGTTTTGAAGCAGAGTCTCATTCTGTTGCCCAGGCTGGAGTGCAGTGGCACGATCTCAGCTCACTGCAATCTCTGCTTCCTGATTTCAAGTGATCCCCTGATAGCTGGGATTACAAACATGTGCCACTATGCCTGGCTAATTTTTGTATTTTTTGTAGAGACAGTGTTTGACCTTGTTGGCCAGGCTAGTCTCAAACGCCTGACTTCAAGTGATCCGCCTGCCTCGGCCTCCCACAGTGCTGGGATTACAGTTGTGAGCCCCCATACCTGGCCCTCTGAATCAAGATTTCTTAGGGAAACTGTCCAGGTGTCCTCAGAGGGCTCCGGGAAGAGGCACGAGCCTGGGTGCCAAGCACGTGGGTGGCCTCTGATGCTCACCCCACGTCTTAAATTGCATCCACGTTCCCCAGGCTCTTCCTGTGCTGTGTTGCCCCGTGGAAGAGGTGCCCACTGACGCTCTTCCTCGCCGTCTGCGAGTGTGAAGTCACTGTCATGTCATAAACGATGGTAGAGCGACAAGACAGCAGCCTCCACATAGCCCATGGGCTTTGCTTACAGCCGGGGCAGCTCGGGGCCCATCCCATGCTGGAGCAGTGGAGTTAACGTGAACCGAAATTACTGTGTCTTGTCGTGTGTGTTCTGACTCAAGCTCATGCTGTGACAGTGTTTTCGTTTCTGTTTGTGTCCTGTTTCTCCCACCCCTTTGCTCCTCCCTGTGAATGTCTCCCCGAGAATGATTTTCATTCTCCATCAAGAGACAGCTTGATAGGAAGCTGTGATGACCTGCAGGTCTGATCCCTAGCGGTTTGGTAAACTCAGGTGTTGGTAAGGACTTCCAGCAAAATAGAGGTAAGGGTGGAGCCCTGCGGGGAGCCGGGCAGGTGGTAGGTGGGCCGATGGTCGTGTGCCGATGGCACCTGCAGCCCCCAGTGTGTGGCCTTCTCTGGCACTGTTGGCTGAAGACAGACTTGCCCAAGTGACTCGTTTTGTTTTTGTTTTTGTCTTTTTTCAGACGAAGTCTTGCTCTGTCACCCAGGCTGGAGTGCAATGGTGCGATCTCAGCTCACTGCAACCTCCACCTCCCAGGTTCAAGCGTTTCTCTTGCCTCAGCCTCCCAAGTAGCTGGGATTACAGGTGCACACCACCAGGCCCGGCTAATTGTTTTTATTTTTTTATTTTTATTTTTATTTTTGAGATGGAGTCTCGCTCTGTTGCCCAGGCTGGAATGCAGTGGCGCAATCTCGGCTCACTGCAACCTCCACCTCCCAGGTTCAAGCGTTTCTCTTGCCTCAGCCTCCCAAGTAGCTGGGATTACAGGTGCACACCACCAGGCCCGGCTAATTGTTTTTATTTTTTTATTTTTATTTTTATTTTTGAGATGGAGTCTCGCTCTGTTGCCCAGGCTGGAATGCAGTGGCGCAATCTCGGCTCACTGCAAGCTCCGCCTCCCAGGTTTACACCATTCTGTATCAGCCTCCCGAGTAGCTGGGATGACAGGCGCCCGCCACCATGCCTGGCTAATTTTTATTTTTATTTTTTTTTGTATTTTTAGTGGAGACAGGGTTTCACCATGTTATCCAGGATGGTCTCGATCTCCTGACCTTATGATCCACCCACCTCCACCTCCCAAAGTGCTGGGATTATAGGCATGAGCCACCGCACCCGGCCACGCTAATTTTTGTAGTTTTAGTAGAGACGGGGTTTCACCATGTTGGCTAGGCTGGTCTCAAACTCGTGATCTCAACTGATCGGCCTGCCTTGGCTTCCCAAAGTGCTGGCATTACAGACGTGAGCCACTGCACCTGGCCCCAAGTGACTTTTTGATGCTCGTATCTTTATGATTTTTGCAGGCCACCATTTTACCTCCTTATATCAATTATGGGGAGAGGACTGTGGATTTCTCTCTTGTTAATTTTAATTCTTGTTTTGAATATGTGGAAGCTCTGTTGTTACACATGTACACATTTATGATGTAATGTCTTCCTAAAAAAATCCACCTCCTGTTTTTTTTTTCTTTTTTTTTTTGACGCAGAGTCTCACTCTGTTGCCAGGCTGGAATGTAGAGGCACGATCTTGGCTCACTGCAGCCTCCGCCTCCCGGGTTGAAGCGATTCTCCTGCCTCAGCCTCCCGAGTAGCTGGGACTACAGGCACGTGCCACCACACTCGGCTAATTTTTGCATTTTTAATAGAGACGGAGTGTCATTATGTTGGCCAGGCTGGTCTCGAACTCCTGACCTCATGATCTGTCCGCCTCAGCCTCCCAAATTGTTGGGATTACAGACGTGAGCCACCGCACCTACCCTCATCTTTTGTCAATTCAGTCGTTCTAACCTTCGTGTGCATTTTTATCTGATGTATCTTTTTTTATTCATTTTATTTTTTATTTTTTTTTGAGACAGGCTGTTGCCCAGGCTGGAGTGCAGTGGCACAGTCTTGGCTCACTACAACCTCTTCCTCCCAGACTCAAGGGATCCTCCCACCTCAGCCTCCCAAGTAGCTGGGAGTACAGGTACGCACCACCATGCTGAGCTAATTTTTGTATTTTTTGTAGAGATGGGTTTCGCCATGTTGCCCAGGCTGGTCTCAAGCTCTTGGGCTCAAGTGATCCACCCGCCTCAGCCTCCCAAAGTGCTGGGATACAGATGTGAGCCACTGCACCTGGCCTACTTTTAATCTATTCAAAGTAAAGTGCATTTTATATGGACAGCATATAGTTGGCAATTTTTTTTTTTTTGAGGTGGAGTCTTGCTCCATTGCCCAGGCTGAAGTACAGTGACGCGATCTCGGCTCACAGCAAGCTTTACCTCCCAGGTTCATGCCATTTTCCTGCCTCAACCTCCCGAGTAGCTGGGATTACAGGCACCCGCCACCATGCCTGGCTAATTCTTTGTATTTTTAGTAGATATGGGGTTTCACTGTGTTAACCAGGCTGGTCTCGATCTCCTGACCTTGTGATCCGCCTGTCTTGGCCTCCCAAAGTGCTGGGATTACAGGCGTGAGCCACCGCGCCCGGCCATAGTTGGCAGTTTTTAAGCCATTCTGATAATCTCTGCCTTTCAGTTGCAGTGCTGGGTCTATTAATGTTTATCGTAATTACTGATTGGTTGATTTAGGTCTTCTGTTTCGCTGTTCGTTTTTTCTCTGAGGCGCGTCTGGTGGTCACGGTTCTGCTTTTCCTTTTTTCTTGTGTTTTTGGGTTATTTGAATATTTTCTAGAATTGATTTTAATGTATTTGTTGACTATTAAATTATTTTTCTTTGCATTATGTTTTTGATAGTTGCTCCAGGTATTAAAATACACATTCTTGGCCTGGCGCGATGGCTCAGGCCAGTAATCCCAGCACTTTGGGAGGCGGGTGGATCACCCAAGGTCAGGAGTTTGAGACGAGCCTGGTCAACATGGGGAAACCCTGTCTTTACTAAAAAAAAAAATAAATAAATAAATAAAATACAAAAATTAGGTAAGCATGGTGGTGCATGCCTGTAATCCCAGGTACTTGGGGGCCTGAGGCAGGAGAATCGCTTGAAACTGGGAAGCAGAGGTTGCAGTGAGCCGCGATCATGAGACTGCATTCCAGCCTGGGTGACAGGGCGAGACTCCATCTCAGAGAAAAGAGAAAAAAAAGAGTACAGATTCTTAACCTTGTCTTTTATCAGTACAATCTCCTGAGAGTCACCACGCTGCTGCGCTGTGTAAACTGTGACCTCTAACTGCACAGGTGCTTTGTCACTTCCCCTTTGTCTTCTGTGCTGCACTTCTCATAGACTAGACATCACATCCGCCTCCTGCAGTGTCAGGAGATTTGCTTTGGAAAACTGGTATTTGAAAGAAATTAAGAGGGAAAAGGGCCTTATACTTGCCATTCTGCTGCTCTTCATTTCTTCCTGAGGATCTGAGTGTTTGGCGTCATTCCCATCAGCCCGAAGGATCTCCTTCGCATCTCTTGCTGTGCTGCACACATTTTCTCTGTTTTTTTGAAAAGTCTTTATTTTGCTTAGATTCTTGAGGAGTATTTTTGTGGCATAAAAAAGTCTGAGGTGACGGGTTTCTCGTTCAGTGTTTAAAGATGTTGAAAACCCTTCTCTGCGGATTTTATGATCTGTTTGGTTTTGGTGATGGTTTCCATTGATTGTGTTTTCAGCAGGGGTCATGTTTTCCTGCTTATTTATGTGTCGGCTGGGTTCAGGTCGCACCCTGGACACCGTGAGCGATAGATTTGGAGACTCTGGGTGCTGTCCTGCTCCTCTGAAGAGGGCTGGGTTCTGTTGCAGCAGGCGGTTCACTTGGCTAACTTCAGACTCCAGGGGCACGCTCCCCTGTGTCTGTGTGGGTGGCGGCGTGGTGTTAATTCAGTTCTTGTAGCTTTGGCTGGGTTGCTGCTTTTAGAGTCTGCCCCTTGCATGTACAGATCGGGGTCAGCCTGAGATTTGCGGGGGGTTCATTCCCAGGCATTGCAGCTCTCTTTCCTCCCTCACTCTCCAGTTCCTCTGGCTCATATGCGGGATTTTGGATTTCTGTATGTGGGGCATGGACAGATCCTACTCTTACTGAAAGGCTGGAAAAAGAGAAATGGCCCAGTGCCGTTTCTTCCTTCTGAGCGTCCAGCCCTCTCCAGGGTCTGTCTGCCTGTGGGTCTCTCCACGGCCTTCAGGGTTTTTGTTATGTTCTATTTAGTTCATAGTGGTTGTCTCTGGGGGGCTGGTCTGGCGAGGTGCACAGGCATCACCAGAAGTAGGACCCTAAACTTTAATGACTTAATTTTTAAATAAGGAGTTGAGGTCAATCTTGCACGCCTTTTTTGGGTTTTTTGTCTGTTTGTTTCTTATTGATGAGTTCAGTAGTTTATTGACCTACTTTCTCTCTCTTTGAAAGTCAGGAAGTCAGGCACAGTGGCTCACACCTATAACAATCCCAGCACTTTTGGGAGGCTGAGGCAGGCGGATTGCTTGAGCTCAGGAGTTCAAGATCAGCCTGGGCAACATGCAGAACCCTGTCTCTATAAAGAATTGCTTGAGCCCAGGAGTTTGAGGCTGCAGTGAGCTGTGATCCAGCCTGGGTGACAGAGCCAGACCCTGTCTCAAAAAAAAGATTAAGATATTTGCTCTCTGCATTCTCCTTCCTCCCCCTCTGCACAGGATCCCTTTACAGTGTGCCTTGCAATTCATGCACCCCTTGCTCACGGTCTTCTGTTGTCCTGGCGTTGACCTTGTACAGATCGGGAGCATCGCACCATCAACTGCTCTTGCCTCCTGGGCATCTGGTCCTACTTGCTGCAGGTGGCCCAGCGCTATCTGTGGGGTTGGCATTCCCCTAAGGGAGGCCTGCGGCCGATCTGAGTCCTGCCACTGGTCTCGGTCCGAACAAAGAAGACTCCAGCTGCTGCCTTTGCTCGGCTGATGTGTGCTGCCTTCAGTTGTTGGTTGCTGTCAAGGCCGCGGGCTCCAGAGAGAAAGAATAGTCAGTTCTCGGTGCCAGGATGTAGGAGGCATTTTATTTAGTTTTAGATTTGTTGACTTTAGGTTTCTTCCGTTCTCATTAACATGAGAATCATTTCCATTGCTGTGTGCAGCGTAATGGGTGTGTGTGTGGTGAAAGTTGCCCTGTCTTCAGGGGTGGGTTTGGGTTGTCTCTTCTAATAATCTTTTACATTAACGTCTTCTCTCCTAAATAAAATTATGTTGTCTATAGGTAAAACACAATCTAGTTGAAGACCACCAGGAGGAACTAAATAATGCCAAGCAGAAGACTGAGCTGATGAAACAGGAATTCCAAAAAAAAGAAATGGACTGGAAAGTTATGAAGGAGGAGCTACAGCGGGAAGCTGAGGAGAAGTTAACGTTGATGCTTCTTGAACTGAGAGAAAAGGCTGAATCCGAGAAACAGACCATCATAAACAAGTTTGAGCTTCGAGAAGCTGAGATGAGGCAGCTTCAGGACCAACAGGCAGCCCAGATCCTGGATCTGGAGAGGTCCTTGACGGAGCAGCAGGGCCGCCTGCAGCAGCTGGAACAGGAGCTCACTTCAGACGATGCCCTGCGTTGCAGCCAGTGTGGGCGGGAGCCGCCCGCAGCCCAGGACGGGGAGCTTGCCGCGCTCCACATGAAGGAAGACTGTGCCCTGCAGGTGATACTGGCCCGGAGCAGGTGGGTTTGTGGTGATGCCATCTGCAGTCCCTGTGAGGCCAGACACCGTGGAGGGTAGAGGGTGGCAGGCTCCTGGGAGGAGCCGCTGTGGGCTCCACTGGGCGAAAAGGTCTGGAGGGAGCTGGAGCAAGGTGTGGCGCTCTAGGTTTTCAGCCTGATGGCAGTGAGACAGCTTTGTGCTCGGACGGGCAGGCTGGCAGTCGCTGCCTCAAAGCCCCCCAAGCCTGCACTCCCTGGGTGGGTATCCAGGGTGGACATCAGTCATCGTCTCTGTTGTTCTTCGCGTGTTTTAAGATTTGAACAGTAGAAGCTAAACCTCGTTTATAAGGTGTCATAAGGACATGGAGTTTATCCACTAAGCGTTTTTATATTTTTTTTAACTTAAACAGGTGATTTTTAAAAATAAGCATGTTTTTCTAAAACATACACACTCTTCTCTGAAGTTTTCAAGAGGTTTAGAAAGTCATTGGGTTCTTTGCCTGTTGGTGCTGACCCCTTTTTGTGAGCCTCAGTCCCTGGGCTATGCCATTCCTTCTCATCTGTCTGCCCCACCCAGCTCTTCCCCAGCAGCCAGGGCTGCACAGGGCCCCGCTTGGGGACTGGAAAACTCAGGGCCACAGAGGTCCCCGCTCAGGGGTTGGAGAACTTGGGGCCGCAGAGGGCCCCGCTCGGGGGTTGGAGAACTTGGGGCCGCAGAGGGCCCCACTCGGGGGTTGGAGAACTTGGGGCCCCAGAGGGCCCCACTCGGGGGTTGGAGAACTTGGGGCCGCACAGGGCTCTGCTCTGGGGTTGGAGAAACTCACGTTCGAGTCGCCAGGGCTGCATGAACACGGGCAGACGTTCTTCTCCCCAGGCTGCGACGCTTGTGCTTCGTGGTGGAGCTGAGCCAAGGAGGCCCTCAGGAGAGGCTTCCAGGCGCAGAGGTGCCCGTGCCTCTTGCCATCTGTCCTGTGTCACCAGCGCCCTTAGGAGGCCTCTGCATTTTGCAGGACTTTCCGGCTCCAGGCTCTTTGGCCTCCTGATGGGAGCAGGTCCCTCTGTGAGGATTCTCACTTCCTCTGTCTTTGGCCCTGAGTGCCGCCTGCACCTCCTTAATTCACTGCCATGGGATTCTATTCACTGTCATGGGGTTCTCAGGCCTCGCCCTTCCCATGGGCCCCTATGGGCAGTGCCCCTTCCCTGCTGAGGAGCAGAGATTGCCTTGGGATTCTTAGTTGGGACCTGGCTTGGACGCCCTGGTGTGAGTAGGAGGTCGGTTGTACCTGCCGTGCGTGGCTCTGGTGGGGATATGTGTGCACCGTCTCTTGCCGAGGGTGCTGGGTCCTACCTGTGGTCTGTGACCTGGTGACTCCCATGGCTTTGGCCTTTGGCCTCTGGGCTCCTCTGGCTTGGGGCCTCTTCTCTCTCCCACTTGTTATTTCTGGTGGCAGACGGAGAAGTACTAAGAGCAGTTAAAATCCCAAAATGAAGACCTGACAGTTGAAGTGGCGTTTCCTTTAGGAAACTGACTTGGCTTTTGCAAGGATCGATGCTTTCTGGGTGCGTATTTAGCTGTCCTGTGTTCACTTTGTTGCCACAGGTTTTTAGAGGAACGTAAAGAGATCACCGAGAAATTCAGTGCAGAACAGGATGCCTTCCTGCGGGAGGCCCAGGAGCAGCACACCCGCGAGCTGCAGCTCCTCCAGGAGAGGCACCAGCAGCGGCTCCTGTCAGTAACGGCAGAGCTCGAGGCCAGACACCAGGCGGCGCTGGGTGAGCTGACGGCCTCGTTAGAGAGCAAGCAGGGGGCTCTGCTGGCCGCACGTGTGGCCGAACTGCAGACGAAACATGCTGCCGACCTCAGCGCTCTGGAGACCGGACATCTGTCCAGCCTTGATTCTTTGGAATCCTGTTACCTGTCTGAAATTCAGACCATCCGTGAGGAGCACAGGCGGGCCCTAGAGCTCTTACGAGCAGACTTTGAGGAACAACTGCAGAAACAGGACTCTCTTCACCAAACAATTTTGACTCAAGAGTTGGAGAAACTGAAGCAAAAACATGACGAGGAGCTACAGTCTGTGCGGGACGGCCTGCGAACCGCAGCGAGCACGGAGCTCGCCGGAACCGTGGGTCACGAGCTGCAGGGAGCACACCAGGTAAGGCGCCCGGGCCCTGCCCCAGCTCAGGGCAGACCTCTCCCCCCACCCGTGTGTTTCCACCGTGTGTCACATGTCTGCATGCGTGCTGTGTGCGCCTATGCAGGTGTCTGTATGTCTCACAGGCTGCCAAGATCAATGGGGACTTCTGGTCTCGTTGTGAACTGGGCTTTTTTTTTTTTTTAATTTTTTTTATTTTTGAGACAAAGTCTTGCTGTGTCACTAGGCTGGAGTGCAGTGGTGCGATCTTGGCTCACTGCAACCTCTGCCTCCTGGGTTCAAGCGATTCTCCTGCCTCAGCCTCCCAAGTAGCTGGGATTACAGGCGCCTGCCACTATGCCCGGTTAATTTTTGTATTTTTAGTAGAGACTGGGTTTCACCATGTTGGCCAAGCTGGTCTTGAACTCCTGACCTCAGGCGATACACTCACCTTGACCTCCCAAAGTGCTGGGATTACAGGCATGAGCCACCGCACCTGGCCTGAGCTGAGCTTTAAAACATCGAGTTGAAGGGTTATTTTGATCACAGGCACCTTGCTAAACGCTTTGCTCTCGTATGTGAGAAGGCCCAGACTTGGTGTGGGGTTTTGTGGGCTTTGGAGTATTCCTCAAGGCTGACTGGCACTCCTGCAGCCGACTTGGTTTCCAGGTGCTGTGGGTAGATCTGATTGTCGTGTTGTGTATTCAGAGCCTTGGGCCCCTCCTTTATTGATGTTTCCTGTAATTAAACCCTTTTGCCACGTTTCAAGAGCAGTGATGGGCCAGGCACGATGGCTCACGTCTGTAATCACAGCAGTTTAGGAGGCCGAGGCAGTTGGATTACTTGAGCCCAGGAGTTTGAGACCAGCCTGTGGTCTACAGAAAATAAAAACAATTAGCTGGGTGTGGGGGCACTCACCTGTAGTCTCAGCTACTTTGGAGGCTGAAGCAGGAGGATTGCTTGAACCCAGGAAGTCGAGGCTGCAGGGTGAGCTAAGACTGTGCCATTGCACTCCAGCCTGGACTGTAACAGTGAGACCCTATCTCAAAAAAAAAAAAAAAAAATCAAAAATAGCTCACACCTGTAATCCCAGCACTTTGGGAGGCCAAGGCAGGCGGATCATGAGGTCAAGAGATCAAGACCATCCTGGCTAACACGGTGAAACCCCGAATTTACTAAAAATACAAAAAATTAGCCAGATGTGGTGACAGGCGCCTGTAGTCCCAGCTACTTGGGAGGCTGAGGCAGGAGAATGACGTGAACCCTGGAGGTGGAGCTTGCAGTGAGCTGAGATCACGCCACTGCACTCGAGCCTGGGCGACAGAACAATACTCTGTCTAAGAAAACAAACCAAAAAAAGCAGTGATGGTTCATTTTCCAGGCACTTCAAGTTTTTATCATGAAGAAGATTTTCTGGCGAAGTCCCTGTTGCCCGGGGCTGGCGCCCAGCTGCAGAATCTGCAGTGCCTGTGACTCAGGAAAGGACACATGTTGTCTTGTCACACACACCTTGCATTTTCTCTGTCCTCAGTGAGGTCTCGTCGCCTTGAAGTAGATGAGTGTGCTCTGCTGAACATGTGGGGCCGCTGGGGCTGGCCTGTCTCCCTGCAGGCAGGGGATGCGTAGGCCTGGCTGCAGGGTGGATGGGGCATGGTCTAGAGCTGATGAGGCAGTTAGAAAGGGCTGTTCTGGCAGATCAGTACCTTGTCAGACGTTTAGGAAGTACATATTCCAAATTATAAACTAGGGAATTGCCAGCTCGGATAAGATGGACGTGTTCTTTTCCCGATACCAGCATGCCACGCAAGGGTTTCCTCCTTCCTGACTGTGGGGAACGGTTGTGAGGCTGCGGAGCGCTGGCGTATTGTTTCCTTTCCTTCAGCTGTGTGTGAGAACAGGAGAAAAGTGGAACCTTCTTTAACCGCTGTGGGGATTTCATGTTATGTTTCAGGCTGTCCGTTTTGTGTGGGCTGAGCATGTGATCTCGGGGGAATTCCTAGAAAGCAGAACATGTTCAGGGCTCCGACTGCTGTCATGAGCACGGTGCAGTCAGTGTCTATCTTGGGCCTCTGTCCTGTCCTTGTCTTCACCAGATGTCAGGGAGTTCTGGGAGTTTGTTTCTTTTTTGTTTTTTAAGAGGCGGGGTCTCTCTGTGTTGCCCAGGCTAGTCTCGAACTCCTGGCCTCAAGAGATCCTCTTGCCTTGGCCTCCCAGGTAGTTGGAATGACAGGCGTGAGCTGCTGCTCCCAGCTTGGGAGGTGCCTCTTGAGAGAAACCGGAGCCAGATTGTCTTTCTGGACAAAATTTAGAAAGGGGTCTGATGCCGCTGGGAGCGGCCCTCCAGGCGAGTCCTCAGATGCCAGCTTCAGTTTCCTTTCGTTCTCAGTTTTGATCACGGGCAAACAGATGCTTTGGAGAATAGCACTTGTTCCCAAGCTGTGGATTTAAAATTAGGTTTTCTTGGTTTGTTTGGTTTAAAGAAAACGAAGTTCTGAAAGAATATTCAGAAAGGAGGAACTTGCATATCACACATGAAGTGTGTATTTCAAACCACAGCCTGATTTAGTCATGGGAAGCACGTGGAGTGTGTGCACCTTCCGTGCCCTGCGTGGGGATGTGGCACGTCTAGATGTTTCCCGGACGGAAGGAGCTGGTCATGGCCCTGTGCAATCAGAGACGCCTGCTGGAGGAAGAGAGGACTGAAGCCCTGGACAGGGTGGGTGCCGAGGTCCTGCTCCTGGAGCATCAGCACCTAGCGGCCCTGCAGGAACTCAGAGACGCACGCTGTCAAGATGCAGAAGCAGCAAGCAGGGCAGGCGGAGTTGGGGGAGCCGGAGGTTCTGGGGGTGCTGGAGGTTCTGGGGGAGTCGGCGGAGTGCTGGGGGAGCTGGAGGTGCTGTGGGAGGGGGCTCTCCAGGTGAGCAGCTCCATGGGTGTGGTTCCCACAGGGGTGCCTCCCGGGCTTCTCTGCCCTGAGTCTTCATCAGAGTGTTGAGGCACTTATGGGTACACTTGGAGGTGCTGGGTTGTGCGTGCTAGGGGATCTGTGCCCAAAGGGTGCAGCTTTGTGGGGGCAGATGTGTCAATGCCCTTGGCCAGCGAGCAGCTGCAGGGGTGGGCATCTGCGGGGGGTGTCTTTGGTTGGTCTCCCTTCCCACTGGGGCCTCTGGAGGGCAGCGCTATGCCCTGGTCTGCAGGCAGCGAGTGGTCTGTGGAGCGACCACACATCTGTCCTAAAGGCTACTTGGCAGCTGGACGAAAAACAAGGTGGAGGCGATTCAGAGCCTGGGAGGCCGGGGGTCGGGGAGGCCGGGGCTCATCCCGGGTGTGGCACTAGGTGGCTCGGGGGATAATGAGGGGTACCTGCCAGCTGATGATGGCAACAGAGGGGCACGGAGAGCCTGGAGGCTGACGGGGGAGGCCACGCTGAGCTGGAGGGGCCATCCCAGCTTGGGCTGCTGAGGGGGATGTGGCTTGTGTGGATACAGAGCACGTTTAATTGCTCTTACAAATCTGCACACAGGCTGGGCTTGGGGCTCATGCCTGTAATCCTAGGGCTTGGGGAGGCCATGGTGGGAGGATCTCTTGAGCTCAGGAGTTCGAGACCAGCCTGGGCAACATAGCAAGAGTCCACTTCTAAAAACAAAAATTGGCTGGGTGCGGTGGCTCACGCCCGTAATCCCAGCACTTTGGGAGGCTGAGGCGGGCAGATCATGAGGTCAGGAGATCGAGACCATCCTGGCTAACACGGTGAAACCCCATTTCTACTAAAAACACAAAAAATTAGCCAGGCATGGTGGCAGGTGCCTGTAGTCCCAGCTATTCTGGAGGCTGAGGCAGGAGAATGGCGTGAACCCGGGAGGCAGAGGTTGCAGTGAGCAGAGATCACGCCACTGCCCTCCAACCTGGGCAACAGAGTGAGACTCCGTCTCAAAAAAAAAAAAAAAAAGTAAAATAAGTAAAAATTAACCAGGCATGGTGATGCAGGCCTGTAGTCCCAGCTGCTTGGGAGACTGAGAAGAGAAAATTGCTTGAGCCTGGAAATCTGTGGCTGCAGGAAAAAAAAGAAAGAAATCTGCACACCGTATGGTTTACTTACTTTTTTTTTTTTTTTTAAAGAGCGTCTCCAAAAAAAAAAAAAAAAGGGTGGAGTGCAGTGTCACAATCCTGGCTCACTGCAGCCTCTGCCTGCCAGGCTTAAGCAGTCCTCCCACCTCAGCCTCCCAAGTAGCTGGGATACAGGCACGTGCCACCTCGCCTTGCTAACTTTTATTGTTTTGTCGCCCACGCTGGTCTTGAACTCACGGACTCAAGTGATCCTCCCACTTTGGCCTCCCCAAGGTAGTGGGATTACAGGCGTGAGCCCCTGCACCTGGCCAGTGTAGTTACTTTTTTGTTTTTTAAAAAATCTTGTGTGTTAGAATATGCGTAAGCACTTGGTACCAAATTGTGTCAGAAGAAGCCAGACCGAGCAGTCGGAATCCCCCTTGGATTCCCAAGGTGGCCGTGGAGGGGCCTGGCTGAGGTCCCCTGCCACCTGCTGTGGTCTTGACTCTCTGCATCCATGCAGGACTGCATTTAAGCAGCAAGGTCTCCCCACTCGTAGACCTGTGCACCTGCCCCACCCAGGCACCACCACCCCGCCTGCTGGCCTACATGATGAGTGCACACACACACACGCACAGCACATGTGCATACACACAGCACATGCACGCACACAGCACATACACAGCACATGTGCACGCGCACACAGCACATGTGCACACACATAGCATACACACAGCACATGCAAACACACAGCATATATGCACACATAGCACATGCTCACGTTCACACAGCACATGCACAGAAACAGCACATACAGAGCACATGCACACACAGCACATGCGTACACACAACACATGCAGACATAGCACATGTGCGCATACAGCACACAGCACATGCACACACACAGCACATGCGCACATGCACAGCACATACTCATACACAGCACACACGTGCACACAGCACATGCACACACACAGCACACACAGCACATGTGCACACATAGCACATGCAAACAGCACACACAGTACGTGCACACAGTACATATACAGCACATGCATACACAGCACATGCGCAGAGCACACGCACACCCATGCAGCACACACATGCAGCACATGCACAGCACATGTGCGTGCACACAGCAATGCTTGCACACACACAGCACGTGCACACAGCACACACGCACACAGCATATGCATACACACAGCACATGCACACACAGCACACGTACACATAGCACACTCACACAGCACATGTGCCCATACATGACACACACACAGCACATGCACATACACAGCACATATGCACACACAGCACATGCACGCATACATACAGCACACAGCACATGCGCACATGGCACATGCGTGCACACGGCACATGCACACATGGAGCACACTCACACGCAACACATGTGCCCATACAAGGCACACACAGCACATTCACACATAGCACATGTACACACAGGACAGGCACACACACACAGAGCACATGCTCACATACAGCACATACACAGCACACATACACACAGCACATGTGCACTCACACAGCATATGGTCACACACAGCACACGTGCACATGCAGCACACTCACATGTGCCCATACAAGGCACATGCACACAGCACACACACACACGCAGCACATGTTGCACACACATCACATACACGCAGCACATTCACATAGCCCATGTGCCCATACAAGGCAAATGCACACACAGCATATGTGCACACACACACACAGCACATGCACACACACATAGAGCACATGCACACACGCAGCACATGCATGTGCACATAGCACATACACATAGCACGTGCGCACACAGCACACACACAGAGCACACATAGAACATACACATGGCATGTGTGCACACAGCACACACACAACACGTGCACATACAGGGCACATGCTCATACAGCACATGTGAACATGCACAGCACATTCTCATATACACAGCACATGCACACACACAGCACATGCACACACATGCACACACAGCACATGCACACACACAGCACATGCACATATGTCATTCTTTCTGCATGTTGTCCTACAGGCTGAATGCCTGGGGTCCTCCTGCTTCCATGTTCTGGGTCTGTACGATTTTCTGGCCTTTCTGTTGCGGGGAGGGTTTGAGTCTCTGTTTGGAGCACTTAAGAAATAACTGGTAATTTATTTGAAACATTGTGTGCAAATTTTAGGTCGTTTGTTTTTGTACCTGCTGTTTCAAGGGGGTTTTAAACGAGGACAGCTAAGATCTCACATCTAGCCATAAAGAAGGCTTTGCACCTGACAGGTTTGCTCAGTGAAGAGGGACTGCTCCCGAGAATGGGTGACGCAGCGCCGGATTCTGAGGTTAGAGCTGACTTGTTTCTTCACGTGGACAGCTCTGGGTGCTGCCCAGTGTGGACACTGGCCCCTCAGTCCTGAGGCACAGCCCTGAGACCTGCACCCTGCTGGGCATTGTGTAGGTCTGTCTTCTCTGGAAATGTCAGATTCTATCTCCCTTTTCTGAGGACTCATGCTAAAGGAATTCTGTCCGTTTTATCTGCGCACAGCACAAAGAGGTGTTCATTTTCTGAAACGGTGTGTCACCTGCATCTTTTAACCTGTACTTTTGTTCTTCTAGGGTGACTGTTTTTGTTGTTGTTGTTGTTGTTTTGGAGAGAGGATCTTGCTCTGTTGCCCAGGCTGACGGTAGTAGATGCAATCACAGCTCACTGTGACCTTGAACGCCTGGCCTCAAGTGGCCCTCCTGCCTCAGCCTCCTGAGTAGCTGGGACTACAGATGTGCACCACCATGCCTGGCTAATTTATTTTTTGTATAGATGGGGTCTCACTGTGTTGCCCAGACTGGTCTCAAATTCCAGGCCTCAAGCAATCCTTTTGTCTCAGCCTCCCAAAGTGCTGGGACTATAGGCGTGAGCTGCACCTGGCCCGGACTAAGAGTGTCTTTGCAGTATTTTTCTAGTTGAGGTACAAGTTTGCGCGAGTAAGTTATCTTTTTACTTTGCTGCTAAGAATGTGCATGTCGATACTCTTTTTTTTTTTTTTTTTGAGACAGAGTCTTGCTCTGTCTCCAGGCTGGAGCGCAGTGGTGTGATCTCGGTTCACTGCAACCTCCACCTCCCTGGTTCAAGCGATTCTCCTGCCTCAGCCTCCCAAGTAGCTGGCAGTACAGTGTGCACTACCATGCCTAGCTAATTCTTGTATTTTTAGTAGAGATGGAGTTTCACCATGTTGCCCAGGATGGTCTCAATCTCTTGACCTGTGATCCACCTGCTTCACCCTCCCTAAGTGCTGGGATTACAGGCGTGAGCCCCTGCGCCCAGTCTTAGCTTTTTTTTTTTTTTTTTTTTTCTGAGATGGAGTCTCACTCTGTCGCCAGGCTGTAGTGCAGTGACGTGATCTTGGCTCACTGCAACCTCCGCCACCCCCCAGGTTTAAGCCATTCTCCTGCCTCAACCTCCTGAGTAGCTGGGATTACAGGTGCATACCAGCACGCCTGGCTAATTTTTGTATTTTTAGTAGAAACAGGGTTTCACCATGTTGGCAGGCTGGTCTCAAACTCCTGACCTCGTGATCTGCCTGTCTCGGCCTCCCAAAGTGCTGGGATTACAGGCGTGAGCCACTGTGCCCGTCCGCTCATACACTCTTTTATGTGATTGTTTTGGTGTAACTGATTTCACAGAAGAAAATAATTGGGCTACGGGGAGGTGGGATGTACTGTTTATTTTTTATTATCTTTTTTGGGGCAGATGGCAGCATTTGCAGAAATAGAATAACTCAGCAAGCCCCCGGTCCCGCTGGTTAGTGGGGTATACACTCAGTATATCAGTCCCCCTCTCCTCCTGATTGTTTAGAAGCAAATCCAAGACACCATGTGTCTGGGAGTGAGGTGTTTTCCCCCAATACAGCAGAACCATTACCCATCTCACCTAAAACACCCACAGCGATCTCTGCATTTCATCACAAGCCCAGCCCACGTGCCTGTCTCTTCTGGCTGGCTCACATCAGGATCTGTGTTTGTTCCTGTGATGCTGGTCACTGTTCCCTCGTTCCTGCGAGTGTGTTGGTAGATCCACAGGCCTGTGATTGGTGAGAATGCCTCTTGTGTGGTGGCCGCTCCGCTCCCGGTCTTTCCTCAGGCTTTACCCCGTGAAAAGACTTACACAGGCTGGCCGCAGTGGCTCACACCTGTAATCCCAGCACTTTTGGAGGCCAAGGTGGGTGGATCACCTGAGGTTGGGAGTTCGAGAGCAGCCTGACCAACATGGAGAAGCCCTGTCTTTACTAAAAGTACAAAATTAGCCGGCCATGGTGGCACATACTTGTAATCCCAGCTACTCGAGAGGCTGAGGCAAGAGAATCACTTGAACCCGGGAGGCGGAGATTGTGATGAGCTGAGATCGTGCCATTGCATTCCAGCCTGGGCAACGAGAGCGAAACTTCGTCTCAAAAAAAAGACATACACGGAGCCCTGCGGAGCCCTGACGGGAGTGTTTTGGGTCATTGTCCCAGAATAGCTGGGCTGTCCTGTTCTTCCCCTGTGGCGATGCTTTATCGGAGCCTCAAATATCTTTGCACCTGTTGGAACAGCAGTCACTTGTCAGCAGGGCGACGTGACCTACGCTTGTGGGGTGATTGAATTACTTTCCGGGCTACCGCCCTTAGGAGTTTGGTTGTGAGGAAAGTCCTCTGAAAACGTAAGCTTGATTTCTTTTTGATAGAAATATGTATCCCATAAGATTCCCCCGCCCGCCCTGTCTTGCCTGTGCTGGTAACACGAAGCAGAGCTGAGTGCAGAAGCGAATTGCATGCGGCCGCTGTGGGGTGCTCAAGGCAGTCTCATTTTTTCTTGGATTAAAACCCAAATCTTTTCATAGGTTAATTTTTTTTTAATATTAAGAGAATATTAATGTTGGTTTAGACAGCATTTGAATGTCCTGAATGCGTCCTCAGTTGAATGTCTTTGCCTTCTGACATGGGTTTTCTCTGTGCATGCCACTTATTTATGATTAAAACGTATGTGATATTTTTCTGTGATTGTATGGATTTTAGAAAAACCTGAAAATAACTTTTTTTAAAACATCTTTTTGATACTGACCTCACAAGTTAGAACATGGTCAGTTTTTTTTTCTTTTTTTTTTTTTTTGAGGCGGAGTCTCGCTCTGTCGCCCAGGCTGGAGTGCAGTGGCGCGATCTCGGCTCACTGCAAGCTTCGCCCCCCAGGTTCATGCCATTCTCCTGCCTCAGCCTCCCGAGTAGCTGGGACTACAGGCGCCCGCCACCACGCCCGGCTAACATTTTGTATTTTTAGTAGAGACGTGATTTCACTGTGTTAGCCAGGATGGTCTCGATCTCCTGACCTCGTGATCTGCCCGCCTTGGCGTCCCAAAGTGCTGGGATTACAGGCGTGAGCCACCGCGCCCGACCAGAACATGATCAATTTAAAGAGTTTCCAGTTTTCTTCCTGCAACCCCCGGCAGAGCCTGTAGGAGCCTTCTCTGCCAGGGGGTTGCAGGAAGAAAACCTCCTTTGAGCCATCCCGGTCGGGTTGAGGGGGTGGCCGAGGACGCATGCTTCTGCACGACGCTGCGGCTGAGCCAAGGCCCTGGGCCTGGGGGATCACACGTGGGGCACCGGCCGTCCCTCTGCTGGGCCTCCATGCCTGTGACCTGCCCAGCCCTGCCCGATGTCTCCTGGGGGCTGTCCCCCTGCGGGGAGCCGCCTCATTTGGCCTCCACTACCTCCTACGTCCTCTGCAGGTCTGCAGAAGGCCTGAGAGTGTGTGGGCAGGACAGGGCCAAGCGTGGACAGTTAGGGTGGCTCCCCCGGGTGCGAGGCGGTGCCTGCGGGTGGTGCTGTGCCCTGAAACAAAGTGAAGGTCAAGACTGGACACACGGAGCTTCCAGCTGCCAGTGGGTGGAGGGAGCACTGCCTGTCTGCCATGCCCGGGCGTCCTGGTGGGCCATGTGCAGTGTTGGCCCTCCCTGGCCGGGGTTCTCTGTGGAGCCTGCTCTCTACCCTCTCCATCTGCAGTGTATGACTCCGGGATCCAAGAGGCCGCGGGGCTAGAGCTGTGCTGCTCAGTAGGGCGTAGCTGGGGGCATCTGTGGCTTAGGGCAGGCTCCGCAGGCGGTGGGAGTATGTGTGTGTGATGTTCTTGGGCTCCCGTGTTGGCCTCAAACAGAAGTTTGATTTTCTCATCGTTATGCAGTAGGCCTCAATGAGAGATTTTTGTCCAAAGAGTAAGTAGTCTGTGGCTCAGAAAGATGTTCAGAGGCCACTGATTTCAGCCTTGGACTCTTGGCACATCCTTTGCTGGGCACAGGGAGCACAGAGGTTTGCCGTTGGGCCCCCCAGGCTGACACTGTGGGTGCCAGGAGGAAAGTACCTGATTTGCGCCTGACTGGGCCTGAGGAGCCCGTCCACTGTGACTCTGAGTGTGAGCTGTTGTGGGCACCACGGTGGCGCCTTGTCTTGCGGATTAATTTTCCTATTTTCCCAGTCCCTTGGCCTCCGTCCTGCCGGTCTGCATTGGCATTTGGGGTTTTGTTCTTGAATTCACTGGCATTTCATGGTTGGTATACCCAGAACCAGCATCCCTGTTTGGACCTCTTCCTCCTGGCCCGCTGCGTCCTCCCTGGCTTTTGGTCTGGATCAATGCGTCTGTCCCCCAGGAGGCGCACTGCTGGTGGTTGGGGCATCCGCAAGCTAATTAAAGTTCTTTGGAAACTTTGTAGTGTGCCACAGCGCAGAAGTTAATCTAGAGTCCTTCCTTTCAAACAAGTGGAACTAAATCAAATCCAGGAGAGAAAGTTTGTTAAAGTGAACTGTACTCACAATTCCAAATGGTCTGGAGACCTTGAGAGTGACTTTAGTGCTGAATGCTGTGAACCTGTTTCTGCTTCCCGTGACTAAGATGCAGCTGCACAGCCTACCTGGCACCTTCAGCAAGTTCCAAGCCGGCACGGGGAGCACCCGATCCTTTATCCTTTTCCTCCCCATAGCTTATCACATGAAAAAGGTAGAGAATAAAGGTCATTTCTGGTGTCAAAGGTTCCATGGGTTTATTGAAACTGTTGCCCCAGTTACTTCAGAAAAGGCACTCACTCAGTGTTGACGTCTTCTTCCTCCTGAAGCCAGGGGGGCCCCAGCCCTCAGCCCTGCTGGCCCTGCTGGGTGGGGCGCGGGAGCCGACACTCCACCCCAGCCGTCCTGGAGTAGCAGGTCCCACTGCTGAGGACACAGGCTCTGTGCTGTCCTTTCCTGCCTGCTAAGTAGGTACAAAAAACTTACTTTTATCAATTACCTTTTCACATGCCAAGTTAAAACACAAAATAATTTCATTGTCTTAAAACAGCTTTTTCTAGGCAACTTTTGGCATGCGTTTTAATATTTAAATCTGCTGTTTAACATACCTTTTCTGCTGAGAATCTATCATCACTTATCTTAAGTTTATTCTAATGTATTTCATCCCCTCAAAAAGAAACCCCCAGTGGCTCGTGCGTATAGTGCCAGCACCTTGGGAGGCTGAGGCAGGAGGATTGCCGGAGCCCAGGAGTTCAAGACCAAAAATAAAAAAATACTAAAAATAAAAAAATGAGCCTGGCTTGTTGGCCTGCCCATGTAGTTCCAGCTACTCGGAAGGCTGAGGTGGGAGGAGCGCTTGAGCCCAGGAGGCTGAAGCTGTAGCGAGCTGAGATCGCCCCACTGCACTCCAGCCTGGGCGACAGCAAAACGTTGTCTCAAAAAATAATAAATGAAAATTAAGGAAGAAAGAAGAAACCCCCCACTCGTTAGCAGTTACTCCCCATTCTCCCTCCTGCCCCATCCCTGGTGATCTGCCATCTGCTCGCCGTAGCTGTGGGCGTCTTACGTAAATCGACTCAGCGTGTGCCCTTGGCATCCGCCGCTTTCACTTCATGTGTTTCCCGGGTTCACGCACGTTGTGGCAGGTGTCAGGACTTGCTGGATGTTTGTTTTCTGGACATCTTACGCCCTTTTTGTTCCTGTATTCTTCCATGACTGCCTTTTTTCACTTTCATTTCCTCGATGTTTCCTTTACCGTACAGTGGTCCCCCCTTACCCACAGGGGAAGGATTCCAAGACCCCCAGTGGGTGCCTGAAATTGTGAATGGTTCTGAACCCTTATACGCTGTTTTTTCCTGTACATACCTGTCATCAACTTTTACCTTAAAGGAATCACCCTATAGCATCTCTGGCATGTCTGAATTGCACCATCATCAACTTTTAACTGAAAGGAATCACCCTGTGGCGTCTCTGGCACATCTGAATTGCAGCATCACCTCTCTTGCACTTTGGGGCCGTTATTAAATGAAATAAGGGTGACTTGAACACAAGCACTGGGATGCTGTGACAGTTGGTCTGATCACCGAGATGCCTGCCTGTGGGCGAGTAGTGCTTGCCACGTGGGTAACGCTGGACAGAGGGATGACCCCCGGCCTGGCCTGCCAGATTTCCTCACCCTGTTCAGCTTGGGGGCAGGCAGTGTAACACTCATAGGAGTTGTTTACTTCTGTAATTTTTCATATGGTGTTTTCAGAGTGAGGTTGAACACAGGTAACTGAAACCACAGACAGAGGGGACTGCTATTTATTGAGTTATTTTCTTAGCACTTGCCCTGAGCATTACAGCAAGCACCTTCTAACAATCTGGTTTGGATTAATACCAACTTAATTTTAAAAGCTTACAAAATTATTTGCTAATGTAGCTTCATTCCCTCATCTGCCCTTTGTGCTTATATTGTCGTACCAAGCACATCTTTCTTTCTGTGCTCTTTACACATGTGTCTTTTAAATCGGGAGGAAGAGGAGTTACCAACAAAAGCCACGTTGTGTTGTCTGCTGTTTTCCCTATGTCGTTACCTGCACTACTGCTGCTCATTTCTTCCTGGGAATTCAAGTCTGGTGCCTTATGTTTCAGCCCGAAGGACTTCCTCTGGGATTTCTTGAAGGACAGGTCTGCTAGTGATGAATCCTTTTAGCTTTTGTTTTTGTGGGAATGTCTTAATTTCTCCTTCGTCCTTGAGAGATCATTTTCTGGATGTGGACTTCAAGGTCCACAGGCTTTTCCTTCAGTGCTGGGCGGGCTCTCCGCTGCCTCCCTTGTCAGCCGGGGCTCGGTATCGTGAGCTGTGCCCGTCTTCCCGGGCTGTGTGTCATGAGCTACATCCGTCTTCCCGGGCTGTGTGTCATGAGCCTTGCCCGTCTTCCTGGGGCTACATGTCTTGAGCGGCACCCATATACCCACCGCACACTGGCTGGCCTCAAGCTTTGTCCTGAACACTGCCGAGGTTTGGCTGTGATGGGTGAGGTGTGGGTCTCTGTCAATTGGTCCTATGTGGAGTCCATTGATCTGTATGTGGGGATTATTATTATTGTTATTTTCATCAAATTTGGGAGGTTTTTGGCCATTGTGTCTTCAAGGGTTCCCTCTGCTCGTTTCTCTCCCTCTGTCTGGCTTGAGGGTACCCCACAGGCCTTGGAGACTCTGCTGAGTTTTCTTCATGTTTCTTTCTGTTCCCTGACTGGATCATCTTAATTGACCTATCTTCCAGCGTGTGATTTCTATCTTCTGCCTGCTCGAGTCTGCTGCTGAGCCTCGCTCTAGTGAATTTTTTTTTCAGTGATTGTACTTTTCAGCTCCAGATGTCAAGGGAGCTCTATTTCAGTCTTTCTCTCTGCTGAGGGCCCTGTGTGTGTTGTGCCCTCTGGGCTCTGGTGGGCGGTGGACAGCCTGGCCCTGGCCTTCACCCCTGCTGTGCCGAGCCACATGGTCACTACAGCCAGCCCAGGGCCTCTTGGGCCTTTCCGGTGTGGGCACAGCCCTGTGCGTGTTCACACCTCGTAGAGCCCCAAAAGATGTCAGAGCTTTTCAGAGCCCCCTGTGGACGTCTCATTCTCAAATGTTTTCTTTAGTTTTCCGGCAGCCCCTTATTAGTCCCAACTGGTTTCTCTACTGTGGGCAGCTGCAGCTGTTAAACACTTGCCACTGACTGTTTCCAGCCAATGCCCTGGGGTGGAATTTCTGACCTCGAGAGCTCTGACCTAGTCACGGCAGCGAGTTGCCCGGCCAGTGGGCTCGGGCAGTTGTGCATGGAAGTTTTGGGGTATTCCAAATCCATTCTGTCCCCCACCCAACCCCAGCAACTACTAGTTTTCAGGGCTGTTAGATTGGAGAGGAGATATGGGGTCAGGGCAAAGTTAAGCACCCAAAGTTTGTTCTGATGGACACTCAGCCTATGTTTTCCATAAACAAACTCCTCTGATTGCAACCCTGACCAGATTTCCACAGCTCTGAAAACATTGGTTTTGATGGTTTTTACCACAGCTCTGAAAACATTGATTTTGATGGTTTTTACCACAGCTCTGAAAACATTGGTT
>NW_012105653.1:412884-413825 GCF_000951045.1 Mandrillus leucophaeus | reverse complement strand
TGACGTCTTCTTCCTCCTGAAGCCAGGGGGGCCCCAGCCCTCAGCCCTGCTGGCCCTGCTGGGTGGGGCGCGGGAGCCGACACTCCACCCCAGCCATCCTGGAGTAGCAGGTCCCACTGCTGAGGACACAGGCTCTGTGCTGTCCTTTCCTGCCTGCTAAGTAGGTACAAAAAACTTACTTTTATCAATTACCTTTTCACATGCCAAGTTAAAACACAAAATAATTTCATTGTCTTAAAACAGCTTTTTCTAGGCAACTTTTGGCATGCGTTTTAATATTTAAATCTGCTGTTTAACATACCTTTTCTGCTGAGAATCTATCATCACTTATCTTAAGTTTATTCTAATGTATTTCATCCCCTCAAAAAGAAACCCCCAGTGGCTCGTGCGTATAGTGCCAGCACCTTGGGAGGCTGAGGCAGGAGGATTGCCGGAGCCCAGGAGTTCAAGACCAAAAATAAAAAAATACTAAAAATAAAAAAATGAGCCTGGCTTGTTGGCCTGCCCATGTAGTTCCAGCTACTCGGAAGGCTGAGGTGGGAGGAGCGCTTGAGCCCAGGAGGCTGAAGCTGTAGCGAGCTGAGATCGCCCCACTGCACTCCAGCCTGGGCGACAGCAAAACGTTGTCTCAAAAAATAATAAATGAAAATTAAGGAAGAAAGAAGAAACCCCCCACTCGTTAGCAGTTACTCCCCATTCTCCCTCCTGCCCCATCCCTGGTGATCTGCCATCTGCTCGCCGTAGCTGTGGGCGTCTTACGTAAATCGACTCAGCGTGTGCCCTTGGCATCCGCCGCTTTCACTTCATGTGTTTCCCGGGTTCACGCACGTTGTGGCAGGTGTCAGGACTTGCTGGATGTTTGTTTTCTGGACATCTTACGCCCTTTTTGTTCCTGTATTCTTCCATGACTGCCTTTTTTCACTTTCATTTCCTCGATGTTT
>NW_012105653.1:395154-410783 GCF_000951045.1 Mandrillus leucophaeus | reverse complement strand
CCACAGCTCTGAAAACATTGGTTTTGATGGTTTTTACCACAGTTCTGAAAACATTGGTTTTGATGGTTTTTACCACTTTTGCTTTTATAGAGGAACAGATTTTGGAGGTCCTATTTTGCCATTCCAGAAGTGCTACCTCTGTAGGTTTAAAAAAATAAGCTTATTTCATTAATTTAATTGGCCACGTGCAGTGGCTCACACCTGTAATCCCAGCACTTTTGGAGGCCAATGTGGGCAGATCACTTGAGGTCAGGAGTTCGAGACTAGCCTGGCCAACAGGTTTTAGTGGAAACCCTGTTTCTACTAAAAGAAAAATTACAAAAATTAGTTGGGCGTGGTGGCAGGCGCCTGTAATCCCAGCTACTCGGGAGACTGAGCCGAGAGAATCCTGTGAACCTGGGAGGCAGAGGTTGCAGTGAGCTGAGATCACACCACTGCACTCCAGCCTGGGTGACAGAGAAGAGTCCTTCAAGGTAGGTAGGTAGGTAGGTAGATAGATAGATAGAGATACATAATTTAATTCATCTATTGAACCTTATTTAAAAGTTTTTGTTATTCAGAAAGAAAGTTTAATCTTTTAAAAGGGAAGAAACCTAGGTTTCCAAATATCTTGGATTTTCATGGCTGTAATTTCTTGATGGTGAACTTCTTAGTGTGACTCTTAAAGATGTTACAGGAGCCATTTGGGAATGGTAGTGAGCAGTTGCTCATGACACGCAGCTGTCACCAGTGCAAACTTGTGTCTCCATAAGTGTTTTATCCCCAAAACCAGGACTTCGTGTTCCCAGTGAAGTCCTTGAACCCAAGTTTTGTGTGACGGGGGCCGTGGTCTGGCTCATCACGGCTCTTGGTGCAGAGTAGGGGCTCCGTGCATATCTGCTGAGTGTGCTGAATTCTAGCTAACAGCAGAGAATGTATTTTTCTAACTTACTGGTATTTTTTATTGTTATTGATGTGTGCAGGGTGAATTTGGAAGTGAAAAGAAAGCTGCTTTGCGTGAAAAAGAGAAGACACTTTGGCTTCAGAGTGCGCAGGCACAGCCTTTTCACCAAGAGGAGAAAGAGTCTTTGTCTCTGCAGCTTCAGAAGAAGAATCACCAAGTCCAGCAGGTGTGTGGAGTGTGCCTTTCCCTTGTGATAAGATGTGTATAGCATAAAAATCATTTTCATCTTATTTCAGTGCGTAGTTCAGTGGCAGAAGTGCATTCATGGTGTTGTACATTTACAGTGTTGTGCATTCAGTGACAGAAGCGCATTCATGGTGTTGTGCTTATTCAGTGGCAGAAGCACATTCACGGTGTTGTGCTTATTCAGTGGCGGAAGTGCATTCACGGTGTTCATTCAGTGGCGGAAGCGCATTCACGGTGTTGTGCTTATTCTGTGGCGGAAGCGCATTCACGGTGTTGTGCTTATTCTGTGGCGGAAGCGCATTCACGGTGTTGTACATTCAGTGACAAGCGCGTTCACGGTGTTGTGCATTCAGTGGCAGAAGCGCATTCACGATGTTGGGGATCTAGTGACAGAAGCGCATTCACAGTGTGCTTATTCAGTGGTTGGAAGCACATTCACGGTGTGCATTCAGTGGCAGAAGTGCATTCACAGTGTGCTTATTCAGTGGCGGAAGCGCATTCACGGTGTTGTCCATTCAGTGGCAGAAGCGCATTCACGGTGTGCTTATTCAGTGGCAGAAGCACTTTCACGGTGTTGTGCTTATTCAGTGGCGGAAGTGCATTCACGGTGTTGAGCATTCAGTGGCAGAAGCACATTCACGGTGTTGTGCTTATTCAGTGGCAGAAGCGCATGCACGGTGTTGTGCATTCAGTGGCAGAAGTGCATTCACGGTGTTGTGCTTATTCAGTGTGCTTACTCAGTGGTGGAAGTGCATTCACGGTGTTGTGCATTTAGTGGCGGAAGCGCATTCACGGTGTTGTGCATTCAGTGGGAGAAGCGCATTCACGGTGTTGTGCTTATTCAGTGGCAGAAGCGCATTCACGGTGTTGTGCTTACTCAGTGGCAGAAGTGCATTCATGGTGTTGTGCATTCAATGGCAGAAGCGCATTCACGGTGTTGTGCATTCAGTGGCGGAAGTGCATTTGTGGTGTGCATTCAGTGGCAGAAGTGCATTCACGGTGTTGTGCATTCAGTGGCGGAAGTGCCTTCACGGTGTTGTGCATTCAGTGGCGGAAGTGCATTCACGGTGTGCATTCAGTGATGGAAGCGTGTTCATGGTGTTGCACTTATTCAGTAGTGGAAGTGCGTTCACGGTGTTGTGTGTTCAGTGGCGGAAGCGCATTCACAGTGTTGTGCAGCCATCACCACCATCCATCTCCAGAAGTCTTCATCTTGCAAAACTGAATTCTGTTCCCATTAGACTCTCACTCCCCATTCGCCCTCCCTTGGCACCATGGCTCACACTTGTAATCCCAGCACTTCGGGAGTCTGAGACAGGAGGACCACTCCAGCCCAGGAATTCGATACCAGCCCTGGCAATATAGGGAGATCCTGTCTCTACAAAAAAATAAAAAAATTAGCCATGTGTGGTGGCACGTGCCTGTAGCCCCAGCTTCTCAAGAAGCTGAAGTGGGAGGATTGTTTGTGCCTTGGAGATTGAGGCTACAGTGAGCTGTGATTGTGCCACTGCACTCCAGCCTGGGCAGCAGAGTGAGACCCTGTCTCAGAAAAAGAGATCTTTGCCTGCCCGGCAACTGACTTTTGTGAATGACCAAATACAGTGACTTATTTCAAATTGCTGTTTGAGCGGTGGATCTCTGATGAACTGGCCCCTTCCCTCCCCTTGCCTCAGGTTCCACCTGGAGATGTTTGTGTATTCTTTTGTAAATGATTAATAATGGAGGAAAAACCATATCAATAATTTTCATCTTTAATCAGCACCTCGTTCACCTTTGCCGTATTTTTATTAAATTTGCAGATGGTCCTTGGCCTGTGCTGGGGCCGCCTCGACCGCTGTCAGTCGAAGGCGCTGTGAGTTGAGGAACGTGCCGAAGTGCTTTCGCCCCATCGCCAAAGTCCGAAGTCAGACTCTTGAATAGGGAAATTATGTTGAAAGTTCCTTACAGCCATTTACTTTTAACCAAATTGTTTTAACTAAAGCTTTAACCATTTTTCCCAATAGCTGAAAGACCAGGTTTTATCCTTAAGTCACGAGATAGAAGAGTGCCGCTCTGAGCTGGAGGCGCTGCAGCAGAGGCGGGAGCGGGAGAACCGAGAAGGCGTAAACCTCCTCTCCATGCTCAAGGCTGACGTCGACCTGTCCCACAGCGAAAGGTCAGTGTGTCCTTGGCACCAAGGCTGCCTTGTGGCTGCCAGCACCCACTGGGTCATGCGGATGCCATTGGTCTCCACGTCTCCTGACTGGGTGACTGGTGCCACCGTGTACACTGGCTCCTGGTGGACAGGGACCCGGCTTCCTTCTTCCTCTCACTTAGAAAGATTGTAAGCACTGGGAAGAACTCACCTGCTGTGTCTCATCTCCCAGTCCCCATTCCCTCCTCCCACCCTGCCTGCTGTGTCTCATCTCCTCATCTGGCCAGATTAAAACCAGCCATTATCTGCCACACAGAGCCCGACCCCTCCCCTTTGGTGTCCGCGTCCTTGCAGTGTGTCCTCATCCCCGGTGTGGGGTGCAGGCCCACATGTCTCGTGGTTCCTGTGCTTTGGACTGTGTGCGAGTGTCATGCCTCATGCATCTCTCTCTGTCACGCGTGTTTCTGAGACTGGCCCGAGCAGGGGCCGTAGCCCTGTCCATTCCTTTCTTTGCTGGGAGCCGGTGCCTAGGGAGCACAGTCCCAAGGGCTCTCCCAGGGCGGGTTATGGGTCTGCTTACCACGGGTCGCTTCCCCTGAGCGCACGGTTTCGGGCCGCATCCTGCCTTGGTGCCTCCTCACCTGCAGTGATGCTGTCCCACAGGCTTGACTGCCTTTTTATCTTGTTTGGGGTCTTGAGAAACTGTTTGCTCCTCTGACACCATGTAGGTTTTTCCCAGGTCATCTCACAGGGTTTTAAGTTTTGCTTTTGTGTGACTCTGGGGTGAGCCTGCAGCTCTTCTGTTGTTCTTGCTTGCACCTGTCTGGGCAGTGGACTCAGCAATGTGGTGGCAAACACAGCCTCCCCTCGGGTGCACGTCCTCCCTGTCCACTTGTGTGGGTCTTTGGCTGCTCCCATTGGCGTGTCCCTGCCTAAGGCCTCTGTGTCCTGCTGCTCCCCCCATCTGTTTGTCCCCATCCGAAGCCTCTGGGTCCTGCCGCTGCTCCTGTCTGTGTCCCCACCTGAGGCCTCTGGGTTGTGCTGCTGTGTCCTGAAGCTCTGGACTGGTTTGGCTCCGCTCTGGAGACCACCCAGGGTCGGGAGACCTGGTCGGGCTGATGGGACCCTCTGAGCTTACAGCTGTTTCAGGAGCATTAGTGTTTGTCATGCTGAGGGGCTGTCCATCTGTGCAGGTCTCTCTTTGTTCTTTTCATCAAGTTTTGTGATTTTTCTGTGAGGACCTTGCCTTCTCTAGCAGTTGGCTGTGGGTGCCTCGTAGCTTGGTGCTGACTCTCGAGTCACCCGGGTCAGTGGACGAGCGAGGGCTCTAAACTGAGGGGCACAGAGGCCAGTGGGGCGACCTGTGCTCTGAACTCGAGGGGTGCAGAGGTGGGTGGTGGGCGGGGCAGCCCCAGGCTCTAAACATGAGGGGCACAGAGGTGAGCCCGTGGTCCCTGGACACTGGAGAGGCTGCCTGTCCTGAGGTGGGGTGGCTGCAGACTCCCTGATGCCTGCAGGAATTGGGCATTTTGGGGGGTGAAAGTGTGCCGGGGAGCAGGTGGCATTCTCTCTGTCAAGCCCCTCCTCAGGACTCCCCCTCCCTGTTATTTGCCCAGAGTCCCAGGTTCCTTGGGGCCTGCACGATGTTGCCTCCTGTTCTCACCTCACAGTCCCCACGAATGAGTCCTCATGATCTGCTCCACAGGGTAGGGCTCTCTGGGGACAGAGCTGTGAACAGAGTAGAGGGCGGGCTGGCTGTGTAGGCACCGGGTCAGTGTGTCTGTCCTTAGCGGTGTCACAGTAGAGAGGGCTGCCCCTAAACCATAGTGCAGAGAGCGAGGTGTAGAGGGGCCTGTGGCCTCAGGAACCCCTGTGTGTAAAAACAGAAGCATCCCGGCCGGGTGCGGTGGCTCACGTCTGTAATCCCAGCACTTTGGGAGGCCGAGGTGGGCGGATCACGAGGTCAGGAGATCGAGACCATCCTGGCTAACACGGTGAAATCCCGTCTCTACTAAAAATACAAAAAATTAGCCCAGCGTGGTGGCGGGCACCTGTAATCCCAGCTACTCAGGAGGCTGAGACAGGAGAATGGCGTGAACCTGGGAGGTGGAGCTTGCAGTGAGCCGAGATCGTGCCACTACACTGCAGCCTGGGCAACAGAGTGAGACTCCGTCTCAAAAAAAAAAACAAAAACAAAAACAAAAAACAGAAGCATCCCAGACTGCACGTCCACGAGGCCTAGAGAGAGGCTGGGAGACACCATGCTCCTCCTGCCACGCTACTCCTGTGAATGTGTGGCTGAGGCGTGACTTGGTGTTGGACAGACATCTTGTAAAATGGCCGACTGGTGCAGCCTGTGCCCCAGGGGAGAGACAGAGCCTGTGTTCTGCTCCTGGGTGATTCACGCTGTGCGGCCACATTGCACACCTGCAGGATGGGTTTGCTGTCTTCCTAATATGATGCCTTTTACAAATCAGAAATGGCATCAGGAAGACCTCACCTAGGAAGCCCGTGTCCCTGAATGGGCTCCATGTGGTTGTCTTGTCTGTGGCCTCAGCTTCCTGTGCTTACACAGGCATGAGGATCATGTCTTCCGGCCCCATGGGGACAGGCGGCCGTGGGCTGAGGTGTGCAAACTGGTGGGCGGCCCCTCAGCAGCATTCAGGGTGGGGGTTCTCACGCTGTGACCGGCTTGCCTGATGATGGATGTTTCCTGTCTCAGAGGGGCCCTCCAGGATGCCCTGCGCAGGTTGCTGGGTTTGTTTGGAGAGACGCTGAGAGCAGCCATCACCCTGAGGAGCCGTATCGGGGAGCGCGTGGGGCTCTGCCTGGATGACGCGGGCGCAGGCCTGGCCCTGTCGGCAGGTGAGTGTGCTGGGACCAGCCGCCCGGCCCTGTGCTTGAGGCCCTCTGCGGGCCTGGAGCTCTCTGAGAGGAGCCTCTGTATTGGGCGATGCTCTCGGGAGCGCTGCTGTCCTGGTTTCCGGCTAGTTCCCGCACTTACAGAAGGCCGAGACTGGGGTCTGGGCTCAATTTGCCAGCTCCTGTGGACGTGGCGCTGTCTCGTCTCCGCTAGGGCGACGTTCTGAGTTCTGTGGCTTCCGTATCGTCGTGGCTGCCGTGGCTGCGGCCAGCTTGCTCGCTGAGCCGTGTGTGCCGGCGTCTGCTCTTCTTGTAGCTCCGGCGCTGGAGGAGACGTGGTCTGATGTCGCCCTCCCAGAGCTGGACAGAACTTTGTCTGAATGTGCAGAGATGTCTTCTGCGGCTGAAATTAGCAGCCACATGCGTGAAAGCTTTCTCGTGAGCCCAGAAAGCGTGCGGGAATGTGAGCAGCCCATCCGGAGGGTCTTCCAGAGCCTCAGCCTGGCCGTGGACGGCCTCTTGGAGATGGCCCTGGACTCCAGCAGGCAGGTGAGGCCAGGCTCCCGGGGTCCTGTGGAGAAGTGAACAACGAGTAGCTGATGATGCCACACGAGCCTGGTGGATGCCAGTGCCAACCACACTCACACGGGTTTCTCCCCAAGGAGGAGGCTTTTCTAAACCAGATCCTTGAGGAAGTGGGCTTGCTACGGATGAGAGAATCTGTTTATTTAATTTGGATGATAAACAGGCCCATCTCCTTTACTTCCTGCACTGTTGCAATTCCACGTGGAGCGTTTTCATATTTAGAGATTATCACTAAGAAAGGAAAATTTTAAACCCTTTTAGAACATTTTAGACAATTAAAAAAGATGTTAAATAGGAATACGTGGAAAGCAATCAAAGATCCTTTTTTCGGCCAGGCACAGCGGCTCACTCCTGTAGTCCCAGCACTTTGGGAGGCTGAGGTAGGAGGTTCACTTGAGCCCAGGAGTTTGAGCCAGCCTGGGCGACATAGTGAGACCCCATTTTAAGTTAGCCAGGCATAGTGGCAGCATCTGCAATCCCAGCTCCTCAGGAGGCTGAGGCTGCAGTGACCCATGATTGCACCACTGCACTCCAGCCTCAGTGACAGAGCAAGACCCTATCTTAAAAAAAAAAAAATTCTTCTGTGCTAAGTTTTGAGTTCAGAGGTGACTCTGGGTCTCTTAGCCTGTAGATGGCCTGGGAGCCCCAGACTGGACACAGTCGCCAGGGGAGTGTCTGGAGGAAGGGAGAGGGGCCCAGGGCTGAGCTGGGAGGCCGGGGAGACGTGCTCATTGGAGACCGTGGCCACAGTGTCTTGGAGGGTGGCTGAGATGCGCTCAGGTCCCATCACCCTGGCGTGGCCCTGCCTGGGTGGTGACGGCCCGAAGGGTCTGGGGGTAGAAGTGGCGTTTTGTTGGTCTTAATGTAGCCTTACATCCAGATCAGAAATCCTATTTTTGATCAGGAGTTTTGATTTGCAAATGTGTTTTAACAGCTGGAAGAAGCACGACAAATTCATTCTCGTTTTGAAAAAGAATTTAGTTTTAAAAATGAGGAGACAGCACAGGTTGTCAGGAAGCACCAGGAGCTGCTGGAGTGCTTGAAGGAGGAGAGTGCAGCAAAGGCAGAGCTGGCGCTGGAGCTGCACAAGACGCAGGGTGAGCAGCACGAGGCCTCGGGGCACCTGGAGCACAGGAACGGGGAGCAGGCCTGGCCTCACCGAAGAAAGGAAGCCTTCGGGATAGGGTTTTACAGTGAAATGTAAAAACAAAGCCAACAGTGGGAGGCACCCATGGTTTGGGAGGAACGGGGTGGTCGGGAGCTGCTGTGGCCAGCAGGGCTGTTGGGGGCCTACAGCTGGGTCCTGGAAGCTGCTGGCTCTTAGCTCTGCTGCTCTCGGGGACAGCAGCCCCGTCCCTCCCTCCGAGCAGGCCCTGCCCCTCCCTCCAAGCTGTCCTCAGTTGCACCCGGGACTGGCTTTGTCAGGGTATCTGTGTCTCCCACAAAGGCACCCTCGAGGGATTCAAGGTGGAGACGGCAGATCTGAAGGAGACGCTGGCCGGGAAGGAGGATTCCGAGCACCGTCTGGTCCTAGAGCTAGAGAGTCTGAGACGGCAGCTGCAGCAGGCGGCCCAGGAGCAGGCAGCGCTGAGGGAGGAGTGCACCCGTCTGTGGAGCCGGGGGGAGGCCACAGCCACGGACGCCGAGGCCAGAGAAGCTGGTAAGGAGTGCGGGATATGGAGGTCGGTTCAAGCTGTGGGACGCGGATACAGCTGCCACGGTTTCCCCAGCTCCCAGGGACGCTCAGTGTCTCTAGAGGGTCAAGTGTAAACCAGCACGTAGCTTCTCATGGAATGTTGAGCATGGGAAGCTTGTGCGGGATCAGGTGAGGCATCCACTGGCTTTGCTACACTTTCAGAGAAGGCGGGTTGTCTGTTGGTCCTGTTGGTTGGAGGGTCCCCACCTCTGTGAGGTGGAAATAAGAGGAGTTCTGAGTTCAGCAGCAGGAGCTGGAGGCAGAGCCAAGTGCGGCAAACAAGAGCTACTTTAAAATTTCATTTAAAATAACCAAGTGCCTGACATTAACCCTTATTGGGAAAACATAGTTTTAACAGTATTAGTTTGTATCTTTTTGGGTTTTTAGATACTTTGTTCTCAAAGGTATTTAAAATGAAAATGGTCAAAACATAAGCTTAAAATCTCGAGCCTGCGCGGTAACTGTGTCCTCAGCAGCTGGTTCAGCTCCAGCAAAGGCTTTTCACGGGGCTGGGGCGTCCGCCCTCAGTCCCTGTTCCTTGCCTCCCCGGTTGCTGCCTCTGACTCTTGCTTTCTCCCCATGCCCTTCCAGCTCACACCGAGCTGGCCCCGCCGCCCACATGCCCACTCTGCCACCTTGCAGACGCCTTGCATTCGTGGATCTCAGGCACGTGGGAGGCAGAGGGGCCTGCGCTTCTCCAAAAGTTCCTTCCAGGATGGCTGTGGCCTCGGGGTCGTCCCTTCAGAACACAGATTGGAGTTAGAAGCTGGGGCATCGCAGGCACCACCTCAGCCGATTCAGAAATCTCTTTTTTTATTATTATTATTATTTACATTTTTCTCTTTAGAAAACAACCAACGTTTGATTTTGGTGTCCATTCTCATTTGCTGTCTTCTGTCTCGCTGATTTTTGCCCTCGTTCCTGTGATTTCTTGTTCCTATGGTTTCTTTTTTTTTTTTTTTTTTTTTTTTTGAGACGGAGTCTCGCTCTGTCCCCAGGCCGGAGTGCAGTGGCATGATCTCAGCTCACTGCAACCTCTGCCTCATGGGTTCGAGTGATTCTCCTGCCTCAGCCTCCCAAGTAGCTGGGATTACAGGTGCGCACCACCACACCTGACTAATTTTTTATGTTTTTGGTAGAGATGGGGTTTCACCATGTTAGCCAGGCTGGTCTCGAACTCCTGACTTCAAGTGATCTGCCTGTCTCGGCCTCCTATGGTGCTGGGATCACAGCCGTGAGCCCCGGTGCCCGGCCAGCTCTTATGGTTTCTTGCTGCCTTCGTTGGGTTGGACGCTCTCGGACACGTTTGCTTCCTTTCACAGCACGTGGGGTTCAGGTCGTGCCTCCTGGCGGTGCCCCACGCTTTTCACCTGTGGTGCTCATGTTGACATCTGGGTCCCACAAGCTTGTAATTTTTGGCCCAGGGAGCGTTTTCCAGGTGGAAGACGTTGGTCCGGTGGGATGTTTTAAACTGTGCCTGTGATTGTGCCCACACTTTGTCTTCTTCTTTTCTTGGTTTATTTCTGTCATTCCCATTTATCCTGTTTCTATTTTTTATATAAATTTCTGATGGTGAAGGATTAGTCTGGTGTTTTTCCCCTTGTGTATCTTTTCTTGTCCTTTTATTTTAAGTCTTTTTTAACATTCTGTTTTAGTTGTGCCTTGTATGGATACCATATTCATGACTCTTTTTAAAAAAGCCTATGTGTGAGTATCTTCTTTTGGTCCATTTAGCCAATTTTTTTTTTTTGACACACCTGCTGGTATTGGGCCCTTCCTGCTGCTCTTTGTGTTTCCTTTTCGCCCGCCTGCTTGGCCTGCTTGACCTTGCTCCAGGCTGGATTTTCCTTGGCCAGCTGTGAAGTCCTCACTGCGGTGTTGGCTGCTGCTGGGCTCAGGTCAGTGTCATCTCCCCATGGGCCTCTCAGCCCTGTTGCCCCCGTGGTCTGTGTGTCCACAGAGGGATTGCAGGGGAACCTTGAGGGCCACGAGGGCCTGGAGTCTCTTCAGGTCCCCTCCTCTGCCAGTGAAGTGGTGCTGGAGACACGACTCAAGATCCCGTTTCTTTTCCTTTGAGGCCCTCGTTTTCCTGCATCTCCTCAGGATTTTTCAGGGTGTTTTCAGGAACGTGTCTGATGTCATGCGTTGCTCTCGGCATCGAGGGCCTGCATCTCTGCCCTGGCAGTGCTGTTGCATCTGGGCGTCCATTGTCACTGTTTCTCACGATGCTTTCTCTGCTTACCCTCTGCTGTCCGGGGGCAGCCTCATGGTCAGGCCCCTTCCTGTGAACTCTGTTGCCCCGTTTCCAGTGTCTTCGTGCCCAGCCAGCTGGCAGCTGGGCCGTACTCCACCAGGGGAGACCACCTGGTGTTTCACTGCTTCGAGCCCTTGGACTTCAGCCAGTCACCTCGTTTGTCAGGCCTCCTGGCAGATAAAGGGGTGTGTGGCCTGCATACTGTTGAACGGCCCAGTGAGGCCTGGGCCCTGTGGCCAGCGCCCTTGTGTCAGGTGCCTGTGTTGTGCCCTGGGCCTGAGCATATGGACTGAGCACCGTGGGGCTTCTTCCCAAGGCTCTGGTGGCCCCTCTGCTGCTTTGCCTCTGGTTCACCTCCTGCCACGAGTTCTGGCCCACCAGGGAGTGTTGGGACAGGTGGATGAGGGCCCTGGGTGTCCACAGCCTGGCTGGGCTCCCTGCAGACCCCAGGATTGAAGCTGAGGCTCACCAAGGGCCCTGCAGTGGTAGGCACCTGGCATGCTGGGAGTGGATCTCATGGAGCCCTTTCACAGGCTCAGGCCAACTTTGTTTTGTCACTGGGAAATTCTTGTTGTTTCTCTGGGGTCCTCTTGGTTTCCTTTCATGTTGACGTTGTTAACCCTGCCCTAGTTTCTCACTCTGGTTTATTTTCTTTCCTTTCACCCTGGTTCTGCAGTTGTGTGACTCTGCGCCGGCTACCGGCATACCCACCACAGCCCTGAGCTCGCTCCCGGCAGGGCCTAGGCTCTGACAGTGGCGTGAACTCAGCCCTTGTGCGCAGCAGCCCTGCCTCGCCGTGTTGCGTGATGCCCCCTTCGCTGTGTGGTGTTTTGTGGCCCTCTTCAGGTGTTGCCGTCTGTCCCTTTTGTTCTCTTTGTCTGCTTGAAAAGTCGATGGGCCTGCAGCCACACAGGCAGTGTGGGCATGGTGGACGCTGAGTCTGGAGATTGTTCAAGGCCAGCAGCGTTGCTCGGAGCCCTGCTGCTGACGCTGCCGTCACTGGTTCTAGCTCTCATATTCTCAGCTGCACGTTTCCGTTTCCACCAGTAAATGCAAACTCTTGTTCGTAGGCACAGCTGTCACTGCAGCACACAAGGACTCAGGTTTGTAAAGACAAACGAGTGATTTCTGTGTGATGTGCTGTGTGTTTGCATTGGATTTTGCAAATTATTTACTAAAGAAAAGTCCTTCAGAACTTCTGTGGCAAACAGTAAATACAGCGAAACTCTAATCTTCAACATTCATACAAATGGGTGGAGTTGTCCCATTTTAATGCCCCAGCAAAGCAGGAGCATTTCTCTAACGGTGGTTACTGCAGTGCCTAAGCTACAGTTTGTGCTGCTTTTCAGGAACTGATGCCTTGTGATAGTTGTAGCTGTTCTTGGGCTGGGTCCTTGCTCTGGTCTGCAGGAAGGCCTGGGCCCACCACATCCCCTGTGCCTGCTCAGTGTGGTATCACCTGCTCCGCCAGCTGGGATTGCGATCCTCCCGTGCCTCCCTGAGTCTGCGTGCGTGTCAGCAGGCACCCTGCCCCAGTGTGTGGCCTAGCGCCCTTGGCCCTGAAAATGGTGATGTTCTGGGCCAAGCAGAGCCCGGGTCGTGTCCAGGGCAAGGAATTGCAGTGGGGGGAGCAGCTGCCCTCAGGCCGCGCCGCGCGTCTTGGGCTGTGAATGGCATTACCGCAGCAGCATGTTTATAGCAGAGTCGCCATTACTGCTGACAGTGGCGTGAACATTTATTGAGAATGTTGCTTGCATTGGTCATGATAGTTTGTGATAAAAGACTAACAATTTTACAAATCAAAATGCTTTTTTGGAAGCTGGTGAAATGTCAGTTAACATGAATGAATTTAATATTTTAGTTTTTGGATGGCTTGAAGACGCCAGGATTCAGGCCGGGAGTGGTAGCTCACACCTGTAATCCCAGAGCCAGACTCCACCTCAAAAATAAGGATAATGAAATAGAGACTTCGGGATTCAGCAGCAGAGAGCCCCTTTTTCCAAGATACTTTTTCCTCTGCAGTTTCCACTTGGGCCAGGGCTTCCCCACCCCAGGTCTTAGGCTGATTGTGCTGCTAGAAGAGTATTTTTGAGGCTAGGCGATTTATCACAGACACACATTTGTGGCTCACAGTTCTGGAGGCTGGAAAGCCTGAGGTCAAGGTGCCAGCAGGTTCGGTGTGTGGTGAAGTCTAAGGTCAAGGTGCCAGCAGGTTTGGTGTCTAGTGAGGTACCAGTCTCTGCTTCTAAGGCAGAGTCTTGCACACTGAATCTTCCAGAGTGGAGGGCGGGATCCTCACAGGGCAGAGGCAGAAGGGCCAAGGGGGACGGCCACTCCCAAAGCCGCTTATTGAGGCATTAAAACTGCTGTGAGGGTGGAGCCCTTGCGGCCTCATCACCTTTTCAAGGCCCCTCCAATACCATCACTCTGGCAGTTAAATTTTAACGTGAATTTTGGAGGGGACAGAAATTTAAACTGTGGTACCCAGTTTGTTTGTTTATTTATTTATTTATTTATTTGAAGGAGTCTCACTTTGTCACCTAGGCCAGAGTGCAGCAGCGCAATCTCACCTCACTGCAACCTCCATCTCCCGGATTCAAGTGATTCTCCTGCCTCAGCCTCCCGAGTAGCTGGGATTACAGGCGTGCGCCACCATGTCTGGCTAATTTTGTATTTTTAGTAGAGACGGGGTTTCACCATGGTGGCCAGGCTGGTCTCGAACTCCTGACCTCGAGTGATCCATCCGCCTCGGCCTCCCAAAGTGCTGGGATTACAGGCATGAGCCACCCCACCCGATCTAGATTCGCTTTTGATTTACCGATGAGACGTTTGCCTTTCCCGTAGACACGTTACTCAGCACTGTCCATCGTCTCCTGGGACTGGGCTTAGTCGTGTGTTTCTGTCTGGGAGGGTGTAGTGAAGACAGAATTCCTAGAGAATCACCCACGTGTCACTCAGAAGTATTCTTCTCAGGCTTCAAAAATTTAGCCAATTTTGTTTTAAAAGATGGGCTTTTTACCCCGAAGTCATGTGACTTCATTTTCGGTGGGTTTTGACTGAGTCACCATCAGGAGGTGCACGTGTCGTGTTCTCTCTCAGTACAGCGCCAGCCTCTGAGGTGCGGGGGTTTCCCTGTGTCTGTGGTGTTTGCATCCTTAGCTCTCCGGAAGGAAGTGGAGGATCTGACCAGGGAACAGTCGGAGACCAGGAAGCAGGCCGAGAAGGACCGCTCAGCCCTGCTCTCCCAGATGAAGATTTTGGAGTCTGAGTTAGAGGAACAGCTGTCTCAGCATCGCGGGTGTGCCAAGCAGGCGGAGGCCGTCACCGCCCTGGAACAGCAGGTGGCGTCTCTGGACAAGCATTTGCGCAACCAGCGGCAATTCATGGATGTAAGAATTCTGAATAATACATTTTATTGCATCACTAAAAGTTGCCATTACAGCATGAACTTTCCAGATGGTTACGTAAGCTTCTGCAGTAGGATGTTGAAGAGGGCGTCCCACCCCTGCTGCACAGGTGTACCCAGGTCACTGACGCTTGGTGGGTGTCTTCTTGCCCACATTTTGTGGCACAGGCCTCTGAGGGCCGCCTCCCATGGTCTTGCCATGCTCCTTCTCACAGTCCCGGAGGCATCCCTTGGGGCCCAGGCTGGGTCTGTGCTGCGACTCTCACTGGCTCTTGTCCTCCCGCCTGCCCGTCTCGGACGTTCCTCTGTGTTCCGCGCAGAGGGCTGTTTTCTTAACTCCATTTTGCAAAGTGACTGTGATGAGGGGGATGTTTGGAGTCCTGAGCTGCTGGGTGGTTGTATTTGCACGTGCAGTGGAAGCCTGGGTGGGCCTTCGCTGCGAGGGGCACGCCGGCCCCGTTGGGGTGGTCCCAACACGCCGCCTCTCCTCCCAGGAGCAGGCCGCTGAGCGGGAGCACGAACGCGAGGAGTTCCAGCAAGAGATTCAGAGGCTGGAGGGGCAGCTCCGCCAGGTGGCCAAGCCACAGCCCTGGGGCCCTCACGACAGCCAGGTGAGTCAGCACAGCGTGCAGTGCCACTGGTTGCTGTCTTTTACTGTGTTTTTAAGCTTTAACTTTCTTAAAATTTTTGCCTTCCATGTACGTGAACTCGGCAGCAGGCACCGCTGGATGGAGAGGTGAGTAGGCGTCACAGAGATGGGCACGCCCTGTGCGGGCGCCCAGGCTCCCCTGTGCTCGCTGGGACTGTCCTGCCGCCCACTCGCTTTTCTTGCTCTAGCTTGGGCTGCAGCTATCTGCTTTCTCTTGTCTGAGGAAGCTCTAGTAGGTTCATTTAGTCTTTTAAAAAATTAATAGTGGATTCACACACAGTTGTGAGAGGTAAGACTCGGATCCCTTGTGCCTGGCACGTGGTTCCCCAGAGGTCACACCTGCAGAGCCGGAACGTGGCATTGCAGCCAGTATGGGCAGGGAGCCGATGACGCTGCAGCGCCTTCCGCCCCCCGGGACCCTCGTGTACCTGGTCACGGCCCTGCTGCTGTCCCTTCTCTGGCAACCACTCATCTGTCGTCTGTTTCTAAGACTTTGCCATCATCCTGATGTGTAAAGTGTGCCTGTCATCTTTGGGGATTGACGCTGCTCACTGAGCCTGACTCTGGAGATTGATCCAGGTTGCTGAGTGTAGCCATAGTTCATTCTTTCTGTTGCTGGGTGTTCCGTTCTTTCTTCCTTTTTTTTTTTTTTTTTTTTTTTACGGAGTCTTGCTCTGTTGCCCAGGCTGGAGTGCAGTGGTGTGATGTCAGCTCACTGCACGGTCCCCCTCCGGGTTTACGCCATTCTCCTGCCTCAACCTCCCAAGTAGCTGGGACTACAGGCGCCCACCACCTCGCCTGGCTAATTTTTTGTAGTTTTAGTAGAGACGGGGTTTCACCATCTTAGCCAGGATGGTCTCGATCTCTTGACCTCGTGATCCGCCCGTCTCGGCCTCCCAAAGTGCTGGGATTAC
>NW_012105653.1:393476-394734 GCF_000951045.1 Mandrillus leucophaeus | reverse complement strand
GTTAGCCAGGATGGTCTCGATCTCCTGACCTCGTGATCCGCCCGTCTCGGCCTCCCGAAGTGCTGGGATTACAGGCTTGAGCCACCGCGCCCGGTCTAATTTTTTGTATTTTTTAGTAGAGACGGGGTTTCACCGGGTTAGCCAGGAGGGTCTCGATCTCCTGACCTCGTGATCCACCCATCTCGGCCTCCCAAAGTGCTGGGATTACAGGCTTGAGCCACCGCACCCGGCCAGGGCATCTGTTTTCTATTGTTTTGGGTACTTTTTTGTTTGGAAGATGGGTTTTTATAAAACAGGCTATTGTATTCCCCAAGCATTTTTTGTTGTTTTAGGTTGAGTTGTTACAACAAAAGTTGAGAGAAAAGTTGGATGAATTTAATGAATTGGCTCTACAGAAAGAGTCGGCAGATAGACAAGTGTTGAGGCAGGAAGAAGAAATTAAACGTCTGGAGGAGACGAACATCAACATCAGGAAGAAAATGGCCGAGCTCCAGGAAGAAGTGGAAAAACAGAAGAACATTGTGAAAGAGCTGGCGCAGGTAAAGCGTCTCCACGTCGTGGTGGGGCGTGTGGCGAGGCGTCCCTGGGGCACGGCTTCATTGCTGAACTGGCAGGAGCGGGCAGGGTGTCCTTTTTCACTCGCAGCCACCACGTCTGCACCAGAAACGCGGGCGTTAGGGAGAAGCAGAAGTCCTTGGTGACTGGGTAGGAAGTGTACTTTGACGTTGCTGGAGATTGTTGCTTTTATTTGCTGGAGGATTTTATACCATTTCTTTATGTCTCAAGAACTCTGCATTTATCCTTAGTATTTCATAAAGTAAATATTTAAGATTTTAGGTTTAAAAAAATACACCTTATTAAATACTTTGATGAGAGCCCCTTGTAATTATTTCAGTTGAGTTCAGGAACTTAGGTCAGCTCCCAGTGAAAAGATCTCCAGTGATGGTTTTGCATTGCTGGTGTTTCCCGTGTTCCATGTGTTCGTTTGTGTCTGAGAGTTTAGAGAGGGGCTGGAGCACTGAGCCAGGTGGGCCATCTCATGGCTGCCTGTGTGCATTTCTGGATAGCGGCTGTGCCCTCCTTTGTGAGCATTTAGCTAAAAGGAATTCAGCTGACTTTTATGAGGTTAAAAGGTTACTTGGAAAGTGAGGCTCAGTAAGAAATTTGATTTTAGAATTAGTAGTTTGGCCTCAAACACAGATGAGAGGAGTGTTTCTCAGGTGTGTCTGTTTTTTTTTTTTTTTTTTTTTTTTTTTTT
>NW_012105653.1:390535-392745 GCF_000951045.1 Mandrillus leucophaeus | reverse complement strand
CAGGATGGTCTCGATCTCCTGACCTCGTGATCCACCCGTCTCGGCCTCCCAAAGTGCTGGGATTACAGGCTTGAGCCACCGCGCCCGGCCAGAAAAAATGTCTTTTTATCCCTTCGTGACATTTGGACTGTTTATGCGGTTTTATATGTCATGCTCTTGCACGTGTAATGTATTGTGACCATTTTCATCATATTAAATATTCTTTGGAAAGTTTTTTCTAGGCCGGTAATATGCATTGTATGAGCACACCATCAGCCATTGCCCTATTTTTTTTGTCCAGTTCTTGTCAGTTTTGAAAATATGGTAATAGTTTGGTGAATATTACTGTAGGTAAATTCCTCACAGTGGACTTGGGCACAGGCTGTGGCTCTGGGTCGCGTCCTGCACCAGGCAGGCCTCTGCTGGGAGGTGGCTGGGTTCTGGGTACCAGTGCTGCCTGGTGCGTCACTGAGTGCAGGTGCGTGCAGGTGCACCTGCTCTGCTTCAGGCGCAGCTGAAGATGGTCTATGCTTTAACAGGCAGCAGTTTGAGGTACTGAACTCCCAAGTATTTGCCTAAAATAGAGTTCCTTTTTTTTTTTTTAATAGGATAAAGAGTTGTTAAAGAAACAGCAGATGAGTAGCTTACTTCTGGCGTCCACATTGCAGTCTACACTAGATGCAGGCAGTTGCCCTGAGCCGCCTCCGGGCAGCCCTCCTGAGGGTCCAGAAGTACAGTTAGAGGTGACACAGAGCGCACTCCTGCAGCGTGAGAGTGAGGTGAGTACGGAGTGGGGACATGGGATTATCAGCCCCAGGTCAGTGTCCAGTGAGCTTCTCTGTGGCAGATCCGGTCCAGATAACGCAGGCAATGGGCTTGTGACCACTGTGTATTCTTTTCTTTACTTTTTTTTTGAGACAGAGTTTTGCTCTTGTTGCCCAGGCTGGAGTGCAATGGTGCGATCTCGGCTCACTGCAACCTCCGCCTCCTGGGTTCAAGTGATTCTCCTGCGTCAGCCTCCCGAGTAGCTGGGATTACAGGCGCACCCACCACCACGCCCGGCTCATTTTTGGTATTTTTAGTAGAGATAGGGTTTCACCATGTTGGTCAGGCTGATCTCCAACTCCTGACCTTAGGTGATCCGCTTGCTTGAGCCTCTCAAAGTGCTGGGATTGAAGGTGTGAACCCTGTGCCCAGCCCTGACCACTGTGTATTTTTTGCAGTTTTACCATTTATATGTGGATACGGGTACAGGGTAGTAATAACTGTCTTAGGCATGTGCTTTAAATCTCTCAAAGCTATTTTAATAATTTCTTAATTATTAATATCAATAGAATATTAGATGACTTTTAATACTTCTTTTGTTTTAATGAAAGGTTTTGTACTTGAAAGAACAACTAGAAAAGATGAAAGGTGACTTAGAAAGTAAAAATGAAGAGATACTACATCTGAACTTAAAATTAGACTTGCAGAACAGCCAGACCGCTGTCCGCCTTGGAGAACTTCAGGAAGAGAATGTGAGCTTGAAGGTAAGCCACCAAAGGTCCACGTGACACCGAGTTCATGTTGCTTACGCCAGTGCCGAGCGGCTGCCAGGACCCTCGTCTGGGAGGCGGGTCTCTGGCCTTCACAGACGCCCATGGCCCCACGTGGCAGACAGCTGCAGAGAGCGCCCGATTCTGCCTGGGGACATGTGCATGGAAGCAGCTTTCTAGGGATCTTGAGTGGGGAGCCAGCGACCCCTGCCCCAAACTGCTTTCTGATTGCAGCCCTGATAGTCAGGAATCTGAGAAGAGGCCTTTCCCTAGGGCAGCACCCTGGGGCTGTGAGAGGCCCTGGGCTATTGCTGGCTTGCTCTCCTCAAGGAGGTGACTTAAGTAAGTGGCCACTCACTGTGTCTCTTCCCACTGGCATGATGGGAAAAAAGTCTTAAAAACTAATTAAAAAAAAAAATTTTTGTGGATACATAGTTAGGTGTATATTAAAAAATGTATTTTAAGGTTTATTATTTTAATGTAGCTGTGCTTTTGAAGCAAAAAAGAAAACCACAACCAGCCTGTTTATAATAGAGATGATATTCAAAATTGCAGAGCGTTGGTAACTTCATAGGTGCCCTTGAAAGACCTTGTGTAGGCTGGGCGCGGTGGCTCAAGCCTGTAATCCCAGCACTTTGGGAGGCCAAGGCGGGTGGATCACGAGGTCAGGAGATCGAGACCATCCTGGCTAACATG
>NW_012105653.1:380829-390034 GCF_000951045.1 Mandrillus leucophaeus | reverse complement strand
GCCCGCGTGGCGCCTCTTTGGTGAATGAACTCAGCGTGGGAGACAGTTGAGGGTGGTGACGTTTATGTCTGATTCTTACCGAGGCTACATGTGAATGATTCTAACCTGTGTGGAGTAAAAGGGAGTTTTAGGTTGATCCCGGGGATGAGCGGTTCTTTCTGTGTGAACTCTTCCTTCGTTAATAAGATGAGAAACAGATAAGAGCTCATTTTACTTCTTTTTGGTGATGGTTTTGAGACAGATTGCCTGGAAAAGTGCAGTAATTGATTTTTGAAATCCAAATGAATATGTCGTTTTATTTATTTATGTTATTTTTTTTTTTTAGAGACAGGGTCTCACTCTGTCGCCTGGGTGGCACAGTCATAGCTCACTGCAGCCTCAAACTCCTGGGCTCCAGCGATTCTCCTGCCTCAGCCTCCCCAGTAGCTGGGACTACAGGCATGCGCCACCACACCTGGCTAAATTTTTTTTTTTTTTGGTGGAGATAGAGTCTCGCTGTCTTGCCCAGGCTGGTCTTGAGCTCCTGGCTTCAAGCGGTCCTTCCACCTCTGCTTCGCAAAGTGCTGGGATTACAGGCATGAGCTACCTTGCCTAGCGTAATACGTCATTTTAAACAGAGAAGACTTTATTTACTTATTGGTTTATTTTTAAACAACCATAAGAAAACTAGACAGAAAGGACTTTAGTAGAAAAAGATTTTCAGCCGGGCGCAGTGGCTCACGCCTGTAATCCCAACACTTTGGGAGGCCAAGGCGGGCAGATCACGAGGTCAGGAGATCGAGACTATCCTGGCTAACACGGTGAAACCCCGTCTCTACTAAAAAAACAAAAAAACAAAAAAAACCAAAAAATTAGCGGGGCGCGGTGGCGGCGCCTGTAGTCCCAGGTAGTCGGAAAGCTGAGGCAGGAGAACAGCGTGAACCCGGGAGGCGGAGCTTGCAGTGAGCCGAGATCGCGCCACTGCACTCCAGCCTGGGCAACAAAGCGAGACTCTGTCTCAAAAAACAAAAACAGACAAACATTTTCAAATTGATTTTCCATTTTTCCAATTTAAAACTGTAGGCTCATTTAATTAGGACATTTCATACCTGTAGGGTCAGTGGAACATTTCCCTAGTAAGGTTCTGTTGGCTCTGTTTTGATATGGTTGTTGTTATTACCATTTCCACCAGCATTTCTGCACAACAAAGAAGGGGAGATCCTGTGTGTGAGCAAGCAGCTCCGGGCACAGCAGGTTTACCTGGGCGAGGCCAGCCACTCCCCAGTGCTGGGGGAGAAGGGGGTCTTCTCGTGCTTCTGGCTTTGCCTGCGTCTCCTGCACAAAGTCCTCATGGTGTCTGGGTGTGATTGACTGGGACCTTGGCTTTCCAGGATGACAGCCTTCTGTTTCCTCATATAATGTTTGTAATACTTTTCCAAATTAATTTTATCAGTCAGGCACGGTGGCTCACGCCTGTATTCTCAGCACTTTGGGAGACTGAGGAGGGTGAATCACTTGAGCTCAGGAGTTCGAGACCAGCCTAAACAACATGGGAAAACCCCATCTCTACTAAAAATACAAAAATTAGCCAGGCAGGGTGATACACACCACTCAGGAGGCTGAGGCAGGAGAATCACTTGAACCCAGGAGATGGAGGGTACAGTGAGCTGTGATTATGCCACTGCACTTCAGCCTGGGCAACAAAGCGAGACCCTGTCTCAAACACAAAATTAACTTTATGGCCAGGCACAGTGGCTCTCACACCTGTAATCCCAGGAGTTTGGGAACCTGAGGTGGGAGGATCGTTTGAGCCCAGGAATTCGAGATCATCCTGGACAATGACGTAATGAGTCCCATCTCTACAAATTTTTAAAAAAAGTTTAGCCAGGCATGCACCTATAATACCAGCTACTCTGAAGGCTGAGGTGGGAAGATCACTGGAGCCTGGGCGACGGAGGCCACGGTGAGCTGTGATCATGCCACTGTAATCCAGCCGTAATGACAGAACAGGACCCTGCCTAAAAAAAATAATTTTGGAGGGGACCATAGAAGTAAAAAGAAGTTTGTCTCCAGTTTGTCACTTTTAATTTCCCTTTGACAGAGGCTACTGAGATATTAATTATCTGTCTTAGTGTCTGTTGGTATCTTGTATATTTGGCAAAAATTTAAAAATATCCTTTTGGGTTACATTGAAGAATGCCTTTTATGGCCAGGCGCGGTGGCTCACGCCTGTAACCCCAGCACTTCGAGAGGCCAAGGCAGGCAGATCACTTGAGCTCAGGAGTTCGAGACCAACGTGGCCAACATGGAGAAACCCCATCTCTACTAAAAACACAAAAATTATCTGGGCCTGGTGGCCGGTGCCTCTGATAGTCACTTGGGAGGCTGAGGCAGGAGAATCGCTTGAACCCAGGAGGCAGAGGTGGCAGTGAGCCGAGATTGCGCCACTGCACTCCAGCCTGGGCAACAGAGCAAGACTCGTCTCAAAAAAAGAATGCCTTTGAAAACCATTGATTACTTTTCAAAAGAAGTTGTATTATTTGTCTGTAGTGCGCTCTAGAATTTGACCTGTAACTATAATCTTATATAATGAAAAATATATTAAAAATAGTTAAATGTTAAGGACAGTATTTTAGTTCCATTAGGAATTGAAGGCTTTATAAGGACAATCCCCAGTATTTTCTTGTGGGATTTTTCTTCCAGATATGTGCAAATTCGTACATCCTTCGTTTTCTGTAATTCTCCTAATTTTTTGTGAAGGTGTGGCTATTACTTTAGTTTGCTTTATATAATAAGGAAAAGTAAAATTCCATTTAAAGGTTTGACTCTGTTTGGTTTCCAGTTCTTTCAAGGACACCACGTTTGCCGTTTTCTACCCCATTTGATGTCAGTGAGGATGTTCGTCTTCTAGAAGTGTCTTAGGTTTGTGGGGAAACAGAGCTCCCGTCTCCCTGGCCTGGTCGTGGTTGTTGCTTGTTCTGTATTGCCGTCCTCCGGGGCTCCAGCCACCCTAACACCTCGTCCTCAACGTGGGCCCTCCCTTCCTGTGTTGCTTGTTCTAACTCTGGGTTTAGTGATGTTTCTTAAATTTTACCATTTACTTGTCTCTTACTCTATAGGTTTTAATAAAGAGGTCTCACACGTCTTTTGTTAAATTTATCCTTAAATATTTTAGGCTTTCTGCACTATTGGAAATGAGATTTAAAATAATTATCTAGTTGTTTACCATGAATACACATACACCTTTTGTCTATTAGCCTTGCTGTTACCTTGCACAGTTTATGTATATTAGTAGTGCTTTGTGGATTCCTGAGGGCTTTTTATGTATAAGATAACATCATCTTCAAGTAAAGACAGTTTGATTTCTTTCCAATTTTTGTTATTTCCTTCTCTGATTACAATGTCTAGCACTCCCGGTACAAAGTTCAAACTGGCTAGAGCAGTCATCTTTGCCCTGCTCCTTGTCTTACGGGGAAGTGGTCAGTGTTTTGCCATTAGGTATGTTAGCTTTAGGATTTTCACAGGTGCCTTTTTATCAGATAAAGAAAGTTCCATTACATTTCTAGTTTGCTTTTTCTGGATCTATTGAAATAGTGATGATAGTTTTCTCTTTTATTCTACGAATAGGGTTAACTTTATTGAGTGATTTATTTCTTGGAGATTAAACTGACCTTGCAGTTCTAGGATAAACCATACCTGGTAGTGATGTACTGCCCTCTTCATATGTTACATATATTACTGAATTTGGTTTGCTGATATTTTGTTAATGGTTTTTGCATCTGTGTTCATGAGGAATGTTGGTCTGTAATTGTCTTTTTTTGCAGTATTTCCTAAGGCTTTGGTATGAAGGTTATGTTAGTCTCATAAAATAGGTTGGGAATTTTTTCACCCCCCATCTTTTCTGAAAGAGATTATTTCACATAACTGGGATTTCTTCCTTGAATGTTTTCATAGCATCAACAGTGAAGCCGTTTGGAGTTTGTGTATCTAGAGAGATTTATGACAATGAATTCATTTTCTTTAATAGACTGAGGTATTTGGATTTCTGTTTCGTGTTGTGATAAGTTGTATTTTTCAAGGAACTTGTGCATGTCATCAAAATTGTCAAATTGCTTTGCATAAAGAAGTTTATACTTTTTATATTTTTGAGATGGAGTCTTGCTCTGTCATCCAGGATGGAGTGCAGTGGTATGATCTCAGCTCCCTGCAACCTCCGCCTCCTGGGTTCAAGTGATTCTCCTGCCTCAGCCTCCCGAGTAGCTGGGGTTACAGTTGTGTGTCACCACGCTGAGCTAATCTTTTGTATTTTTGGTAGAGACGGGGTTTCACTGTGTTAGCCAGGATGGTCTCGATCTCCTGACCTTGTGATCCATCTGCCTCGGCCTCACAAAGCTGGGATTACAGGCGTGAGCCACTACCCAGCCTATACTTTCTCATTTTGTAACTGTTCACCTTATTAACCATTTCCTTACTTGCCATTGAGTATCTGCAAGTTCTATGCTGATGGCCCTTCTTTTATTCCTGATATTAGTGAGTTTGTGTTTTCTCTTTTATTCTTGTGTCTCTCTAGCTAGTAGTTTATTCATGTTTTTGATGTTTTCAAAGAATCAGCTTTTGGCTCTGATACTTTTCTCTGTTTATTTCTTTGATTTCTCCTCTTATTTTCATTATTGGCTTCCTTCTATTTACCTTGGGTTTATTTTCTCTTCTTTTTCTAGCTTTTTCAGATAGAACCTTAGGTCATGGATTATAGATACTTGTTATTTTTTAGTATAACAATTTCTTTAAGTTTTTTATTTTTTAACTTTGTGCATAATAAAATTAGTTTTTTTTGGTATACAGTTTTATAAATTTTGAAAAAAGGATTTAGTCCTGTAATAATCACCACAATCTCATCACTCAGAAAATTTTCCTAGTGCAGTTTCTTCCTGGTAACCCGTCTACGACTTCCAGCCTCTGGCTGCCCGCCCACGGCCTCTCCTCTCCTCTCTGGAATTCTGCTTCGAGTCAGGTGTTGTGACGCGCTTGAAATTGATGCATCCTGTGGCCTGTGTCTGTTCCTTTAGTTGCTGAGTAGTGTTGTCTGGATGGACCACAGTTTGTTGATCCGTTCACCCGTTGGGGACATTTGGATAATTTCTAGGTTTTGATGAATCGAGCTGCCGTAAACTTTCATGCACAGCTTTTTGGGAGAAAATAAATGTTCACTTCTTGTGGTTCAATACTTAATCTGAATGCTTGGCCGATTCATGTGTAAGTATATCTTTTACTTAAAAGAAACTGTCAAACCGTTTTCCATAGTTGCGCTACCGTTTTACATTCCACTAGCAATAGATGAGTGTTCTGGGTAACCACGTTCTCATCAGCACCTGGTGAGGCCAGTCTTTTTTCCTGGACATTCTGGTAGATACAGAGTGGTATATCCTAGTGTTTTGTGTTTCCTTAATGACTAGTGATCTTCAGCATCTTTTTCTATGCTTATTTGCCATCCATATTGTGGGGAAAATGTTTGCTCAAGTCTTTCAGAAAGGCGTTTTTTTTTTTTTTTTTGAGATGGAGTCTCACTCTGTGGCCCAGGCTGGAGTGCAGTGGGACCATGTCGGCTCACTGCAACCTCCGTCTCCTGGGTTCAAGCAATTCTCCTGCCTCAGCCTCCTGAGTAGCTGGGATTACAGGCACCCACCACCACACCCGGCTAATTTTTTTGTATTTTTAGTAGAGACGGGATTTCACTATGTTGGCCAGGCTGGTTTCGAACTCCTGACCTCCTGTGACCCACCTGCCTCGGCCTCCCAAAGTGCTGGGATTACAGACATGAGCCACCGTGCCTCGCCTCAGAAAGTTTTAAAAAGTTGGGTTGTTCGGTTTTGTATTGTTTTGGGAATTCTTTATATCTTTTGAACGCTTTTTTTGGATACATGATTTGCAGGTATTTTCTCTCAATGTATGGCTGGTCTTTGCATTCTCTTAACAGTATGTTTTGCAGAGCAAAACTTTTTACTTTCTTTTTTTTTTTGACAGAGACTCTCTGTGTTGCCCAGGCTGGAATGCAGTGGCGTGATCTCGGCTCACTGCAACCTCTGCCTCCCGGGTTCAAGCAATTCTCCTGCCTCAGCCTCCTGAGTAGCTGGGATTACAGGCACCCGCCACTATGCCCAGCTAACTTGTATTTTTAGTAGAGACGGGGTTTCTCCATGTTGGTCAGGCTGGTCTCAAACTCCTGACTCAGATGATCCCCCTGCCTTGGCCTCCCAAAGTGCTGGGATTGCAGGCGTGAGCCACCGTGCCCCGCCAGAGTATACTTTTGAAGTTCTATCTGAGAGCTCTTTCCCTAGCCCCATTTTCCTCAGAAATTTCATAGTTTTACTTTGCATTCAAGTCTCCTTGAATACGCTTGTATATGCGTTTTGCTTTTTTTTGATGCTGTCTTGCTCTGTCACCCACCTTGGAGTGCAGTGGCGCAATCTCGGCTCACTGCAACCTCTGCCTCCGGAGTTTAAGCAATTCTCCCACCTCAGCCTCTTGCGTAGCTAGGACTACAGGTGCCTGTCACTACGCCTGGCTAATTTTTATATTTTTACTAGAGACCAGGTTGCGTCATGTTGGCCAGGCTGATCTCGAACTCCTGTGCTTAAGTGATCTGCCTGCCTCAGCCTCCCAAAGTGCTGGGGTTACAGACGTGAGCCACTGCACCTGGCCTCAGTTCACTGATTTTAGGTTTTAGTGTTTTACATTTAGAGCTACCTTTGTAGGCTGGTTCCAGTATTTTAACATAATATTTGCGTTGTGATTGTGACCATCTTTAGTGCACACCCTTTGATTCCAGTTTATTTAGTGCATTTAGTGAATGAGCGAAAGCTGTATATAATCAGCACTGTCTTTAAAATTCCTTCACTTGCCTGTAGAGTACAGAGACACAGGCCGGTGCTGCACCCAGTAAGACACAAGGTGGAGCAGAATGTGCAGCGGGCATTCCTAGCCCGCAGCTGGGAGGCTGCTTTTGCTAATTGCGTGGTGGTGGTCCTCGGTGGTAAATGCATAGGAAGGTGTCACTGACAGCGTCGAAACCAAAGCCACAGCTTCATCAGGTTCCGTTTTTTTTTTTTTCCTGTGGGCCAGATTTGCATTTCAGTCCAGAGTAATTGTGAGGTAGTTCCAGAGAAACCCGGAGTTGTTATGAAACCCTCAATTTTTTTAGAAGAACGTATTAGTTTATAACAAATTGTTTTAGAATTGTTAGAACACAAATGGGTTAGAATTTTTCTATTTTTTGTCATTACCAGTAATGTTATCTTAAGAGAATAGAATTTGGAGCTGTATTGACATAGATCTCAATCCTGATTTTCCACCTACTATTTTTGTGGGTTTAGAAAGATGTTTAATATCTCAGTTTCAATTTTCCTGTCTTTAAAGTGGAAATAATCGTATTTCCTTACATGACTGAGGATTATGTTTCATGGCACAAGTAAACTCACTTTGATGCCTGGTGTCACCGAGGTGGCAGTGGCAGAGACGCCTGCGTCACCAGCATCACCGTGAGCAGTGTTGGGATGGAAGGGGAGTGTGCCCGGCTCACCGCTTTGTTGGTGCAGATTCTCTGCCCAGGTTTCTTTCCTCCTGGAGTCAGAACGACACCTAAAATCTAATGCACCTTCAGGAAAATCAAACAAATCAAGTTGTTTAAATATTAACAAAATAACATGTAAAGGGTGGTGAAAGCATCATTCTGTAGACGTCCTTGTGTGGAAATTGGCTGCGTTAGCACTTTGTCCCACGATCAGACGTGGAGCACAAGGTGTGCGCCAGGGCCCAGTAGCAGCCCAGGCAGATGTGGAGTGCATCCCGAGACTGGGAGTTGGCTTCTGTGGCTGCTTTGTTTTTCAAGCTATGGAGTCTTCACTCCAAGAATGCATTCAGGAGGTAACGCGTTGTGAAGCAGGGACATTCTGAAGTGGATACATTTAATTTGCCACTGAAATGTGCTCTCTCTTCAGGTCGTATATACCAGAAGTTCTGAGATTGAAGAGCTGAAAGCCACGATTGAAAATCTGCGAGAGAACCAGAAGCGATTACAAAAGGAGAAAGCAGAGGAAATTGAACAACTCCATGAAGTCATTGAGAAGCTGCAGCACGAGCTGTCCCTCATGGGGCCCGTGGTGCATGAAGTCAGCGACAGTCAGGCTGGCAGTCTGCAGAGCGAGCTGCTCTGCTCTCAGGCCGGGGGCCCCCGCGGGCAGGCCCTGCAGGGCGAGCTTGAGGCTGCACTCGAAGCCAAGGAGGCCCTGAGCCGGCTGCTGGCTGACCAGGAGCGTGGGCACAGCCAGGCCCTGGAGGCCCTGCAGCAGCGCCTCCAGGGTGCAGAGGAGGCTGCGGAGCGGCAGTTGGCTGAACTAGAGCGCAGTGCAGCCCTCAGGGAGGCTGAGGTCGAAGGCATGGCCTCTCGGATCCAGGAGTTCGAAGCTGCCCTGAAAGCAAAGGAAGCAATGATTGCCGAGAGAAATTTAGAAATTGACGCATTGAACCAGCGGAAGGTGGCCCACTCTGCCGAGCTGGAGGCCGTCCTGTTGGCCTTGGCCCACATCCGCCGCGTGCTGGAGCAGCAGCCGCTGGCAGCTGGGGTGGAGCCTCCCGAGCTGCAGCGGCTCCGAGCGCAGTGTGCCCGCCTCAGCCGCCAGTTGCATGTGCTGCACCAGCGGTTCCTGAGGTGCCAGGTGGAGCTGGACAGGCGGCAGGCCTGCAGAACCACAGCTCACACACGGGTGCCCGGGGCCCACCCACAGCCTCGCGTGGATGGTGGCGCCAAGGCCCAGGTCCCTGGCGACATGGAGGCCTCCCACGATGGTGCTTTGGAGCCGGTTGTCCCTGACCCACAGGTAGGCCCCCTCTGCAGGCCATGGCAGGGTATTTTTTTCTTCCTCTCGTACTCCTTTTCTCCTTTAATTTTAATGACTTCTCTCTGTGCTGGGCACTGGGGGCTGCAGTTGTCATGGCTCATGACACAGCAGAGAAAGGGGCCTGAAGCTCAGACCTGCCTGGGCCTGTTCCGGGTCAGTACGCAGTGAAGCTGGGCTGAGGATTTCACTGTTTCGTGCCATTTTAAGCTTATTGTTTTAAGCTTTCAAAAACAATTATTTCGTTCACATGATAGGGACTGTCCAGTGAAATGGAGCTCACTGTGTGAGGCGGGTCCACTTGAGCTGCCTCTCTGGTTTCTAATCAAATAGTT
>NW_012105653.1:378737-380255 GCF_000951045.1 Mandrillus leucophaeus | reverse complement strand
GTGTGAGACGTGGTAAACAAGCTCTTCTTTTGGAGCTGGAGGCCCTGCAGAGAGTTGTCTTTTAAGGCTCCCACTTGTGTTTGAGCAGAGCCTTGGGCACTTGCTGGCTGCCACGCCCACACCAGCTGGGTCTTTGTAGAGCGGCTCCTGCTCTCAGATGCCCTAGTCCATCTTGCTCTGTGGCATCATCCTGGGTCGGGGCAGCTTCCTGCTGGGTCCTCAGCCCCGTTCCCATGTGGCCTGCTGTTGACCAAGGTGCTTGGCTGTGGACGGCACTGCCACCTCCCTCTGGCATCCCTGCTGGTTGCCGTACTGGCTCCCAGCTCCAGGCCACCTGTGGGGCAGCCCCAGCAGCAGCCTCCTGTGTGCTCAGCTTTCATCTGTCTCTGTCAAGGGTGATCTGCAGCCCGTCCTGATGACGTTGGAGGACGCACCTCTCTGCAAGCAAGAAGGCGTAATGTCAGTGCTCACCATCTGCCAGAGGCAACTGCAGTCGGAGCTGCTCTTGGTGAAAAATGAAATGCGCCTGAGTCTGGAGGATGTAGGCAAGGTGTGGGGACGGGGGAAGGCGCGAGGCCCATCTGGGAGAGGCTGGGTGTAGAACACGTGGGTGCTGCCCTGGGCAGAAGTGGGTATTCTGCTGAGGTGAGGAGCACAGTCTGTGCCTGCAGTGACATGTTCTCTGAATCCTTTCTGTTCTGTAACAAGCTGTCCATGATTGTTGTGAATTTTCCTACATGCTCCATTGAAGCCACTTTCTAGAAACAATCAGTTGGGTTTTTTTCTTTTAATTGATACAAATGGATTTAACTGTGCTTCAGGGTTAGTTCTGGGTTGTCTCTCATGGGAGGACCACATTGCCCCCATGGGCGTCACCTCAGCTCAGGACTTCGATGGCCAGTGTCTGGTTTACTTTGAAAGGCTTCAGATTTATTTTTTTAATGTGTTCATCTCACTCCATATTGTCACTTGAAAAAGAGCTGACAGTTCTTTTCCCTGAGGAAGGAGGTTGCACCTTGACAATCTCAAATCGTAGCGGAGTTGAGATTTAGTGAGAAGAGCGGGTACTGGTGCTTCTCCCACCCAGTGCACCAGGGGTGGGTCCTCAGTGCCCCCTCGGAAACACCTGCGCAGGAGCTGCCCTCTCCTCGGGGCGCATCAGGTGCGGATGGCACTTTTATTTTTTTCTCCTCTTTTTTGAGACAGAGTCTTGCTCTGTCACCCAGGCTGGAGTGCAGTGGCATGATCTCGGCTCACTGCAACTTCCACCTCCTGAGTTCAAGCGATTCTCCAGCCTCGGCCTCCCGAGTAGCTGGGACTATAGGCACACGCCACCATGCCCAGCTGATTTTTGTATTTTTAGTAGAGATAGGGTTTCACCATGTTGGCCAGGCTGATCTCAAACTCCTGACCTCAGGTAATCAGCCCTCCTCAGCCTCCCAAAGTGCTGGGATTACAGGTGTGAGCCACCACGCCTGGCCACAGATGGCACCTTTTGATGCATTGTCTGCACCTCGC
>NW_012105653.1:364983-374642 GCF_000951045.1 Mandrillus leucophaeus | reverse complement strand
CCTCCTCCTCCTGGACACAGAGCCACCCACCCTCCTCCTCCTGAACACACAGTCGCCCACCCTCCTCCTCCTCCTCCTGCTCCTCCTGAACACACAGCCGCCCACCCTCCTCCTCCTCTTCCCCCTCCTCCCTGATGTTGGCTAAATGTGCCCCAACTACTCCTCCAGGCTCTGAAACCCAGAGGCTCTAACACCAGAAGTGCTGGGTGGGTATTTTATGGTCTCAAGTGTGGCACCGAAGCATGCTTGGTGCTGAAGCCTGCTGAGATGTGGGCTCACCCGAGCCCCTTGCAGCCCTCGGGATTGTCCCTGGGACGTCGCTGGGACGTGTCTTGCATGAGTGCAGGTGCCGCCTGTTCCTGGGCCCACACTGCGTGCACCTCATTGGCATTTAGAGCCTGAAAGAGTCTGAATTCCGTAGAAATCAGGGAAGGACGGGCCTAGGCCCGCAGTTCTGAGGAGACCCGTGAACCTGGTTCATGTGCTTGTCACGTGCTCTCAGGAAATACATTCTGGTGGGGAGCCCTCCACGTCTCCTGCAGCAAACGGTCTTGAGGCCCTCACGACAGGAACGTTTCTTTGAATTTTTTTTTTTTGCCCAGGCTAGAGTGCAGTGGCGAGATCTTGGCTCACTGCAACCTCCACCTCCTGGGTTCAAGCAATTCTCCGCCTCAGCTTCCCGAGTAGCTGGGATTACAGGCACCCGCCACCATGCCCGGCTAATTTTTGTGTGTTTAGTAGAGATTGGGTTTCACCATCTTGGCCAGGCTGGTCTTGAACTCCTGACCTCGTGATCCACCCACCTCAGTCTCCCAAAGTGCTGGGATTACAGGCATGAGCCACCGCACCTGGCTCATTTTTTTAAATTCTTAAGAGAAAGCTCAGCCCTGCCTGAGCTGATTGCCAGATTCTTAGAAGTTACACACAAAGAAACTCCAGATTCATCACATAAACCGCAATTTTGTGTTTTTGGTGCTCAGATATAGAACCTTCCCATCCTTTTTCCCTTGTGTGAAACTGGTGTCCTCAGTCACTGCAGAAATAGGTTATGACAGTTGCCTTTTAAGCAAAGAGATGTAAGTCTTGGTTCTGTTTCTCAGAGAATTAAATAAACTTGAAATGTGCAGGGCTCATTGTGGAATCACCCGAGTGCTCCGAAACTCCCTGAAATCCGCCATCAACACCAGACAGACAGGCGCGACTCCTGGTAAGCCGGGCATTCCACCGTGTGCCTGTTCTCTTTTACCTGCAGGGTAAGGAAAAAGTACTGGAAGATTGTCAGCTGCAGAAGGTCGATCTGATAGCTCAGGTGAAACAACTTCAGGAAAAATTGAACCGTTTGCTGTATTCCATGACCTTCCAGAATGTGGATGCTGCCGATGCCAAATCTCCATGGCCCTTGGCCTCGGCACACCTGTTGGAGAGCAGCTGGAGTGATGGTTCCTGTGACGGCGAAGAGCCTGACACATCAGCCCCCATAGATGCGTGTGATGCCAGTGCAGCCACGGGGGGTGTAACTGATGTTATCAAAAATCGGGATTCCTTGATACCAGATGAAATGCCAGATTCTCCCATTCAAGAAAAGTCAGAATGTCAGGACAGGTCCCTTTCTTCACCAACCAGCATGCTTGGCGGCTCCTGCCACCAGAGCCACGCTGCGGAGGCTGGGCCCCGGAAGAGCCCGGTCGGGATGCTGGACCTGTCTTCCTGGAGCTCCCCTGAGGTCCTCAGGAAAGACTGGACCCTGGAGCCCCGGCCCAGCCTCCCTGTGACACCCCATTCAGGAGCCCTGAGCCTGTGCAGTGCCGACACATCCCTGCGGGACAGGGCGGACACCTCACTACCACAGCCCCAGGGGCCGGGCCTGCTTTGTTCCCCAGGTGTGTCCGCAGCAGCGCTGGCCCTGCAGTGGGCTGAGTCTCCGCCAGCTGATGACCACCGTGTGCAGAGGACGGCTGTGGTAGGTGCCTGCCCTGCTCCTAGACCTGCTGTTCCCGTGGGAATGTGGCCTGCCCGGCGCCACGGCAGCTGCCATTGTTTGTTCACCTTCTGACAGCACACACCTCGCAGTCCTGTGTGTTGCCAGCTCTGCAGGGCTGGCATCATGGGAGCGTTTAGATTATTTCAGTTGTTCAGGTATTTTTAAAATGCCTGAGATGCATTTGCCCGCCTCAGACGTACCCTGGGCATGCTTCTCCACTGACACGGACACCAACAGGCACAGCCGCAGACACGTCTTCGTGTGTGATGGGCATAGGGTTCTTTTTCCAGAATGGTTTTTTAGATTTATTTTTAGGAATGCTGCTTATTTTTTTTTTATTTTATTTTTTTTGTGAGACGGAGTCTTGCTCTGTCACCCAGGCTGGAGTGCAGTGGCACGATCTCGGCTCACTACAACCTCCGCCTCCCCAGGTTCAAGCAATTCTCCTGCCTCAGCCTCCCGAGTAGCTGGGACTACAGGCGCCGCCACCACACCCGGCTAATTTTTATAGTCTTAGTTAGAGACGGGGTTTCACGGTGTTGGCCAGGCTGGTCTCAAACTCCTGACCTCATGATCCACCTGCCTCGGCCTCCCAAAGTGCTTACAGGCTTGAGCCACCATGCCCAGCTGGAAATGCTTCATATTTTTACAGGTTTCACATATACTAATTAATTTTAATAATTTATGAGTTAGATCATATTATTTCTAACATAATCATTTTGGGATTTTGTGTATCTTGAGTAACATAAAATTAAAAATCAGATACGGTTGGGCTGACACTTGTAGTCCCAGCACTTTGGGAGGCTGAGGCGGGAGGATTGCTTGAGCCCAGGAATTTGAGACCAGGCTGGGTAACACGGTGAGACCCCATCTCTACAAAACACACACAGTCAGCTGGGCGCGATCGTGCTGCCTATGGTCCCAACTCCTCAGGAGGTTGAGGCAGGAGGATCACTTGACCTTGGGAGGTTGAGGATGCAGTGAGCCGAGATGGAACCACTACACTCCAGCCTGGGTGACAGAGTAAGATCCTCCCTCAAAAAATAGTAATTTAGCAGATACATATTCTCTGAAAAATCCATATACTATCATTTCATGTAAAACAATTGAAATCTGAAATATTTGCTGTTGGCTACATTAAAATATTCCTAAAGAGCTGTGCGTGAATCTGATGAAATTGTTGGAAGCATTGTTGGAATAAACAATGCTTTTTTAAAAAAAATAAATTGTTGGAATCTGATTAAATTGTTGGAACACCTGCATATGTTCACCAGTTTTGAGTTGTTTCATTTGGGGTCTATGTGGGAAGATAAATTCAGGCCTTTGGAAGTTTTCACCTGGCAGAGTCAGCTCTATGATGTAATTACTCAATATTTATGACCATTTAAAAATCTCTGTATCTGAACAGGAGAAAGATGTCGAAGATTTTATCACAACGTCTCTTGATTCTCAAGAAACATTAAGTTCACCTCCTCCTGGATTAGAAGGGAAAACTGATGGAAGTGAGAAAAGTGAGTTGGTTATCTTTCTTTTTTCATTTTTTGTTTCAGTGGTTTCCTATGAGAAAATAGTCAAAGAATTCCTGCATCCTTCACCCGGTTCTGCGTCTGCCCCTCACTGACCTCCACCCCGGCTTTGCGCTTTGTCAGGCGTGCACCTGGGGCCTCTTGACTCTGAAAACACACCTGTACCTTTCACACAGCCAAGGTTGCCAGCCCAGGTCACACTCCACCCTGGAACGTTCGTCCTGATCCAAGGCTGGCGTCTCAGCTACAGCTGCAGACCTTGCTCAGATTTCGCCGACTGTCCCAGTAGCGTCCTTGATGGAAAAGACACCCCAGCTCACAGGCTATGTTCAGGTGTCTTTGGCGGGATGGAGACTGGGGCGGCGCGCCCCATGTTTCCAGGCTCTGCTGCCTTGCCTGCCCACCCTGCCCTTCCCTCCCCTTGGGGTGGTCATCCCTCTCTGTGCCGTGGGTTTCGGGGCGTCGGCCCTGGAGAGGAGCCAAGGGGCTGCTGACTGCGTGGTGTGTCCTCACGATGGCGTGTAGGGGGCTGCGTCTCCCTGGGCCTCACGGCGGGAGGTGCGTGGGCTTGACTTGGGCCTTTGTCTGTGGTGGTGCCTGCCAGGTTTCTTCCTCCTCCTCCTGTGGGAGATGTGGAGACTGAGTATTCTCTTCCCTCTCATGCTCACGCCCACTGGTCTCAGCCTCCTCCCTTGGTTGCCCTGGCTGGATCAGTTGTGGTGGCAGTTACCTGCCACACCGTAATTTTTTTAATTTCATAACTTTTCCTACAATTGTTGTCTTTTCACAAGTCAGTCACCTTTTGAGATGCTCTTTTTAAAAAATCTGTTGAATTTTCCAGTGATTTAGTAATTTTTGAGAACATAGTCACAATTTAATTGGAAATTTTAGTATTTGCAGAGTAGGGCCAGCAGCTTTTTTATTTTGTTTTTATTTATTTGATGAGTAGTGAGCACGCAGGGTAACAATTATGGGTGCTGAGAGGACCATTCCCTGAGCAGCCTCTGTCCCAGCTCCCCACTCAGGACTGCAACTCCCTGGGGATGCCCATGTTCAACTCCCAGAAATGTCGTCTTGTATTTGCTTTATTTTCAAAACCTGTTTGCTGTTTAAAGTAGCATCTTCAGCCCTCCTAGCAGCAAAGCCGCTCGCCATGCGCCCCTTGCCACACGAGGTCCAGTCTGCACGCCCTGTGCTGTCACAGCCGAGGTTTGCCCTTCAAGGACGCGCCCCGTGTTCCAGCAGAGCCGCTGGGAGCACGTGTCCCCCTCGAGCCACTTTTGTTTTTCTTGGCTTGGTTTCTTCTGTGTTCTTCATTGCTGGTCCTCGCACACGGTGTCCGGGTGAGTGTCATCCGAGCCTTCCGAGCACAGCAGGTGCTTCCCCACCAACTCTCAGGGGCTCCCAGGTGACCCCTTGTTCCCCTTCGATGGTTCCTTATTTTATTTTTCAAGACAGGTTCTTGCTCTGTCACACAGGCTGGAGTGTAGCGGCGTAGTCTTGGCTCACTGCAGCCTCCACCTTCCATGCTCAAGTCATCCTCCCGCCTCAGCCTCCCAAAGTGCTGGGATTACAGGCATGAGCCACTGAGCCCAGCAGGCCCCATATTTTTTAATGAAACATGTCCCCAGAGGCCTCTGTAGAAAAGGTGTCTGGCAGGTGCTTGTTTGTGAGAACTTCCTCTTCTCCTTGGCGGTTGTCGGTCAGTTGGCTCTTGGGTTGGAAGTCATGTTTCTTCAGGTACCGCGTGCCTGTCCACCGCCTGCGTGCCTGCGCCCTCCAGTGATGCACGACCTTGGAGGGGCCTGTGCGGTCAGGGTGGTGGATTTCTTCCTCGTTCGTCCTTCCTTCGATCACATCTCCTTTGGTTTTCTCTCTTCTTTCTGTAAATCCTGTTACTCAACTATATCGGGCCTCCAGAATTGATTGTCAAATCTTCTTTCCCTATTTCTACTCCTTTTATTTTTGTTCTCGTTTCTAAGAGGTTTTCTTTAGAACTTTATTTTTCAACGTTTGTGCTCAGTGTTCTGTTTCTGCGCTCGTATTTTAAATTTCTCAGAACTCTCTTATCCTAACTGTTCCTCTCTCCTTTAGCTTCAGCTCCTTGGTTTCTTTCTTTTTTGGGGACGTTCTTGAGTTTATTTTTGGCACAGCCAGGTGAGAAGTCCCTGCACCTGGAGGAAGGTGTTGGGCCTTGAGGTGAAGCATGGTTTTTGCTGAAGGCACAGGGTCCGGTGGGACAACGGGGAACGTGGTCTTGGACTCGTGGAGCTCTGACCACCGGCTGGTGGCACCTGCTGGCTGTGGTCTCCTCTGGATGGAGTGGGCCGGGCGCGGTGCTGGGCACCCATGTCTCAGTGGCACTGGGTAACAGCGTCTGCAGCAGTCACATCCCAGAGTTCCTGGTACACGCTGTGGGTGCCGCTACAGGAGCCGTGGCTCAGGGAAATGCCAGCGTCCTTCACCCTCTGGGATTTCTCAAACACCTGCCTGCAGTAGATGATTTCCCCAAAGATTTCTTTGTCGTCGTCTTTATTTGAGATACACAGGGCAGAAGTAGGACTTGGCAACATGATTAGGCACAAAGATTTGTAGGTGGTAGGGGGTGGCCTGAGGCATTTTGGGGGGTACAGGCAGCGACCCAGCACCCTCAACCCTCGCACCGCACCTGAGGCCTTCGTGCTGCTCTCTTGGCACTTGCCGCCACTCACAAAAAGCACTTTGTTCGTTCGTTTTGTGAATGAGGTGCCCGTTATTTCTCTGAGGGGGTCATCATCATCCTCTGAGGTCGTCCTCTGCCTGCGTCGCTGGCCTCTGCTCCTGCCCAGTGTGCTCTGTGCTCACCAGGCTGTGCTGGGGCATCCCCAGGTGCCAAGTGCTGCAGCCTCCGCTCCCTGGGGAGCTTTGTCCACACAGGAGCCCAGTCTCGCTGGCATCCTCATCCTCTTGCTGGGAAGGTCCAACACCCTTTTCCCAGGGTGCCTCCTCCTCATCTGGGCCTCGTGTCACTGACACGATCCTGCCTCTGTTTCCAAAGCATCCCCCTCCCTGTGGGCTGGCGCAGCTGCAGGTCTCTGGGATGGACCAGGCCCTGTGCATTGGGAGGTTTTGAATTTTCCTCCTTAAGACCCCGTGCCCTCCTGACACAGGAGCTGCACTGCAGAGGGGAGCTGCACTGCAGGGACCCCACTGCAGGCACAGTCAGTGTTTCCTGAGCAGTCATCAGATGCCCGTCTGCTGCCTGCCTTTGCTCCGTGCTGGGGATGCCCCATCCGCTGCCTGCCTTTGCTCTGTGGCTGGCGTGGAGGGTGCAGGCCGCGCACGTCCCACTGCTCTTAAGGGCTTGCCTAAGACATCTGGGTTTTGTGGAGTCTTTGGGGGCCACGTCTGGAGAAGTGAGTGGAGGTCCCCTAAGGCTGGCGCGGAATGGGGGACTCAGGTGATGTACTCAACCTGTGAAGTTGCGTTTTCTTACTTGACGTGCGTCATTCTGACCGGGGTTATGTTTTTATGAAAGTATTTTTGGGGCCCATCAGTGTTTTCTCCGTGAGCAGAATCACAGCATGGTTGTCGCTGGGGCTGCCGGCCAATCACCCCTGCCCTGCCTCTGCAGTACGTCCCCCGCGGAACCCCCTGGAGAGCTGTGGGGGGGACCCTGACCCTGTGGTGTTTCTAGGTGATGGCTCGGGTTTTGGAGCAAAACTGAGCCCGGGGTCAGGAGGCCCTGAGGCTCCAACTGCTGGTCCTGTGACCCCTGCTGCTATCTCTGGAAGGTTTCAGCCACTGCCGGAAGCCATGAAGGAGAAGGGGGTGCATCCGCAGCACGTGAAGGTATGGCTGGTGGGGGCGGCTCCACAGGTGCCCTCACAGCTCCCCAGGTGCAGCCTCGGGGCACCCCCAAGCCCTACGTCCTGCCTTGCCGGGGAGAGCCTGGGAGGGGCAGCCTTTCCTGGGTGCCTCTGAGCACCTGCCTTTTAATGTCTCAGCCCCAGCCCCACGGTGGCCCCGGAAGCCGCCCGCCCAGCTCTGTGCTGGCCCCTTAGGTGACCCGCTCCCATCCGGGCAGGGAGGTTCCTGTGAGCCCGTGGGCGGGTGGTGTCGCTCCACAGAGCTGGTCTGTGCCTCCCTCCCGCCTGCGTCCTGTAGAGAAGCCGAGGCTCTGGAAGCCCCGATGCTCTGGGACAGAGCCGGGGTCTCCTCAGAGGATGGGAGAGAAGCCACTCAGACTCCTTGGAGTCCACTTTGAAGGCAGAGTTTTGTGAAACTTTTCGTAGGTTTTCTTTTCTCTCCCAGCTTAGCAGATCATTTATGGCAAAACCATTGACAAAAACTTGGCCAAACAAGTGAGTGAGAGAACGAGGCCCCTGCGGGTTCTACTTCAGTGGTAAACACATTTCCAAACAAAACCGTTTTCACCTCAGTGAAACCTGTTCTGAAACTGCACAGTGAGTCCTCACTTAGCGTTGCCCCTGGGTTCCTGGAAAGTGACCTTGTAGGAAGGACACTCCTGTGCTGCTGGCCGCAGCTCCCGTGGTCTCAGCAGGCCCTGAGGTTGCCTTTGTTTACATGCGTTTCAAAGTCTCGGTTTCCAAAACCCATCCGTGACGTTAAGTGAGGACTTACTGCATTCAGAATAAAACTTGTTTTACTTTATTTGGCTGGGCATAGTGGCTCATGCCTAGAATCCCAACACTTTGGGAGGCTGAGACAGGAGGATCACTGGAGCCCAGGAGTTCAAGACCAGCCTGGGCAACGTAGTAAGACCCCTCTCTGTCAGAACTAAGTCAGTTAAACCTCTTTTTTTCATTTAAAAAAAAAGTTATTTTACTTTCTTAAACATGGAAATTGGAGATAATTTATTTTTTTAATTGGTTTTTTATTTCTTCTTTGCATTTCTTTTTTTTTGTGAGACAGAGTCTCACTCTGTCACCCAGTGGTACAGTCATGGCTCACTGCGACCTCTGCCTCCTGGGATCAAATGATCCTCCCACCTCAGCCTCCCAAGTAGCTTGGATTAACAGGCATGAGCCACCACACCCAGCTAATGTTTGTATTTTCTGTAGGGATGGAGTGCTACCATACCCGGGCTCGTCTTGGGCTCCTGAGCTCAAGTAATCTGCCCACCTCAGGCTCCCAAGATGCTGGGATTACAGTGTGAGCCATTGCACCTGGCCTCAAATTTTTATACAATATAAAACATCAAGGAGATGTTTCTATTAGTGTTTCCTGTGAAAACAACCTAGTATTAGAATTCCTGATTTTAATGAATAAATTTGGTTGCTAGTGTTATCATAAATTATGAAACATACTTAGGTTTCATAATTTAAAAAGAAAAACAAAAAAGGCAGGAACGGACTCCTGTAGCCCTGGAGGCAGCAGCTGTGAAGTGGGGGAGAGAGGAAGAGGAGGAGCTGCTGTCCATGGAACAGCTTTGAAATGTCCTAAGTCCAGTTGAAAATCACAAGGAGATTTTTTCACAGATGTCTTAGACTGTTTCAAACTCCGGGTTTTCCTTTATTGTCTTAATTTCTGGCCTGTGTTTTAGAGTGCGGAGCCCCGGGGTTGTGCCCACACTGGTGCGGCAGTGGGGATCTGAGTGGAGCTGGGTGCTTGCCCTGCTTGGAGGTGGCTCCAGGCACATGGGGGACACCCGCTGCTCAGATGCGGCCGCAGATGCCGAGAGTGTGGTCGACGCTGTAGCGGCCCTATGGCACCTCTGCTGAGGAGTCCTGAGCACAGGTGGGGCCCTGGCCACTCTTGGCCACCTCCAGCCATGCCTGGAATTGAGCCGTGAGTGGGCACGGTATGCTTTGGAAACGAGGACCGCCCCCCCGCCGACAGGCAGAGCTGCCTGGTTTGGAGAGTGGAGGTGGCAGAACCTCAGCCCCAGTGATAGTGTCTGTGGGACCCCCCAGGCTGCCTCACGGGCCACATTCCAAGGTGCCCACCAGGCTCTGCCCCACTTCCTGGCCTCATGGGACCCCAGCTGCGAGGGCCCCGCGTCACTTGGTGGGAGGCTGTGTCCCAGGGCCTCTGCATCTCTTCTTTGTAAGAGATGTTTTTTAAAATGCATTTTCTCCTCAATATAAGATCTAGAAAAGCATATTAAAAAGAAGGAAATGGCCTGTCATCTGCAGCTGGAAGGGAGGGGC